>NC_066617.1:302446024-302820399 GCF_025201925.1 Gopherus flavomarginatus | reverse complement strand
CTTGGCACAAATCTTGAGTCAAGAAGAATGATCATCTAGTAAAGAAGAAATACATTGTTTACTATTTTTTAACATAATACAAATGTAAAAATTAAGAATCTGAATAGATCTATGTTAAGTTATATAATTGCATAAATAAAATGTGTATAGATATAGCGTATACTCTGGGTTACACTAAATACAGTTTCTTTTTTTTTTTTGGCGAACGGCTCTATTTGATTGTGAATCAACATGTTTTAGTGGTTGTACCAATCTTTGTTAGGAAAATAACTAAAAAGTACAAATGCAAAACAAGACAAAAATGATTTAAAGCAAGATTTTCTGCTTGCTCATTGAAATCATAATTAAAATTGGTGATTTAAATCACTTGGATTTATATCAATCCACCCTGACTCTAAGTTGAGCAAAATGAGATTCTTTCTGTGGAATAGCTAGTGCAACACGGATTTACTGAATTTAGTTATGTGAATTTCACTAATGTCACCTGGGGGCCATACGTTATGTTAACCCCCTATTTGAAGACCCTATGTTCCTAGTTTAGGTGCCAGAGCTAGCTGGAATACAGCTCTTTTAAAGCCAGCTGGTCAGTAAAGCCAGCTGATGTTCACTTTATGGTACTCTGGCTTTGGGAACCTGTGGTATAGCATTTTCAAATCCTAGTGTTTGGCCTCCATGATAATCTGAAAGTGACAATATTTTCACAGCATTTTTTTAAATACTCTTCATCCCCTTCAGATAATTGACATTGTAGCTAATATATATGTAGAAGAATGCCTTTTCTCTGCAAATTCATTTTATGTACAAGATAGTCTAAGGGTCTGTCTACACTACGGGATTATTCCGATTTTACATAAACCGGTTTTGTAGAACAGATTGTATAAAGTCGAGTGCACGTGGCCACACTAAGCACATTAATTCGGTGGTGTGCGTCCATGATCCGAGGCTAGCGTCGATTTGAGTGTTGCACTGTGGGTAGCTATCCCGTAGCTATCCCATAGTTCCCGCAGTCTCCCCCGCCCAGTGGAATTTTGGGTTGAGACCCCAATGCTTGATGGTGCAAAAACAGTGTCGCGGGTGATTCTGGGTAAATGTCGTCACTCATTCCTTCCTCCGTGAAATCAACGGCAGACAATCATTTCGCGCCCATTTTCCCTGGATTGCCCTGGCAGACGCCATAGCACGGCAACTATGGAGCCCGTTCAGCTTTTTTTTTATTGTCACCGTATGTCTACTGGATGTTGCTAACAGACGCGGTGCTGCAGCGCTACACAGCAGCATTCATTTGCCTTTGCAAGATAGCAGAGACAGTTGTCAGTTGTTCTGTACCGTCTGCTATGTCACTGTAAATTGGTGATGAGATGATGGTTATCAGTCATTCTGTACCATCTGTTGCTGTCATGGGTGCCCCTGGCTGAGGTCGGCCTGGGGCACAAAGACAAAAATGGGAATGACTCCCCGAGTCAATCCTTCCTTTATGGTATCTAAAAATAGTCAGTCCTACCTAGAATATAATGCAAGTGTACTAGAGAACCAGTGTATCAGAGAGCACAGCCGCTCCGTGTCAGATCCCGCAGAAATGAGCTACATGCCATTCTGCGGGGGTGCTGCAAAAACCCCACCCGTTGCTTCCCTGCTCCCCCAACCTGCCTGGGCTACCGTTGCAGTGTCCCCCCATTTGTGTGATGAAGTAATAAAGAATGCAGGAATAAGAAACAGTGACTTGTTAGTGAGATAAAATGAGGGGGAGGCAGCCTCCAGCTGCTATGATAGTCCAGGCAGGACATTAAATTGTGCAGGGGAGAGGAGCCGAGCATCCCGCTGCTATGATAGTCCAGGCAGTACAGAATCTTTTCATTACACATGAAAGGGAGGGGCTGATGGAGCTCCGCCCCCAGTTGCTGTGAGGAAGATGGTTACCAGCCGTTCTGTACCATCTACTGGGAATGACTGGGAGTCATTCCTATTTTTACACAAGTGCCCCCAGCGGACCTCACCTGAGGCCAGCCAGGAGCACTCATGGGCTGATGATGATGACGGATAGCAGTCATATTGTACCATCTGCCGCCAGGGGAGGGGAGGGGAGAGGATACTGCTGTTCACTGCCGCAGCATCACGTCTACCAGCAGCATGCAGTAGACATAGGATGACATTGAAAAAAGTCAAGAAGTGATTTTTTTCCCCTTTTCTTTCACGGGGGGGGGAAAGGGGGTAAATTAACGAGCTATACCCTGAACCACCCCAGACAATGTGTTTGACTCTACAGGCATTGGGAGCTCAGCCAAGAATACAAATACTTTTCGGAGACTGCTGGGGACTGTGGGATAGCTGGAGTCCTCAGTACCCCCTCGCTCCCTCCATGAGCATCCATTTGATTCTTTGGCTTTCCGTTAATGCTTGTCACGCAGCACTGTGCTGTGGACACTGTATCATAGCCTGGAGATTTTTTTCAAATGCTTTGGCATTTCGTCTTCTGTAACGGAGCTCTGATAGAACAGATTTGTCTCCCCATACAGCGGTCAGATCCAGTATTTCCCGCACGGTCCATGCTGGAGCTCATTTTGGATTTGGGACTGCATTGCTCCCCGTGCTGATCAGAGCTCCACACTGGGCAAACAGGAAATGAAATTCAAAAGTTTGTGGGGCTTTTCCTGTCTACCTGGCCAGTGCATCTGAGTTCAGATTACTGTCCAAAGCGGTCACAATGGTGCACTGTGGGATACCACCTGGAGGCCAATATCATCGATTTGCGGCCACACTAACCCTAATCCGATATGGTAATACCGATTTCAGCGCTACTCCTCTCGTTGGGGAGGAGTACAGAAACCGGTTTAAAGAGCCCTTTATATCGATATGAAGGGCCTCATTGTGTGGACGAGTGCAGCATTAAATCGGTTTAACGCTGCTAAAATCGGTTTAAATGCATAGTGTAGACCAGGCCTAAAACATGAAGTTTCAGAAATTGCAGACCATTAGGCTGTGTTTTGCCTGTAGGCTTCAGTTTGTATGGCTAGTCAACACTTTGTAGCAAAATCCCAATGTTTAAAACAGTAAAACAAACGTGATTGAGTTTTTCATGTTTTCACTTTTCATTTTTTCATTTTGTATTTATAGCTGGAAGGCCCATGTGTCCTGCAGATACAAAAAATACGCAATGTTGCTGCACCAAAGGATAATGAAGAATCTCAGGCTGCTCCCAGAATGCTGCGTTTGCAGATGACTGATGGACACACAAGCTGCATAGCAATAGAATATAATTACATGTCAAAAATAAGGTGAACAACAGTTTTCTTCACTGAGCCTTTGTTGCAACATTTAAACATTATATAGGATTAATGGAAAAATCAGTAATATGCAAAATATTTCCCACTTTATCAAAATAACTCCAAAAATAAGCAGAATTAATTCTTACAATGCAATAGACATTTTTGTTCCTGACTGCATTGTCTTTTTCCCTTTTCTTCTCTTGTTGTTCTTGGTTTTTATTGCAAAAATATCATCGCTTTTGCTTTTTACTCCCGCCATGTCAGAGAGCTTGCAATTTTCCTTGTACTTGTTATGTTTAAGTTCCACAGAGAATAAATAGAAAAGTCAGAGACAATTGTCTGATAAATTTGAGATGAAGAGGAATCCTGAAAAATAGTGAAATGTCAGGCAACCCAGGTAAAATGCATACAAGAGATGAGTAGATGAAGTTGCTCCCCAGAATATTAGAAGCATTTCTTTGAGGCTTTTTAATTGTGGAATCTTAACTGGACATGGAGAGAAGAGAAACTCAGAAAGATTTAATTTTATAGCCCATGAAAATGGCAACACTTCCATAAACACCTCTTTTTACAATTTTTTGACATGTATTTAGTTTTATTTATCTGCCATGAGTAACAGGGCTTTGGATTGATTCTGGGGGAAAGCTTAGGGACGAAGACTCTAATATCCATGGGGTTGGAGAAAGGCAAATGATAAAGTTTTGGGGACATGGACTTTTGCGTCTCGTTCTTACAAGATTGATTTGTTTCCTGGTTCATCAGCTGCCTAGCTAGTGACTGCTTTTTGATCATGGTATTTTTCAGGAAAAGTAATGGGGTGTTCATGTTGAAAAGGCAAGAGTGATGGAAATGCAGTTCTCCTCCACCCCTCCAAAAGATCATGTGTCATGGATAGTGACTTGAACTATAAATTGCATTTTTCTGGTTAGTGCTAATAAATAGGTCTCAGTGCATGCTGTGAAAACACTGGATATGTTAGGAAGTTGCCGTACCACTACCAACCTTGACAAAACCTTATTTAACTCCACGTTTTTCTTTATTCGAGGAAGGAAAAATCTTATCACTCTGTAGGAATATAAGGGTCTTTCACTAGTCTGATTTTTGTGCCATTGCAGTTGTTGAGCTCTGCTTACCTATTGGTTATTGTTGCAAACTGTGGTTTAGTTAATCTGTATCCTAGATTCTTACTGAAGTTGGTTCAACTATTATCCATTAAGTCTTGTCGTACATATACATTGCAAAATGTCTAGTATTATGGATAATTTTGGTACGAAAAAAGAAAAGAAAATCAGGCTCCATTTCTACTGATGCAGTGGCGATAACAATTCAGTCTTATAGATGCTTCTCTCCATTAGTTTCACTTGTACGACATTCAGCCTTAGGATATTGCACTAATATGGGCTATTTCTGTTCAAGTCATTGCTGCTGAGGTTTTGTTCATCAAAGAACACTTTCTGAAAAGCAGTACAATATTTATGCTTGCTGAGAAAGTCATTTGTACTGTTGAAAAACACCAATTTCAATGTTCATGTTTTCTTCTTCCTTCACTGAATGACCTGTTCAAAGACCTAAAATTTCTATGAAGATAACAAAACCTGGAGCAAATATGCTATCCATTCTTGACCCATCCCCTATCCTAAGAGTAGTGTGTGTGAGCAGAAAGACAGCAGAGTTAGATCCAGGAATATTTTGCCTGTGAAACTTACTTTAAATGTATCTTTCTTCCTGCTTCCCTGCTTGTAAAATAAGCATGTAAGTATATTTTATGTATGTAATAATTAAAATTCTTCAGGTGATTGCACATATACATTTCACATTATGGGTGTGTATACCCAGTACACTGAAGCCAGAGATTTTTCCAATAGCGGTATCTTTTGGGCCAGCACATATACCCTGCATCTGCTTATGTTCGCAGCCAAGGGTACAAAGGCTGGAACTTCCCCGCCCACCCATCAGTTCTTTCTTGCCACCACAGGCCAATGGGAGCTGCTGGAAGCGGCGGTCAGTATGTTCCTCAGTATGAGCCTGCAGCGGTGAACCGTGGCCAGTGAGAGCCACAATCGGCCGGACCTGCGGACGGAGCAGGTAAACAAACTGGCCCGGCCTGCCAGGGGCTTTCCCTACTCAAGCGGTGACCCAAGTTTGAGAAGCACTGGTATAGCCAATCATCAATCACTTTTGGCTAGGTATGATTTCTCCAACTGGGACATGATGAACTGCCGGAGGTAGTCAAGGAGGAGTTCCAGGCAGTTGTGATGTGTGATGGCAAGGACAACTTTCCAAGCAGACCTAGGTGTGGCTGACACAGCTGCAAAGGTGATAGCAACGGTGATAACTATGTACTGTTCCTCATGGTTTGCAATCCTTTGGCATACCTATGGAAGTCCAGCAAATGCTTCTCTGAAAAAATGAGTGAGGTTTTACATTTTCTTAAGGATTCTGGAGATACTGTCAGGTCCTTGGGCATCTACCTGCCATCTCCAAACAGGAAATAATACCACCCTTAGAATCAGCAGAAGCTGTCATTATATCCCTTGAAACAACCTGGCCAAGCTAGAAGAAGAGATAAGTCTCTGAAGATCATCTTCTCCTTCCACCTTAGCTTTATCTAAACAGCCGTGTACGTCAAAGACATCTGTTTGACTCTTTGGTTGAGGTCAGCATATGAAACCCATCAGAATCTTTCCTGTCCTACTCCTCCTTGGAAACAGGCTATTTTACTTACTCAGTGCTTGGATCATCATCATAAAAGCCGATAAGTTCTGAGCACTGTGGTACTGGGTTACAATCTGCAGTTTCTTTGTGTCCCTTTTTCCCATACCACTTTCCTGTCCCTTTTTGCAGACCAATCTCATTAAGCTATTCTCAAGCAAACAATACAGTCTTGTTTTAATTTAGATGAATTATATGGACTCAAAGGGTTAAAGGTGTTTACATGACCATATCACTATCCAACATTAATCAGTGTTAAACAAGATACGAGGATTGGTATATTGAGACCTGAGCCTCCTTAATACTATGGCGACACACTAGAAAGTTCATGCTAAAGGTTAGAAGTTTATTGATTAAAATGAACAAAAGAAAAGGAATCAAGAAAAGGTAAAATGCAATGAAACTGAAATTGAATGTTGCAGAGCAAACTTAATTAAAATCTATCAAACTTTCTTTGTAAAGAAGATGAATATTGGCCTATTTCTTAATCTGTCAAATAATCCTTCTTAGGGGGGGAAAAAAGGATTAGTTCTGTTGTTCAATTCTGAGTCAAGAATGATAGTCGCTTTCCTGCTTTAGACAGAACAGAGACACATGGAGGGAGAAGAGATGGTAAAGATGGGAGAAATACGGCTTTTGTTGATGTTCACATGATAATAGTGTGGCTGGTCAGTCATGGATGGATGCTTTAGGTTGGTCACAACAGTTGTTGCTCTGGCCCCAGGCTCTCTTCCCTGGACAGGGACAGCATCTGGTTAGATCGATCCTCTCTCTCTCCTTCAGTGGTCCATTTCAGGCTGAGCAGAGCTGGATGGGATGCCTCATCTCCCCAGGCTGGTGCTGAGTAATACAGATCATTGCAGGATCAGATCAAAATCTGAGAGAGAGGACAGGAGGAAAATAGTGGAGGATAGAAGGAGGCGGGGACACTAGAGGGAAGGAAAAGACAGAGCAGTCTCTCCCATGTATCAGCTTGGTGACCTCACTAGTGCAGCAATGATGCATCCCCACTGGAGTATCAAGGTCTGTTGCTATGCCAGCAGTTCTTCTGCTGCAGCTTCCATGGTGGTAAAAAGTTTCTTTTTTTCTCCATCAAGCCTCTCTTGAAGGGTCTCAAAAAGGGTGACTGGAATGGTCCATCCTCCCATTATTTTGCCCAGCAGTTAGGCTGAATTTTTGAAGCATTCCTATTCATCCATTGATTTTCAATGTCCTAGTATTCTCATTTGCCAGTCGTAATCGTAATACAGTTCTTTAGTAGTATCAGTCAACTTTTTCTCTTTAAATTAATTCAGTCTTTGTCTCCTCCTCAAATCTTTTCTTAAACAATTTTATGTAACAGGTTATTGTAACAAATTCATCAACCATTACCTACTTTCTACCAGTTAGCTTTAGACTTAAGGTTAATTTATAGGCCCAATTATAGCAACAGACTGTTTGAGTCAGGAGCCATACAGTGGGTTTATCCACATCATCAGAGAAAGGGCTTTTTATTCTCAGTGTTTCCTCATACCCAAGTCCAGAGGGGGCTTGAGGGCTGTCCTAGATACCTGAAACTTGAACAGATAGATTTTTACATGGTTTCTCTGGCTTCTGTTATCTCTTCCTTAGATCCTGATGATTAGTATGCTCCTATTGACTTAAGCGATGCTTTATTTTCATGTGGCTGTCCATTTGGGTGACAGATAATTCCTCAGGTTCACAAATGCTCACTGCGAGTTTGCAGTCATCAGCCCCAAGGATTTTCACAAAAAGTATGGCAGTAGTGACAGCTTATCTCAGAAAAATCAGTGTTCAGGTCTGGATGACTGGCTGATCTGAGACTGCTCCAGTCAGCACGTGGAGGACATAATCAGACAAATTCAGTCCATTTTTGACATTTTTGGCCTGTTAATCAACAGAAACAAGTCAGTCCTGTACACCATGTAGGAGAGTGAGTTTATTGGTGGGTTCTCAGTTCCACTACAGGAACAGCGTACCTGCCTCAGACCAGGTTCTAAGTGATTCTGGACTTGCACATCACTCTTCAGGCTCACTTTCTGACTACTGCAAGAGATTCCCTGACATGTTAGGGTTGCACACATGTACATGACTCACATGCTAGACTTCACCTGAGGAGAATACAGGGGTGACTGAGCCTGTCCATTGTCCATGAAGACACCCACTGGATGTGCTTATTCATGTTATCTGTAAGAGTTTTTTGTCTTCCTTAAACTGGTGGATGGTGTGACAGGTTGGATCACAGAAACCCCCTTGGGGCTGCCAACTGATGTGCCAAGACTACTACTGCCCCTGATTTCTCTGCCAGCTTGGGACTCCAGCACCCTATCTTGTTGAACCAGACATGCGAGTCTGCTCCAACACAGATCCAGGGTCTGAACCGTGTGCCCAAAAGCTGCAGACTTAACTGAAAGCAACTTAAGAAGTGTTCCTGTCTTTAGCACACATGCCCAACTCTCAGTGGGGTCCAAACCCCAAATAAATCTGTTTTACCCTGCGTACCCTAAGTCAGCCCTGTTGAGATTTAAATCTTGGCTTCCAGAAGTCTAATTATTTCAAGAATGACTTTTAGACTACTAATCCTCTGTGGTTTAATATAGGTTAAAACATTATTTCACTATTTCACGTGCTCATCTACCAGTAGACAATATTGGTAGCTCAAACTTCTAAACTTTAGTGACCCATGCAGTTCTTAATGTATAGAATCTGGAGCTGCCATTCTTTCCTCTCAGTGCTCATTTGTTAGCATCTTTTTCTCTTTATTGCTTTCTCTACCTGTTCCACTTTCTCCTATTTTTGTCTTGTCTTTTTGTACACAAAAAACTTAGATTACTCATGGTTTGCCTTACTACTAGTGGAAACAGCTGTAGTAGTCAAGATTGCATGATTCTAATCAATTTAATTATGCTGCTTGCTTTACAAGGAAAGATAGCTTAGCTTGTGCACTGCAATACATCTGTGTGTAAGTAGCACTGGCTGTGCTGGAGAAACCTGCTGGCAAAGTGCCTTATGGATGAGAGGCAGACTTTTGATGAGGGAGCATGGCAGAGTTGCTCATATAGTAGAGGTTAGATTTAGGCTAGATTTGTTACACATAGTTGCGTTTGGAATAGAAATGCTGTTATGGATTATAAATGTATCCTAAGGAATGCTTTATAATCCACAAGTCTTAACTCTAAGAATTCTAGAACTTGAATTTGAATCTGAGGCCAGGTCAGGATTGAAAACCTGCCACTGCTATGATCATAAGCGGTACAATCTGTGTTGGTCAACACCGAGTCCTGGGCGGTGGTTAATTAACCCAGAAACTTCAGGAAGCTCCAATGGCTTTGGACTGATGAACACCTGAGGAGGATAGTGGAACCCTTGATAGAGGAAATGCCATCAAGAGGCAGACGTGCAAATTCACTCAATGTTTTTGCCAACGACATCCACACAGGACAGATTGGTTATCAGCCACAGCTGAAGGACCCAATCTAGTAGTGGAGCCCCAAAAGGCAGACAGATGGAAGAACTGCTTTGCTCTGGCAACTCCTGCAGCATAACTGGTTTGAAATGTATCGACTCCCGTCCTTTCTTTGGTCTAAACCAGTGAAGTCAAGAGAGGGATGCTGACATATGGATAAAGCAATGCCTCCATATCAACTGCCCAGGCTATTGCAGCCACATCACATGGAGAGGACATTCCAACCTTGCTGGTAACATGGACACAACACAGAAGGTGGCAGTAACAGGTTATAAGCTCTCACTTGATTGGCATAGAGGAGAGCGCCATGGGTCACCTTCGACGGTGGGAGGAATCACTGCGTTCCATTGGTCAGCCACTGCCCGCCACAAAGCTGGGCAGCCCCAGACAATTAGGTGCTGGCCCGCCACAGTCTGCCTGCCTCCTGGGGTGCGTGGGGCTAGACCAAAAGTTAAATGGCAGATGGAAACCTTGTACGTGGCAGAAATAAGAAACCAAGAACTTGCCGGCTTGGTAGCTGGAATGTCAGGACCATGTATCTGGGGTTGACAGACGATGATGACCTACAATACACAAGCAGCATATAGAAGTCAGCTTTGATACACTGTGAGCTGTACAAACACAATGTTGACATTGCAGCACTTCAGGAAACAAGACTTGCAGATGCTGGTTTTGTCTAAGAGACCAATTACACCTTATTTTGGCAAGGTAACAGCAGTGAAGAAAATGGTCTGCGTGATATTGGTTCTTCTTCGAGAGATATCCCTGTGGTGCTCCACTCCAGGTGCTGGTGTGTCCTTGCGCCTTTGAATGGAGATTTCTGTAGCAGTACTCGTACTGGCCACGCATGCACATAGCCTGCCCCCCCAGCTCTGAGTATACCTATTTAGTGAGAATACGCGGCTAGTCTCTAAGATGGAGCTCAGCTGACTCATTAAGAACTTCTTTCCTCCTCTTACAATAACCCTTCTAGTTAGCTAGTTTCTTGTTAGTTAGTTATTAGTCATTGTTACTTACCTTTTTCTACCGTTTAAAAAAAACCTGTCAGCCACATCCGCTTCCGACATGCCTGGCTCCACAGGCTTTAAGTGCTGCTCTAGCTGCAAGGAACCTATTCCTCTCTCAGATGGACACTCACAATGGATAACATGTTTGGGGGAGACCCACATCCCCCAAAGATGTGTCCACTGCGGTAAACTTAGCTCCAGAGCAAGGAAAGACAGGGAGCTTAAACTGAAACTGATCCTCCTTAAAAATCCTTAGGGTCAGCCCCAGACCCTGGCGCAGATTCTGGCTCCACTGCCCGCCACAGCCCCCTCGCCTCAAAAAGGCACAAGAAAACAGCGAAAAGAGGGCACCTTTGGTCAAGCTCAAAGGAAACCCTCCAACACAAGACTTCTCTGGACAGATCTATAATTTCTCTCCCTGTGCTCCCCCGCTTGAGCACTTTTGATGAGCTGGGCTCCTCCAGCACAGCGTGAAACCCACTTGCGGCTGCAGCGACAACACAAAGCTCCGGTGATGAGGCTTCAGGCTTTCAGTTGCCTGCCTCTCTCATGGCACCCAGCAGCACCGCGACGGACGCGGTGCCGACATACCAGGACCTGCCTGAGCCACGGCAAGCTGATATTGACAATGCGGTAGTGGCTCCGGCACCGACATTAGCAGTGCTGTCTAATAGTGAGCCCAGGCTCAGAGCACCGGTGCAAACCCGTGTTCCCTCACAGCAGCTTCATCCTCTTCAGCCTTCACCTCATGCAGCTGCCTCAGCGCTGCAATTTATGCAGTCAATTGATCTCCTAGTGTCACCTATTCTACAGTCACCCCTGCTTAATGCCTGCTTCTCTCCTATGGATGATTCAGGGTCCGAGCAGCCTTCCTCCAGTGAGGAGGAACTCAGACCACAGGGTAATTTTTCAATGTATCCAGACTCCGATCCTCAGACCCCTGTCAACCGTGGGCACAGGAAAATTACCTCAGCCTATTCTCGAGATCCTGCCTCCTGGTGTGTGAACCCTTCCCACCACCATGGCAGTATTGGGCCCCATGGGCATCTTTTCTCCGGCAACATATGGGCTACTCCACTTCAACCAGGCGCAACACCTGCTTAGCACCACCACCAGACGGACGTCCGAGTGATATGAGACACCTGACAACACCGTCACACTTGCAGGGTCAGTCAAATCCTGCTCCTGGTCCAGTAGAGGCAGAAGTAATGCCTGAAGAAGCTCTACTTCCCTCTCCTCAAACATCTTCAGACGATTTCTCAAAATTTCAGGACCTTTTTAAAAGAGTTTCCAGTGAGCTTAGAATTATTTTGGAGGAAGTCCTGAGCAACAGCGTGAGTTAATGGACATTCTACAACCCTCTTCTTCGTCTAGGGTTGCATTACCAATAAATGTAGCCCTTCTAGAACCCGCTAAGTCCATCTGGCAGACTCCAGCCACAAGCCAGCCTATCTGCAAACAAGCGGACCGTAAATACTTCATTCCCTCTAAGGGCTCCAAATTCCTTTTTACTCATCCTGCGCCAAACTCCTTGGTAGTAGACGCAGCCAACCAAAGGAACAAACAGCAGTATTTCTGCTCCACCCAGCCAACAAGGAAAGTAAACGCTTGGACCTCCTTAGTCGCAAAGTGTATGCGTCTTCAACCTTACAATTTCGTATTGCCAATTATACTGCAGTTCTTGCAAAATACGACTACAGAAACTATAACAAATTCATGGACTTTATTGAAGACATTCCAGAACAAAAGAAATAATTCACAGCCTTAGTTTCTGAGGGGCAAATCATATCACATACAGCTCGTCAAACAGCCCTCAAGGCAGCCAATACTGCAGCAAGATCCATCGCCACTGCAGTGGTCATGCTCCGAGGTTCATGGCTCTTCTCCTCTTCTTTTCCTTGAGAGGTTCAGAGTACCATTGAAGATCTTCCCTTCAACGGTGACAGACTCTTTGCTTCTACCATGAATGACTTGCTTCATTCAATGAAGGATTCAAGGGAAACCCTTCGGTCCTTAGGAATCCAAACCCCTTCGACCAGAAGGCGACAGTATAGATATCAACCTTACCACCGTCCACGCTACCCCGCATATAAACAGCACTTCCATAGATCTCAGGAACAACAACAGCAGCAGCAACGCCAGAGACCCAGATATCAGCGTCGTTGCCTCAATTCTTCGGGAGCGCCTCAACCCCCTCCAGCTAATAAGCGGATTTGAAACCTTGGTTGAGGGTTTCGAAAACAGCATTCCCACTTCAGCGCATATACCGCCTGTAACAATTTTTGGACACCGCCTGCGACCATTTTTCATCAATGGCAGAACGTTACCACCGACAAGTGGGTTATAGAGGTTGTCACAATTGGTTACTCTATCTCCTTCCTCTCCTTACCTCCCACCCACCCCTCCTCCTCATCCCTCTTCAGGCACCCCTCTCATGAGCAACTCCTCCGGCAAGAAGTGCAACATCTCCTTCAACTGCTGGCTATAGAACTCGTGCCCGAATATCACAAGGGGAAAGGTTTTTAATCTCACTACTTCTTAACAAAAAAGAAAACTGGGAGATGGCGACCAATCCTCGATCTCAGGCGGCTCAACAAATTTATCAAAAAGCAAAAATTCAAGATGGTTACTCTCACCACTATAATCCCAGCGCTGGAGCAGGGCGATTGGTTTTCAGCCCTCTACCTGCAAGATACCTATTTTCATGTCACCATACATCCGGCCCACAGACGTTTCCTTCGTTTTACCCACGGCTCAACGCACTTCCAATACAGGGTTCTACCCTTCGGACTTTCCACCGCCCCCCAGGTTTTCTTCAAGCTCCTAGCGGTAGTCACCGCCTACCTCAGGAAGAAAGGGGTCATAATTTTCCCTTACCTCGATGATTGGCTCCTGAAAGCTTCCACGTTCGACGAAACTCTCCACTTCACACAACTCACCATCGATTGTTTCCTATCTCTTGGCCTGAAAATAACTAGAACAAATCCACATTACTTTCTACCCAGCACCTGGAGTTTATAGGAGCATACCTCAACTCTCGAACGGGGCTCGCATCTCTCCCACCCGACTGATTCAACATTCAACATAAAACTCCTAGCTACAAAACTTTGCAACATTCCCCAGGTCACCACCCAAGACTGCCTCCAACTATTAGGCCACATGGCCTCGTTCACTTTCGTGATCCAAAATGCATGCCTCTACATGAGGTGCTTCCAAGCTTGGTTGGCCACAGTTTACAAACCAAACGTGCATTCGCTAAACAAGCCTTTGTCAATACCTTTCTCTCCTATGGTGGACAATTCCCTCCAACCTCTGCTCTGGAGTCCCCTTTCTCCAGAGCGCTCCATCTCTGATAATAGCCACCGATGCATCTCTCACAGGCTGGGGTGCCCACATCTCTCACCACACAGTCCACGGGCTATAGTCTACCACCGAGACCTCCCTACACATAAATGTCCTAGAACTTTGAGCTATACGCAATGCCTGCCATCACTTTCTCCCACTAATCAAGAATCAACATGTACGCATAATGACAGACAACAGTACATGTTTTATGTAAACAGACAAGGAGGGGCTCGCTCCCACTCCCTTTACACAGAGGCCATGAAACTCTGGAATTGGTGCCTTGCGAACCACATCCGCATATCAGCTGTCTATCTCCCAGGAGTGATGAATACCACTGCGAACGAATTAAGCAGACTTTTTCCCTGGGAGCATGAATGGGAGATAGAGGAGGGAATCATTTACAACATATTCTGCATTTGGGGTCACCCAACCATAGACCTTTTTGCAACTGCGAAATACATGAAATGCCCCAGCTTTTGCTCCAGAGCGGGACTGGGCAAACATTCCCTGGGAGACGTGTTCATGATCCCATGGCACCGGGACTTGCTCTGTGTGTTCCCCCTCGATACCACTTCTCAACAGGGTCCTCATAAAGATACGAACGGACCTTGCCAAGGTGATCCTGATTGCCCCATCGTGGCCGAGACAACCATGGTTCCCTTTCCTCACCAAAATGTCAATTCGACCACCTATCTCGTTGCCTCTCATTCCGAACCTTTTATCACAGCAATACGGCCGGCTTCTTCTCCCCAATCTCTCCATGCTTCATCTCAAAACTTGGTACCTGCATGGTTCTCCCAAAACAAATTAGCTTGCTCTGACCAAGTTCAAAGGGTGCTCCTACGCGACAGAGCACAATCTACCCGTACCACCTATTTCCGAAAGTGGAAGTGATTCACAGAATGGTGTTCAACTAAACAACTTTCTCCTACGTCCGCACCCCTCCTCTGCATACTTGACTACCTATTAGACATTAAGCAATCTGGTCTTTCTTTCAGCTCCATCAGAGTCCACTTAGCTGCCATTGTAACCTTTCATGACTCAATCGACAATACCTCGGTCTTTGCTCATCCCATCACCAAGCGTTTCCTTAAGGGACTCCAAATCCTATACCCAGATATTAAACTGCCTACCCCTCCATGGGATCTTCATTTAGTATTGTCCTGTCTAACCCAACAACCCTTTGAGTTCTTAGCCACCTGGTCTCTGTTACACCTCTAGATGAAAACAGCCTTTTTGGTGGCGATTACCTCCGCCAGACGGGCAGGAGAAATAAATGCAGATCCACCATATGCGCTCTTTTTCAAGGACAAGGTCACCCTTAGGTTACACCCCAGATTTTTTCCAAAGGTTCACTCCTCATTCCATTTTAATGAGCCAATACACCTACCAACTTTCTTCCTGAAACTCTTTCGAAGCCACAGTACATACGCTGGATGTGGGCAGGGCCTTGTCCTTCTGTTTGGATAGGACCAAATCCTTTAGAAACTTTTCCAGACTTTTTGTCTCCATCGCGGAGCATTCCAAAGGCATGCCTATTTCTTCCCAGAGACTTTCAAACTGGATCTCTGACTGCATCTGACTCTGCTATCAGATAAAACAGGTTACATCTCCAGCATCCATCAGAACTCATTCCACTGGATCTGTAGCTACCTCGGTAGCCTTCTTACGTAAAGTTCCCTTGACTGACATTTGTAAAGCAGCCACTTGGTCCTCTGAACAAACATTTGTTAAACACTATGCCCTTACTCATGGCCCTCTCTCTGATACACGATTAGGCCGAGCTGTACGATCTACTGCATTCCTATCAGATCCAAAGTCCCTACCTCCTTGAGACACACTCCTGTTACCTAAATATCGGGTCTGCCTAGCTGAGAGCCAATTAACAGCCTGACAGGGATAAGGAAAAATGCTTTATTCTGCAGAAAAAGGAGAGCCTGTACCTTGGTACAAAAGAGTCTGTCTTACACAAATTTCACAAACCTTTTATACACATTCAGACAAAGACCCTTGCTTGTTAATACTTGATTGGTAAGTGTAAAATCTCATGTTCCCCTTATCTAAGTAGAACTAACTGGTTTGAAGCAGGATCTTTCTGCTTTGAGGCAGAGGAAAAGAGAGTGTGCAAAAATGCAAGCTGCTGTGTCCATGAGCAGTATTTACTCTCCCCCCCACCTACTGGCCGCTTGTAATCTATTAAGGGGGGTCAGCCAGCTTTCACACTGCTTTTAAGTCACCTGGAGCGGAGCACTCACAGAGACATCTCTCTCAAGAAGAGGAGGTTACTCACCCTGTGCAGTAACTGACATTCTTCGAGATGAGTGTCCCTGTGGGTGCTCCACTACCCACTTTCATCCCCTCTACTTCGGAGTTGGAGTAGCCTCCTTTGTAGAGAAGGAACTGAGGAAACTGACCGTGCATGCTCACAAAATAGGTATACTCAGAGTGAGGAGGCAGGCTCTGCGCAGGCGTGGCCGGTACAAGTACTGCTACAGAAATCTCTGATCAAAGGCACAGGGACGCACCAGCAGCTGGGGTGGAGCACCCATAGGAACACACATATCGAAGAACGTCAGTTACTGCACAGGGTGAGTTATCTCCTCTTTTGCTATGAGAAACAAGTGGGTAAAGCTCCTGGATACTCCCATTGAGATGTCACAGTGTTCTCACTTAAACTTCAGACTACCATCGGCTCTGTGAACATTGTTTGTGCCTGTGCACCAACACTCAAATCAAGCCGGAGGAGGAGGATACGTTTTACAACTCTTTGCATCAAGTCATCAAAATAATACCATCAGCTGAGCAATTTTTCCTCATTGATGACTTTAATACAAGAGTTGGTGCAGACAACAACTCATGGCCAGATTGCCTAGGACAGTGTTTCCCAAACTTGGGACACCGCTTGTGTAGGGAAAGCCCCTGGCGGGCCAGGCTCTTTTTTTTACCTGCCACATCCGCAGGTCCGGTCAATCGCGGTTCCCACTGGCCGCAATTCACTGCTTCAGGCCAATGGGAGCGGCTGGTTTGAAGAAAATGAATCGGAAGTATTACCTCTCATCAACATTAAGAACACAAGTATCAGAGGGGTAGCTGTATTAGTCTGGATCTGTAAAAGCAGCAAAGAATCCTGTGGCACCTTATAGACTAACAGACGTTTTGGAGCATGAGCTTTCGTGGGTGAATACCCACTTCCTCAGATGCATGTAGTGGAAATTTCCAGGGGCAGGTATATATATGCTAGCAAGCAAGCTAGAGATAACGAGGTCAGTTCAATCAGGGAGGATGAGGCCCTGTTCTAGCAGTTGAGGTGTGAAAACCAAGAGAGGAGAAACTGGTTCTGTAGTTGGCAAGCCATTCACAGTTTTTGTTCAATCCTGAGCTGATGGTGTCAAATTTGCAGATGAACTGAAGCTCAGCAGTTTCTCTTTGAAGTCTGGTCCTGAAGTTTTTTTGCTGCAGGATGGCCACCTTAAGGTCTGCTATAGCGTGGCCAGGGAGGTTGAAGTGCTCTCCTATAGGTTTTTGTATATTGCCATTCCTAATGTCTGATTTGTGTCCATTTATCCTTTTCCGTAGAGACTGTCCAGTTTGGCCGATGTACATAGCAGAGGGGCATTGCTGGCATATGATGGCGTATATTACATTGGTGGATGTGCAGGTGAATGAACCAGTGATGGTGTGGCTGATCTGGTTAGGTCCTGTGATGATGTCGCTGGTGTAGATATGTAGGCAGAGGTTTGTTGCATGGATTGGTTCCTGAGCTAGAGTTATTATGGTGCGGTGTGCAGTTACTGGTGAGAATATGTTTCAGGTTGGCAGGTTGTCTGTGGGCAAGGACTGGCCTGCCACCCAAGGCCTGTGAAAGTGTGGGATCATTGTCCAGGATGGGTTGTAGATCCTTGATGATGCGTTGGAGGGGTTTTAGCTGGGGGCTGTATGTGATGGCCAGTGGAGTCCTGTTGGTTTCTTTCTTGGGTTTGTCTTGCAGTAGGAGGCTTCTGGGTGCACGTCTGGGTCTGTTGATCTGTTTCCTTATTTCCTCGTGCGGGTATTGTAGTTTTGAGAATGCTTGGTGGAGATTTTGTAGGTGTTGGTCTCTGAGGGGTTAGAGCAGATGTGGTTGTACCTCAGTGCTTGGCTGTAGACAATGGATCGTGTGATGTGTCCGGGATGGAAGCTGGAGGCATGAAGGTAGGCATAGCGGTCGGTAGGTTTTCGATATAGGGTGGTGTTAATGTGACCATCACTTATTTGCACCGTGGTGTCAAGAAAGTGGACCTCCCGTGTAGATTGGTCTAGGCTGAGGTTGATGGTGGGGTGGAAGCTGTTGAAATTGTAGTGGAATTTTTCCAGAGTCTCCTTCCCATGGGTCCAGATGATGAAGATGTCATCAATGTAGCGTAGGTAGAGAAGGGGCGTGAGTGGACGAGAGCTGAGGAAGCGTTGTTCCAGGTCGGCCATAAAGATATTGGCATATTGTGGGGCCATGCGGGTGCCCATAGCAGTGCCACTGATCTGGAGATATCTATTGTCATCAAATTTGAAATAGTTGTGTGTAAGTATAAAGGCACAGAACTCAGCAGCCAGTTGTGCTGTGGCATCATCAGGGATAGTGTTCCTGACAGCTTGTATTCCATCTGTGTGTGGGATGTTTGTGTAGAGAGCCTCTCTACACAAGAACACAGCCTATCTGGAACCCAACAAAAAGTCAACAGAGTGCACCAAAGTGTGACTTCGACATGCAAAAATCGAGATACAGTGAGCAAGCAGACTCTGTTTAAATCATAACTGGATCAAGTTCTGTGAAGAGATATAGACAGCCTCACAG
This sequence comes from Gopherus flavomarginatus, assembly GCF_025201925.1. Taxonomy (NCBI): domain Eukaryota; kingdom Metazoa; phylum Chordata; order Testudines; family Testudinidae; genus Gopherus; species Gopherus flavomarginatus. The sequence continues at coordinate 302,801,778 of NC_066617.1, read as the reverse complement.
TCATGTATGATGGCCTGAGGAAAGCTCTAAGTCCCATGGTCAACAAGGTTGCCCTTCTCAAATCATACAGCGGTGAAATCATTACAGATAAAAGCAAGCAATTGTCTCATTGGGTTGAACACTATTTAGAGCTATAAGCACAAGAAAGAAACATCGCCAGCAAATCACTGGACCAAATACCAACTGTACATGTCATGCCAGAGCTAGATGTGGAGTCAACTGTAGAAGACCTAAGCAAGGCCATTGATTTTCTATCAATTGGCAAGGTTTCTGGAAAAGTTGACATCCCAGCAGAAGTCCTCAAGTGGGGAAAGACAGCCTACTACCATATCTTTATCAGCTGCTAGTTAAGTGCTGGAAAGAGCGTGAGGTACCACAAGAGATGTGTGATGCAAACATCATCACTTTGTAAAAAATAAAGGCAAAAAGGGTGACTACGACAACTACAGCGGTATCTCACTACTAAGCGTAGCAGGAAAAGCTTTCACAAAAGTAATCTTAGTGCGCCTACAACAGCTGGTGAATTGTGTCTACCTTGAATCACAGTGTGGATTCAGAGCTGAAAGATCAACTGCAGAAACAATATTTTCTCTGCGTCAACTCCAAGAAAATTGCAGAGAGCAAAACCGACCTTTGTACATCCCCTTCATGGACTTAACCAAAAGCATTCGACACAGTCAGCAGAGCAGATCTGTTTGCAGTACTAGAAAGGATAGGATGTCCACCAACTCTGTTAAGTCTTTTGTGTTCATTCCACAACAACATGAGAGCAACTGTCCAGTTTGACAGGTCCACTTCAGACAGCTCTTGAGATGAAAAACGGAGTGAAGCAAGGATGTGTTCTAGCCCCTGCACTCTTTGAAATCTCTTTCTCAGTACTCTTGAACTGTGTGTTTAAGGACATGAAAGATGGAATGTATCGCCGCACAAGATTAAATGGAAAACTCTCAACCTGTCCTGACTTAAGTCAAAGACCAAAGTCAAAAAGGTGCTAATCAAGGAACTTCTATTAGCTGATGATGCTGCCCTCATAGCCCACAATGAATATCTATTACAAGAATTCATGGACCGCCTTTCAAATACCTGTCAGGCATTTGCTCTCACCATGAGCATTAAGAAAACATACAATCCTAATGCTGTGTTTTATTTATTGCATTTATTATTATTTAATACATTGCAAGAGTGATTTTGTAGCTGTTTATCTTAGTATCTTGGTATCAGTAGTTTTTCCTATGCATTGTTTGTTTCAGTCAAATCAAATATTTAGCACAAAAAGCAATTAATCCCACCAACCCACTCCAGGAATGTTTCAGATGTTTTATACTTGCAAAGTGTTGACTTTGGTTCCATAAATAGGTTTGTTCAGACATATTTGCTATTAAAGAAGTAACTGAATATTTGTATATATTTTATATTTTATATAAGAAAACCTATTTATAGCTAGTTTTCTGTCAACATTGCTTCACTTTTTTAAATGTACTGCTATTTAATAACTTATGGTGGGGTTTTGTCTGGTAGAGTCTCTATACATAATGTTTGAGATTTTGTTTGTTTGTGTCTGTTTTTAGCCTGAACACTCCACCTGGAACAAAAATTAAGCTGTCAGGAATTGTTGAAGTTAAAAATGGATTCCTGCTTTTGGATGATAGTAACACTGTAGTTCTCGGCGGTGAAGTGGAGCATCTTATAGAAAAGTGGGAGTTACAAAGGGTGAGGTAACATCACTGTGAATTCTTGTCTTACATGAGGTTAATTATATATAACTTCTGCAAACTAATTGTAACTAATAAAATGTTAGAAGTTTTTATACAATAATAGTATTTTAAATGCAAATATTTAGAACTTTTCTGCCCAAGTTATTATTATGGGTAAAGCCAAATGACCTTAATTAAATGTAATGTATGCTGCAGTTCAGATGCTGCCCAGGCAGAAATCAATGAAGACCTTTGAGCAACAAATTATTCCTTTTTTATTCTGCAGAATTTTCAATTTAAAATGTGGGTTAAAAATTATATTGGCCAGCAAAGTGTCTTTAACTAATCATTCTCTTCACCTGACGCAGGTATGCAATGTATTTAAGTGTGGTGGTGGTTTGCAGGATTCTTGTGGTTTTCCTGACCAGTGCGTACAGGTTTTTTTCTTGCAAAAGAATTTTAAAATAAAACCTTTTCAATAGTAGTCTGTTGCATACTTTTATGTTAACTATGTTTAAACATAATTTGTTTCAACAGTAGTGTAAATAATGCTGCAGTTACATAAGATGAACTGAAGGTGCTGAGAGCTTTTAAAGAAACCACAAAGACTTTTAATATCATTCACTCCACTCTAATATGGCCAAATTAGGAGAGCATATCAGTGGAGAAAATGTTACAGACTGGCTATTTCCTTCTCCTGTATAAATGTTAATACAAAGCAGTGATGATTATTTCCAGAGCAGGAAACTCTAGACTTGTGACAGTGTTCCAGTCTGTTGATTGATTTCTGTTATATTAAATGGATAATGTAGATTTAGTCATTTTGCCAGATGGATGTAGGGAACTCTGAGTGGTATTTGATGGCTCAGAAAGTAGACCTGTTGCATATGTCAGCCAGTCGAAGAGCATCTTATCCATGAGCGTTATTTTCAAATGACGCTAATTTTGGCAAAAGTATTCTTTGTTATTGTTGAAAATATCTTTGGTCTTAGTATGTGAAGTGTTTTTTTAAAAACTATTGTAGACAAACTGAATTATAATTGATTTGAATGATTTTGAGTTATGAAAACACACAAATAAAGAAAATGTGTGTTAATGTCGTTTTGTGCTCCTGTAAATGAAAAAAATAGTTGTAAAAAAATCAATATAATCTATCAACTATGTGGGTATCCTTAAGCAATGCTGCCTTCATAAAAAGAATGTCCTAAATGCTAAATCAAATTATGTAATCTCATATTCTGTGGGTCTCCAAATCTGGTATCATAAGGGAAAGAAGATTCCAAAGGTAAGGGCTGTCAGGTGTAGAGCTCCGCTAATATCCTTGAAAATTCAGCAAAATGATTGAATGAAATTATCTCTGTCTCATCTCATTGTCTCGATTAGAATATAGGTTTAAAAAGAGGTCTCTTGGGCCTGGTCTGCACTATGAGTTTAAGTCAAATTTAGCAGTGTTAAATTGAATTAACCCTGCACCCATCCACACAACGAAGCCATTTTTGTCAACATAAAGGGCTCTTAAAATTGATTTCTGTACTCCTCCCCGATGAGGAGAGTAGCACTGAAATCGACATTGCCAGTTTGAATTAGGGTTAGTGTGGACGCAATTTGACGATATTGGCCTCCGGGAGCTATCCTACAGTGCACCATTGTGACAGCTCTGGACAGCAATCTGAACTCGGATGCACTGGCCAGGTAGACAGGAAAAGCCTCATGAGCTTTTGAATTTCATTTCCTGTTTGCCCAGTGTGGAGGACTGATCAGCACAAGTGACCATGCAGAGCTCATCAGCACAGGTGACTATGCAGTCCCAGAATTGAAAAAGAGCTCTAGCATGGACCGTATGGGAGGTACTGGATCTGATCGCTGTATGGGGAGATGAATGTGTGCTATCAGAACTCTGTTCCAAAAGACAGAATACCAAAACATTTGAAAACATCTCCAAGGCCATGATGGACAGAGGCCACAACAGGGACTCAACACCGTGCTGCATGAAACTTAAGGAGCTGAGAGAAGCGTACCAGAAAGCCAAAGAATTAAACAGATGCTCCAGGACAGAGCCGCAGACATGCCGCTTCTACACTGAGCTGCATGCAATTCTGGGGTGAGGCGCCACCACTACCCCACCCCTGTCCGTGAACTCTGATGATGAGGTACTCTGTCGCCATGCCTGAGAATTTTGTGGATGGGGAAGATGATGATGATGACGACGACGATGAGATTAAGGCGATCACACAGCACACTGTTCTCCCCGACGGCCAGGAACTTTTTCTCACTCTGACTGAAATACTCTCCCAAGGTGGTATTCTGAACCATGAAGCTGCAGAAGGGACCTCTGGTGAGTGTACCTTTGTAAATATAAAACATAGTTTGCCTGGGACTGAAAAGAAATCCTCCCTGCAGTTAGCCAATCAGTGCTCGGGGTGGGGAGGCATTGACGCTGAACTTTTCGCATTTTGCTAGCAGGGATCTTCCCTGATACCAGCCACACAGTGCAGTGGGGGGAGGGTTAAAGCGGTCGTCCCAGAGAAAAGAATGGGGGATGGGGGGTTAGTTTGGATTCTGCTGCTGCATGTTAACACAAAAACCGCAGCCCTAAATGGACAGCTCAGTGGGCTTTGCTGGGTTTGGGAAAGGAGGGCACTGCTATTGTGAAGGTTGCAGAATCCGAAAGACTATGGCTTACCATGGGCGCCTGCAAGCCGAATTCTGTTGCCCGGCTTGTTGGATCGCTAACACGAAAGCTGCAGGCACTCAATATAAGATGCAAAAAATGACCTTGTACCGAAATCACATGTGCTTTGTAATGTGAATAGTGTTGTTCACCGTGAAAGAGTATACTCATTGTTTTGTAAAATGTATCTTTTAAAATCCTTCCCTCTCTTTTTTTCCTCCTGCAGCTGCAGATGTTTCAAGCCTCCCTCCTCCATCTCAAAGGCTATCTCAGATAAGATGGCAAAAAAACCACATGTGTGATGAAATGGTCTCTGAGCTCCTGCTGGCATCCCACACTGAAAGAGCTCAACAGAAAGTGTGGAAGGACACAATAGCACAGGACAGGAAAGCGGCCAGTGAACGTGAGGAAAGGTGGCAGCAGGAAGATCAGAGGATGCAGGATGCAACGCTGGGATTACTGCAGGAACAAACTGGCATGGTCCAGCATCTGGTGGAGGTTCAGGAACGTCAGCTGGAGAGACTGCGATTGCAACCCCTGTTTAACCACCCTTCCCCCTCCCCAACTTCCATAGCTGCCTCCTCACCCAGACACCCACGGGGAGGCTCTGGGCACCCAACCACTCCACCCCAGTGGACAGAAGATTGTCATTCAACAAGTACTGAAGTGGCCTTTTCCTTCCCTCCTCCCCAACCCCACCCGGGCTACTTTGTGAGTTATCTCCGTATTTTTATAATCAAATAATAAAGAATACATGGTTTTTAAATGATAGTGACTTTATTTCCATTGAAGAGAGAAGGGCAGTTGGCTTACAGGGAATTAGTCAACCAAGGGGATGGGTTTTCATCAAGGAGAAACAAATAGAACTGTCACACAGTACCCTGACCAGTCATGAAACTGGTTTTCAAAGCTTCTCTGATGTGCAGTGCTTCCTGATGTGCTCTTCTAATCTCCCTGGTGTCTGGATCAGCGGCCAGGCGATGTGCCTCAACCTCCCGCCCTGTCATAAACATCTCTCCCTTACTTTTACAGAAATTGTGGAGCACACAACAAGCAGCAATAACAATGAGGATATTGGTTTTGCTGAGGTCTGAGTGAGTCATTAAACTGCACCAGCGATCCGCTCAAACGTCCAAATGCATACTCTACTACCATTCTGACTTGCTCAGCCTATAGTTGAACAGCTCCTTACTACTGTTCAGGGTACCTGTGTACGGCTTCATGAACCAGGGCATTAAGGGGTAAGCTGGGTCCCCAAGGATAACTATAGGCATTTCAACATCTCCAACAGTTATTTTCTGGTCTTGGAAATAAATCCCTTCTTGCAGCTGTTAAAACAGACCAGAGTTTCTGAAGATGCAAGCATCATGAACCTTTCCCAGCCATCCCACGATAACATTAGTGAAACGTCCCTTGTGATCCACCAGTGCTTGCAGCATCATTGAAAAGTACCCCTTGCAGTTTATGTACTGGCTGCCTTGGTGATCCGGTATCAAGATAGGGATATGGGTTCTGTCTATTGCCCCACCACAGTTAGGGAATCCCATTGCAGCAAAGCCATCTGCTATGACCTGCACATTTCCCAGAGTCACTACCTTTGATAGCAGCAGCTCAGTGTTTGCGTTGGCTACTTGCATGACAGCAACCCCCACAGTAGATTTGCCCACTTCAAATTGAATCCCGACTGACTGGTAGCTGTCTGGCGTTGCAAGCTTCCAGAGGGCTATCGCCACTTGCTCTCATCTTGGTAGTCTTACGGTTCAGTGCAGGGGAAAGCAGGTCACAAAGTTCCATTAAAGTGCCCTTATGCATGCAAAAGTTTCGGAGCCACTGGGGATCTCATCTCAGATCTGCAACACTATGCGATCCCACCAATCTGTGCTTGTTTTCCGGGCCCAGAAACGGCTTTCCGCGACATGAACCTGCCTCATTAACACCATGATGTCCACATTGCCGGGGCCCGTGCTTTGAGAGAAGTCCTCATCACTGCCGTCGCCTCCTCGCCTGATTTTTCAGCTTCCGGTTCTGCATATACTGCATGATAATGCGTGAGATGTTTACAATGCTCATAACTGCTGCGGTGAGCTGAATGGGCTCCATGCTTGCCGTGCTGTGGCATGTGCACGGAAAAAAGGCACGAAATGATTGTCTGCAGTTGATCTCATGGAGGGAGGGGTGACTAACGACTGTAGCTATCCCACAGTTCCCGCAGTCTCTGCCAACCATTTGAATTCTGGGTTGCGCTCCCAGTGCCTGATGGGTCAAAAACATTGTTGTGGGTGGTTCTGGGTACATGGTTCTGGGTACATGCCATCAGCCTCCTCTCCCTTCCCCCCCATTTCTCGCCTTTTTTCCTGGGTTACCCGTGTGCGGGGGGGGGGGGGTAGGAGGGCACTGATGACATGTACTCAGAACCACCTGCGACAATGTTTTTGCCCCATCAGGCATTGGGATCTCAACTCAGAATTTCAATGGGGGGTGGAGGTAGCAGGAACTGTGGGATAGCTACCACAGTGCAACCCTCTGAAAGTTGACACTAGTCTTGATACTGTGGACGCACGCCGCTGACTTAATGCGCTTAGTGGGGACACACAGAAACGACAGTATAAAATCAATTTCTAAAAAAACGACTTCTATTAAATCAAACTAATTTTGTAGTGTAGATATATCCATAACTGGGTTATAAACCGTTTCAGGGTTTTAAAGTAGATTGAAATTCAACTGTGATGTCAGGTAGGTCCAGGAGGCTGTAATTACATTGAAAACAAAAACACAATAAGTTCATTTGTCAATGTTGCATTAAACTTTATAGTCAAACCTTTCATTCTATACGTATTGCTGTTGATAAATTATGTAGTTATTTTTTTGACTGCACTTTGGTTCATTATGACATATATTCAAGAGGACATATAACCAATGTTAGTCAGGTTTATTACTCTAAACTGGGGGTTCTCAAACTTCATTGCACCGTGACCCCCTTCTGGCAACAAAGTTACTATATGACCCTGGGTAGGGGCAGAGCCTAAGCCCTGCCACCCTAGTCTTTACTACCCTATGTTGCCTCAGGCTCCTTCAGATGGAATAGGATTGGATATGAGGTTCAACGAGATTAAAATAGTTAGAGACATAAAGGGTAACAAGAAAACATTCTACAAATACATTAGAAGCAAGAGGAAGACCAAGGGCAGGGTAGGCCCATTACTCAATGAGGTGTGCGTGGGGGGGAAACAATAACAGAAAATGTGGACATGACAGATGTGCTAAATGACTTTTTTTGTTTCTGTTTTCACCAAAAAGTTTCGTAGCCATTGGACATCTAACTTACTTAATACCAATGAAAATGAGGTAGGATAAGAGGCTAAAATAAGGAAAGAACAAATTAAAAATTATTTAGACAATTTTAAATGTCTTCAAGTCACCAAAGCCTGATGAAATACATCCTAAAATACTCAAGGAGCTGACTGAGGAGATATCTGAGCCATTAGTGTTTATTTTCGAAAAGTCATGGAAGATGGGTGATATTCCACAGGATTAGAAAAGGGCAAAGATATTGCCAGTCCATAAAAGGGGAATAAAGACAACCAGGGGAATTACAGGCCAGTCAGTTTAACTTGAGTAACTGGAAAGATAATGGAGAAAATAATCAATTTGCAAACACCTAGAAGATAATAAGGTGATAGGTAACAGTCAGCATGGATTTTTGAAGAACAAGTCACGTCAAACCAACCTAATAGAAATGAAAAAAAAAAAAAAAGGTGATCTGGACAAATACAGACATCTGTAGTATGCAGAGTCTTGGGAAAATTTTGGAGGAAAAAGTAGTCAAGGACATCGAGGTCAGTGGTAATTGGGACAAAATACAACATGGTTTTACAAAAGGTAGATCATGCCAAACCAACCTGATCTCCTTCTTTGAGAAAGTAACAGATTTTTTAGACAAAGGAAATGCAGTGGATCTAATTTATCTCTATTTCAGTAAGCCATTTGATATGGTTCCACATGGGGAATTATTAGCTACATTGGAAAAGATGGGGATTAATATGAAAATTGAAAGGTAGATAAGGAACTGGTTAAAGGGGAGACTACAACGGGTCATACTGAAAAGTGAACTGTCAGGCTGGAGGGAGGTTACTAGTGGAGTTCCTCAGGGATCGGTTTTGAGGCTTATCTTATTTAATCTTTTTATTACTGACCGTGGCACAAAAAGTGGAAATGTGCTAATATAATTTGCACATGACTCAAAGTTGGGAGGTGTTGCCAATACAGCAAAGGACTGGGATATCATACAGGAAGATCTGGATGACCTTGTAAACTGGAGTAATAGTAATAGGGTGAAATTTAATAGTGAAAAGTGCAAGGTCACACATTTAGGAATTAATAACAAGAACTATTGATATAAGCTGGGGAGGCATCAGTTGGAAGTAACAGAGGAGGAGAAGGACCTCGGAGTATTGGTTGATGACTGGATGACTATGAGCCACCAATGTGATATGGCCGTGAGAAAAGCTGATGCGGTCTTGGGATGCATCAGGCGAGGTATTTTCAGTGAGGATGGCCCACATGCAGTCCTGTCACATGCAGCAGCTGAGAGAGGGTAGAGTTTGCTCAGTTGCTTCGTGGAGGTGGTGTATATACAGTGTTGTCAACACTGGGAGCTGAGAGAGGCTGGAGCATACTCATTGAGGATGGGATCTTCTGAGAATTTAGCTGCTAAAATCAAAGTGTGTTGTGTGAATATAAGAACATAACATAAGAATGCCATACTGGGTCAGACCAAAGATCCATCTAGCCCAGTATTCTATCTTCTGACAGTGACCAATGCCAGGTGCTTCAGAGGGAATGAACAGAACTGATCAAGTGATCCATCTCCTGTCTTCCATTCCCAGCTTATGTGAATTGTGATTCTCTTCCTTCCAGTCCTTTCCCACCCCTCCACCCCAAGGCTAGCAACTTGGCCAAATGTGGACACATTTTCATAAGGGCAACAAAAACTATATATGTGACAGGAGATCACATCCTGTCAAATTTCAGTTCCCAACTTCAAAGCCTGTGTGAGCTAGAGGTGTTCAAAGAGAAGATCTCAAATATTTTATCATGGACAAAACTGTTAGTTTCCCTAGCTTTGTTCTTGGAAGTGATTGAACCATTTTTGCTGAAAATTTGTGGAAGAATTCAGTCTGAGGCGGACACTTTTCAGCCCAAATGGTTAACGGGAAGTGTTAGGCAACTTCAATAGGTGGCACTACCAGTTCTGCCGATAATTAATAAATTAATTTTGACTTGTACATTTTCTTAACTGGATAAAAGGTATCTATTAATAAAAATGTTACATGCTTTTTATAATATTTGCTTTCTTCATATGTAAAGAAACAAGTTCAAAGTATTTCTTTGAGAAAATTAGGATGGGACTTTCAAATGCAGACTCTTTTGAAAATTGTACCCTTAATTCAAATATAAAACCTTTCTTTCCAGAATTGTGTTGTTTACGTTTAAACTTCCTTGTTCCTGCTGTTATGCCCGCTGTTCGTTAACTCAGAGTTTCATTCACCTTTGCCATATTGTTTCCCCTATATGCCATTCTCACTATTTGTGCCGTTTTGGCCAACTCCATCTTGTTTTAAAACAAGCTGCAACAGTTTTATCTCGGTTGCCATCATTTTCTCTTGGTGTCCATGTTCTGTGAGAAAGGGTGCCTCTATCGCACTTGATCTCAGATGAGTTCAAAACATGTCTTGCCTTCAGAGAAAAGTGTTGTTCTCGCCCCAGTCTTCACCTTAATAAAGATAAATCCCTGATGTTACTGCTGTCTATCAGTTGTCCTCACATACTGAAGACATACAACATTTCCACAATCTTAAATTAATTCTCAAATTTCCTTCATGACTTTCATATATTTATTTCACTCCCTCAGACCTCTGTCGGTAAATGTATAGTACTCCGTTATCTACTAGCCTTTTAAACTGAAAATAAGCCGTCCTTCCTTTTATATGTTTTCTGACTCTTCCTGTCCCCTCTCTCGTATTTATTTTTAACTTTTATTTTTATTTTCATTTATATGAAGTCTCCATTGTAGCATGAGAAAAATTATCTTGTTTGGTAATAGTAGAATAAAACAGGAGTGCAGCATTTAAAAAAACTTTGAAGTGGCATCATGAACTATCGTACACATCTTGTTTGATCTCCTTTTATTTATTGTTCTTCTTTGTATTTGTTCTTAAATGCTATTTAATTCTGGGTTCTTAAGAGCTGTTTAATTCTGGGTTCTTGTATTGCTCAGAAACACAACAATTTAATGCTCTTTGTTTCCGTAGTTCCACATTTTAATGTGTTTTCAAGTGTGAATATGGAAAGCTGCTGAAACTCCTCTTACTTTTAGTTTCCTTAATCTTCAGGTAATGATATAAAGAAAAAGGAAAAAAATGTTCTTTATGCATGGGAAGAATTAGATCATAGAATATCAGGGTTGGAATCTAGTCCAGTCCTCTGCTCAGAGCAGGACCAATCCCCAGACAGATTTTTGGCCCAGATCCCTAAATGACCCCCTCAAGGATTGAATTCACAAGCCTGGGTTTAGCGGGCCGATGCTCAAACCACTGAGCTACATTCTGTAAGTTTAAAAACTTACATTGAATCCCTCACAGTCTTTTCCCCAAGTTGGTGTAAATTTCTATGTTTATGATTATTATACATAATCACAGTGTAATATATATTCTATTTATTGGATTATTTTTTAACATGAGGACTAACAATGAAAATTTGATAGCTGTCTGTTGTCTTCTGTATGTCACCATTTTGATGTCACTCGAGCTATATTGTAGCGAAGTTTAATATATGCCCTTCTGCTTTGCTTTTTTAGTGTGTAAAAACCCATCACAGGAGCATATTTTCCTATACAAAAGTTCCCCAGTTCTTCCACAGCCATCCCAGTGGCCCTGTTAGATTCTTTACTGAGGAGGATATAGTCCACATGTGTAAATAAATACATTGTGTAATCACTGGCCATCTGCAGATTTTCTGATATCTGTGATATCGTTACTACAATGATGAAAGAGCCACACGACAAGAGAAACTTTGAAAGGGCTTAATTTGTACACAATAAATGGAAATCTCAGCAGTGGTGAAGTGTTCTGGAAATGCAGGAGCTCTTGGTCAGCCTTTTGAAACAAATAGGAAGTTGATTTTGCTGAGGAGAGAAAATAGGAAAAACATTTGTCAAAATGCAGTACTGAATTTTCTATACATTCAGCTTGATCAAAACCTCTTCTCTCTTTCAACTCTTTCATCTGTACATTTGTTGTACAGCACCCCATGGCATGGTTTTATTATTAGTCATAGACACTGAGCTCAAAAAAGTAAAATCCATATGCAGGTAAGATAAGAAAACATTATTAATATACTTAGATTGTAAGAGCTGTGGGAAGGGTCCCTTTTTGAGGTGTGTGTGTATGATGCGCAGCACAGTGGGTCTTCTGTCTCTGATTAGGGCCTTTAGGTGCTACTTTACTAATTTTCAACAGGAAAATGCCTTCAGCCTTCGAAAGAAAGTGGCCTGGGTCTTTCCAGCTCCTTGCTTTTCCATACCCAACCTGCGCTGCTTGTTGTCATAGCCAGAGATATAAGCAGACAGGCACATAGGGCTTCGACTGTCCTTTATTGAAATAATAATACTCTGATTAGGTCAAACTAGAAGATTATAAGGTCTCTTCTGGCTTTAATACCTATGGAAATTCTGCAAATAACTCTTTCTGTATGAAGTGTATACTCTATAATAACCCAACCTGAATTTTGGATTTTTTCCTCCAAATGAACACAGCTCCAGAAACCGAAGCAGCTAGAAGCTAGTCCAGTGTGTTTATTTTCTAATGAGAGCAAGAACTACTTGTATCTTTAGCTCATATGCCTGCAAGGGTGAGGGAGTGGAGGAGAGAGATTATTTTCTTTATCCCCTTGTAAGCAGGAGAAAGGTCCAGCAGTTAGAACACGTGTTTAGGAAGTAGGAGACATGGGTTCAGTTGCCTTCTTTGTCATAGACTTTCTGTGTGACCTTGGGCAAGTCACTTAGCCTCTCTGTGCCTCAGTTCCCAATCTGTAAAATGGAAATAATAATGCTTCACCTACCGAGATGTTGGGAGTACATACTTGAAAGATTATAAAGCACTTTGAGATCTACCAGTGAAAAGCACTGCAGTATAATTAGTTATCAGAATTCCCTTTATCCAAAAATCCTAGGTATCTGAATCCACAGTGCGTCCCCCATGTAACCCTATGCTAATTAATCACTTCGTAATATCTTAATTAGCCTATTAGGGCACATGTGCTGTATTTGGAAGCAAGCTTCCCAGCCTTGGTCCACAGACTTGTTCTAGCAAGGCTCATGATAGCACTCTAAAAATAGTTGTGTACACAGTACTTTGACATTGCATTTTGGGCTGGCGAACAGGCTCTCAAGCCTACCTCTTCCCAGGCCTCAGAGCCTGAACTTCAGCCTGAGCTGCAATGTTTAAATAGCAGTTTTTAGAGTGCAAGCACAAGCCGTGCTCGAGTCTGTGGATCCAGGTTGGGAGACTCATTCCAAGATGAAGTGTACATATACCTGTAGGGCAGGGGTGGGCAAACCTTTTGGCCTGAGGGCCACATCTGGGTATGGAAATGATATGATAGACTATGAATGCTCATGAAATTGGGATTTGGGTGTGGGAAGAGGTGCGGGCTCCAGGGTGGGGCAATAAATGAGTTCAGGGTGCGAGAGGGGACTGTACACAATAAATGGAAATCTCAGCAGAGGGGACTCTGGGCTGGGGGTGTGGGGTTGGGCTGGAGATGATGGGTTTGAGGTGTAGGAGGGTGCTCTGGGCTGGGACCGAGGGGTTCAGAGGGCTTGAGGGGGATCAGGGCTGGGGTAGGGGGTTGAGGCACTGGGGGTGGCTTAGGGGTGCAGGCTCTGGGCGGCGCTTACCTCAAGTGGCTCCCAGAAGCAGCGGCATGTCGCTCCTACAGGGCCAAGCAGCACTGCTGTGCGCTGCCTCGTCTGCAGGTGCTGCCCCTGCACATCCCATTGGCTGTGGTTTCCAGCTAATGGGAGCTGCCGGGGTGGCACTTGAGGCGGGGACAGCATGCGGAGCAGAGTCCCCGGACTGCCTCTGCATGTAAGAGCTGGAGAGGGGACATACCTCTTGTTCTGGGAGCCATGCAGAGTAGCCCCCGACCCTGCTCCCCGGCTGGAGCTCCGGAGAGGGGCAAACCCCAGACCCTGCTCTGCAGCAGGAGTTTGAGGGCCGGATTAAAGTGGCTGGATGCGGCCTACGGGCTGTAGTTTGCTCACCCTGCCTTACCGCCTATTAGCACTAATTTATGGGTTTGTATTTGTATAGGGTCTTGAGCAGTTACCTGCGGTTCCTGAGACATAATGCTCTTGCAACAGCTTTCTAGGACTACATAAGTGAAACTGCAGTGCAAAATAGAACGTCTGTTTATCTGAACACATGGTTATCAGAGAGTTTTGGATATCCCCCAGGGCAATCAGATAAACGGAAGCCTACTGTATATAAGAAATAGGTATTATTATATTTATTAAGGTAACAGGAAAATGCAGAGGAATAAAAGATGGCTGAAGGGTGCATGTCTTCTATCTATTGTGTATACCAGGGGTCAGCAACTTCTGGCATGCGGCTTGCCAGGGTAAGTACCCTGGCGGGCTGGGCCAGTTTGTTTACCTGCTGTGTCCGCAGGTTTGGCCGTGGTTCACCATCCCAGACCAATGGGGGCAGTGGAAAGTGGTGCGGGCGAGGAATGTGCTGGCTGTGGCTTCCCGCAGCCCCCATTGGCCTGGGACGGCAGATCACGGCCAGTGGGAGCTGCGATCGGTCGAACCTGCTGATGTGGCAGGTAAACAAACTGGCCAGACCTGCCAGGGTGCTTACCCTGGCGAGCTGCGTGCCAGAGGTTGCTGACCCCTGATGTATACTTTCAAGTTAGAAAAATAAGTTGGGGTTACGGGAGTGAAGGAGGAAAAAAAACTTGTCTCCTTTGGGATGATGTGTTGAACAGCTCACAAACCCGTAACAGGAAAACAAGTCCCTGTTCTGAAGAGATTACAGTCTAAGGCCTGGTCTACACTCGGAGTGGGTGGGGGGATATCGATCTAACATACGCAACTTCAGCTACAAGAATAGCGAGCTGAAGTCGACGTATCTTAGATTGACTTACTTCGCATACTCCCGGCATGGGATCGACGGCTGCCACTCCCCCGTCGACTCCGCTTCCGCCTCTCACCCTGGTGGAGTTCGAGTCGACGAGGAGTGCGTTCGGGGATCGATGTATCGCATCTAGACGAGACGCAATACATCGATCCCCGATAGATTGATCATTACCTGCCGATCCGGTGAGCAGTGCAGACGTACCCTGAGTAAACAAAACAGTGAGAGATGAAGGAAGGGATCTGAACAAGGTAAGTTTGGCATGTGTTTTGATGGATGTGCTCTTTTTAATAATTTTTTTAATGAAATTTTCTATTACCTTTTTTCCTCCTTGTGATAGCACGACAATCTTCATCACCTGTATGGAGTGGCTCACAACTGTGAGTGCTTACCTCAGGGCAGACTGTGAGAAAACAGAAATAATTAGACATGCAATAACATATAGTAGACAGTGTTACAAAGGAAACATTTACCTTGCTGTGCTATAAAAACCTCTCGTCATCTTATGTTCTAGAAAATTGTTGCAATTTCAGGATGTTAAAGTAAATGTTATGGTAAGATAAATCTTCTCCTTTAAAAATTGAATATATAATAATTGGACATCAGTGAGGTATATGACGACTACAGAGGCTTACCTCTGATAGTCATCTAAGTAACTTGGAACAAAAGGCAGAATTATGAAGTAGCTCCTAATATAAAGAAGCACAAGTTTCAAATACATAAAGGAATGAATATTTTCTTCCTAGCATGTGAAATTGCACACAGATAAACAACGAGGAACATTGTTTCATTCTGTCATTGATAGTTTAGTGGATTTTATAAAGTATTATGTATATAAGTACATGTCAATTTTTTAATCAAAATGATCTCTCCTGCTTCTGTCATCCAAAACAATTTCCTTTCCTAGTTGTTTATAGGTGGCTGTATCTGTGCATATTAATTTCCAGCCTCTGGTGATCCACTTTTTTCCTAATGGTAGGAATGTGACATTGAATTTAATATTCCGTTTAGTGGGAGGATATAAATCTTAAACTAATCTCTGACTAGAGAAGATAAACTTCCAGGTTCAAAGATGTTGGAAAGATGCTAGAAATATTTTCAAAAAGTTATTGTTTTATATTACATACTATAATACATACTATTCAGTGGTGATGTCTTGGGGTTAAATCAGGAAATGTCAGACCCCAGAGTGAAAGTTGGCTGAGCAGCAGTATCATGGGCTCAGTACTTAAGTGTTTACTTCTCTGAGTGATTTGCTACTTTCAAATGCTTCTAGATGAAATAGTCTTGAGGAATACTAGTAGCTTTTATTTTGATCAAACAAATCAGTAATTGTGTTTTTCACTGCAAGTGGACTCCTATAGGAAGCAAATAATTTGGCAATTGCATATAGTGAGTTATTTGGTATGTCATGTAATCCAGAAATGCTGTTGTTACTTGACAGTGTTCTAAAAAAGTATGTCAGATTTAACCTTGAGGGTACTTTTAGAAGTCTTTGTAATTATGGTCCAAAAATCTGCACTTATGCTATATTCAGAATACTGTCAGGGAGAAGTCATTTTATTTTTTCAGCAATGGAGTTGTGTTTTTGAGCTACTGTTGACTGCCTTCCTGTTCCACCCATGTGACTTGCAAGGTCCTGGCTTCATTAATAATCAGATATAGAGGATGGTTCATATGGATGCTAGTAAATTCTGCTTTAGGTGATGACATTTGATGAGCCTGTATATATTATATCATATAGACAGAGAACTTCATAATAACAAAGAAGTGGGGGAGTGAGGGGCTGTATAATGGGTAGGTGGCATGAAAACTGCTAAACAGATATAAGCCTCTCCTTTCATTGTATGAATGTATTGGAGTGTTCTTTAATAATTATTAATCTCAATGGAATAATCCAAGCACAGCTGGTAGGGTGAAGGAGCTCCAATTAAACATTTTGAATTTTTTTTGAAAAATAAGTTGTAGTAGCTCTTTTAGGAACAAATGCAGATACTGGCTTTTTTCATGTGATGTCCCTGTTGTATTCCACTGAAGGGTTATGCACGTGCACCATGTGCCCAGAGTCGGAGCTTTTGAAAATAGTACTGTTCGGCAGTCCACGCATGTGCCGCCTTGGGCTTTTGCCTGAGGTGATAAAGAACACGTCAGGCTGCTGGCATCTCCAGTTCCTTTTTACTGCCACATGGTCCAAGTTGGAGCTTCTACTCTTCTATCATTCATGTGAGCCAATTTCCAAAATTTTACAAAAATACCCTTAGTACCATCCATACACCAATGCCCATCCTTCCTTCCCCCCTTTGGGGGCCACTTCCAACTCTTTCTGCCAGCATGGAAAGCCATAACAATGGACAAGTGGGTCCTAGATATTATCTAGGGTGGCTATGTCATAGAGTTGACAGTGGTGCCCCTATCTCGCCCTTTTCCTCAGTCCACATGCATGCAACACCTACGCAATGACCTCCTCCACCTAGAGGTTGACTCTCTATTGCAGAGGGAAACTATGGAACTAATCTCAGTCCCCTTTCAGAGAACAGGGTTCTACTTGAGCTACTTCCTAGTCCCGCCCAGAAAATGGAGGATGGAAACTGATATTGTATCTTTGATGCCTCATCTGTTCGATTTCCAAACCAAGATTCTTCATGGTCACACTTGCAACAATCATTCCCTCCCTAGAAAAAGGCATGTGGTTTACGGCTCTTGATATACACCTGATACACAGAAGGTTCCTGAGGTTCAAGGTGGGACTTCAACATTTTCAGTACAGGGTATTGTACACCAGTATTCACCAAAAGTTTTCTCAGTGGCAGCTTATCTCAGACGTCAGAGGATCCTCATTTTTCCTTATCTGGATGATTGCTGATAGCATCACAGTCCAAAGAAGAGACACAGGAATCAACGTCCCAACTACTTCTGCTCTTCTTCTCTCTGGGGGCCAAAGTCAACATCGAATAATCAACTTTACACTGTAACACAATCCCTGGAGTTCATAGGAACTTGCATAGATGAGACTTCCACGCAAACATCTACCATGGGAAAGATTCCAGACAATAAGGAAACTAATTACTTTGGTGACTTCCAATCTTTCCTATGGCCAAAATATGCCTCACTTTCTTGGGACATATGACGACCTGCACATAGGTCATGCCCTTCCCTCACCTTCATCTGTAACACCTTCAACTCTGGCTACAAAGGGTTTACTCCTCTATGCATCAACCTATTCACACTCTGGTCTGTATGCCGCCAGAATTCTCTCGTCATTACAATGGTGGATGAACCCACTATTAGTCTGCTCAGGAAGGACCTTCCTCCCATCTTCAACCACCATGACTATCATCATGGATGCATCCCTCATGGGCTAGGGTGCCCACATGGATGACTGCATGACACAAAGCACCTGAACAACATAGGAGGTCCAGACACACATAAACATATTGGAACTCCGGGCAGTATGCAAAGTTTGCCAGACGTTTTTGCCAGCCATCCAGGACTGACATGTACTTGTCACATCAAACAACACTGCTATGGTCTTCTATATAAACAAGCAAGGGGGAACAAAATCCCAAGCTCTGTGTATGGAAGCTATATGCCTGTGGGAATGGTGCATTGCGTACCACACTATTTTGACAGCAACCTAACTGACGGGCACCCAAAATGTGATTGCTTATACTCTCCCAAAAACTTTGCAACCCACCACAAATGGAAATTGCATGACTCTGTAATCGCGGATATCTTTGGCCGATGGGACATCCCACAACACCACCAAATACAGCCAGTATTGTTCAAGAGGAGGAATTGGAGCCCAGTCATAAGGGAATGCCCTCATCATCGATTGGTCAGACAGCATGAACTCTGCTTTCCTCTCCTTAGCCCACCTAGCATGAGTAATCCATAAGATCAGATGAAAGAAAGCAACAACCATTCTGATCTCCTTCTTCTGGCCACGCCAATTTTACCTCCTGTTTCTCCTCTGCATTTCAAAGCTCCCTTCACTCATGCTTTGGACGTTCCTGGAGCTACTGACTCAACACAATAGTATGTTCAGACTCCCCAACCTGCACACTGTTCAACTGGTGGCTTGATTTTTGGATGGACATCGTCACTAGCTCAGGAGTGCTCTCTGGCAGGGCATGATGTCCTTTCAAGTAGCAGGAAAGATTCCGCAAGATGCTTGTATTGAGCCAAATGGATGCATTTCACTTCCTGGGCTATGTGACAGGGCCTTGTCTCCAAAGTGGCATCCCACTACTCTTGGTGTATTTACTCTTTCTGAAGGACTCAGGGCTGGCCCTCAATTCCATCAAGGTGCAACCAGCTGCCATTAGCACTTTTCGCCCACCGGTGGATGGCCAATCAATTTTTGAACACTCCCTACTTGTATGATCCTGGAAGGGCCTTTTTTGAAAATACCTTCCTGTTCAGCCTATGGGACCGTAACCTAGTCCTCATCTCATTGACGACCACCACCTTTGAACCTATGTTCTCCTGCTTGCTATCTCTGTTTTATGAATGTTACTTTCCTCATCACCATTACGCTGTCTAGGAAGCTTGGCAAACTGGGAGCCATGGTGGCTAATCCTCTCTTCATGACTTTCTATAAAGACAAGGTTTCTCTCTGCCTTCACCCCAGGTTCCTACCTCAGGTGATTTCCCAATTCCACTTCAATCAAGCCATACATTTACCTACCTCTGAACAGTACTGCTTTCAAAAGCTCCGGCTCCTGATGCATGCCGAAAGCGCAGAACCCCTCAGTGGAATACAGATAGGGACCTAACATCTCAAAGAATATCCAGTTACAGATAGGCAACTTTGTTTTTAAAATAATTGTGTGTGTTGTCAGTCTGGTATTCCATATATGCAGGACGGAGTTACATCAATTTCCAAAGTAAGTTCCATAATGGAGCAGATATATTTCTTCCAATATTCTACCCATTACAATAGACAATATTGCATACTTCAGATGAGAGTCAGAGTCCTATATTTCACTTAATTGTGAAGTTATTTACCATTGGTGTGGTATTTCTTTTTGTTCCCAGAAGATCATCTTAATCAGAATTAATTATAGTATTTATAGTCCTTGTAATTGTATCTTTACTAATGTAACACATGAACTATTTTTATTCCTATAAATGAATAGTCCTTTTATGAATCTCACTAAATTTATTTACTTCAGTGATATCTCTTGGATCAGTTCTTTTCACAGTCACTCCTTATTGCCTAGATTTATTAGAGCACTGAAATAAGTGCTTAACATTTAGCATGTTCTTTAGTGCTTTCATGAATAGGAATGCTTTCCTGAATCAAGCCCATAAGAATAAGGGGAAAATGGCTAATTCCTATTCCTTGATATTGTGTAGGATTATCATCACTATTAAAAGCACTGTTGCAATTCACCCCAGAAGTGGCTGCATTGCTCTGAGGATGAAATTAAATATTTTATATAGATTATAATTTTTAGACACTTATGAAAGGCCCCATATAAATCACTTTTATGCAAGATACTATGTAATTTTCTTTTTACTGTTTTAAATTATTTTAGTCTTATGGCTTTCAAAGCCTTGTTATTTTTGTGTTCTTGGAAAGGGCATATAGGAATGTCCAGTTATGTTAGATATTATGTTCAGGGGCGGCTCCAGGCCCCAGCACGCCAAGCGCTTGCTTGGGGCGGCAAGCCGTGGGGGGCGCTCTGCTGGCGCTGTGAGGGCGGCAGGCAGACTGCCCTCAGCGGTTTACCTGCGGAGGGGCCGCAGAACCAGTGAACTGTCCACAGGCAAGCCAGGGAAGGCAGCCTGCCTGCCGTGCTTGAGGCTGCAAATTTCCTAGAGCCGCCCCTGATTATGTTGATGAGAGCATAGTGTAAACATCTATATAGGTACTGTTTATTGGTATATGTCTATTATTTCTTCTCATGGTCCTTTTCAAACTAAGTAGTCTTTTAAATCTCTCATTTTATGAAAACAGTTCTTTTCCTGAAATCATTTATACATTTGCCCCTTTTCTGGAGCTTTCTTGTTTCTGCTAAGTTTGCAGCTGAGTATGTTCAAGCCTCTGCCATAATTTATTTGGAAGTAGGGAGAAGGTGGGGCTGTATAAGGCTATGTCTTCACTTAAAATGCAACAGCGCGTCAGTGTAGACACTCACTACAGTGTCAGTAGGAATTTCCCCATCACTATAGGTAATCCATCTCCCTGAAAGGCGGAGGTAGCTAGGTCAGTGGAAGAATTCTTCCATCAACCTAATGCTGTCTGCAACAAGGGTTAGGTCAACATAGCTGTATCTCTCAAAACTGTGAATTTTTCAAACCCTTGAGAGATGTAGCTGTGGTGATGTAACTTTTTCTGTGTAGACTAACCCTATTACTTTGCGCACAGTAATGTCTTCCACTCAAGGATCTCAAAGCACTTTACACATATTAACTCGCAAACTCAATGAGGTAGATAGTATTTTCATTTTAATGATGGGCAAACTGAAATACAAAGAAGTTATGACTTCTCCAAGTTTATATGGTGAGGCTCGGTCTACACCAGGGGTCAGCAACCTCTGACACATGGCCCACCAGGGTAAGCACCCTGGTGGGCCAAGCCAGTTTGTTTAACGTTGGTAGGTTTGGCCCATCGCGGCTCCCACTGTCCGCGGTTCACCTTCCCAGGCCAGTGGGGGTGGCAGGAAGCCGCGGCTAGCACATCCTTCACCTGCGCTGCTTCCCACCGCCCCCATTGGCCTGGGACAGCGAACTGCGGCCAGTGGGAGCCGCGATCAGCCGAACCTACCGATGCGGCAAGTAAACAAACTGGCCCGGCCCGCCAGGATGCTTACCCTGGCAAGCCGCGTGCCAGAGGTTGCCGACCCCCGGTCTACACTATGACTTTCTGCTGGCATAGCTATTACAGCTAGGTGAAATTTTTCAAACAAGTAGTCTGTTCTCTGAAAAATGCAGTTTTGGTTGACCCAAAATTAATCTTCTCTCTGTCTGATTCAGAGACGCGATTTGAATCCACACGTTCTTCCACCTAGCTGAGTGTCTTAATCATCAGGCTATAGAGTTGTTCTCACTGTCTGTCTTTGGCCGAGTATAAATATATAAGTATTATATATTATAAATATATAAGTATTTATATAAAGTGGAATAGCATCAACAGAATGGCCTGGATCCTTCAATGAGCTCTGCACAGAGAAGCCCCTTTTGTACATTGTACCAAGTACGTTGTCAGAACTAAATGAATAATTATACTAATAAATGCTTATTCTTAATGTAAGTGTTAGAATCATAGAGTTTAAGGCCAGAAGGGACCACAAGATCATGTAGTTTGACCTCCTACATAGGACAGGACACCAAAATCACACAGAACCCCACACTAAACTCAACAACCTAAATTAGATCAAAGTAGTATAGTAGTGATTATAGTACTGATTTCTAAATATTTTTTTTTGAATTAATGAAAGTGAAATAACTGACTGCTTCAGATTACATTATTTCATATTCTTTCATTAACGTTTGGTGCTTACCCTAACAACATCTACAAACTGCTCAGTTTATATTAATTTATTGTTCTAGCTAACGTACAGAAAATAATTATCAAGAATGTAATTCTTCTGTTAATGAACACCCTGCTACTGCTAGTTGGTGCAGTAAAATAAATACCCTTTCCTGCAAGCGTTCCCTGTTCAAGTAGACAACTTTTTCTTTTTAGATGGCATGCTGAAGATCAGCTAATGTATGCATAGCTTGGAAGCTACATTAGTGTCAATTTGTATTTCCCACTAGAGTCTTTCCTTCCTGAAATTAGGTATGGGTTGGTGTTGAACTTGAGAGTGAAGAGGTGATAAGTTAGACATCTAGTATGATTATGTTTTCATAAATCTACATCAGAGGGCTAGCAGGGAGGTATATTAGCTGTCACTCGTTTCATATTCTAGTTTCATCTCTCTATTTTAGGATATAGTGCACAGGTTGTTACTGAATGACTAGCTAATTCTATGTTGTGAAGGACTTTGCTTTTGAAAAAAACTTACCTTCTCTAAGTGATATTGATATTAAAGGGCCTTTCCTGTTTGAGATTCATTACTCAAGTTTAATGCTCGATAAAAGACATAAAGCAAACATTTTTATAGTCTTCAGGAATTTTTTATCTTGCTATTTCCATTAACTTCCCAAAATACCAGGACGTTTGTCAGATAACCTTGGCATGTTTTCATTTGCAAGTTGTTAATCAAAAGCTATTTTTTAAATTTTACAGAGTTTATCAAAACACAATAGAAGTAACATTGGAACAGAAGGTGGACCACCCCCTTTTGTGCCTTTTGGGCAGGTATAGTAGCTTTATTTACTTTTGACCTTGGTATAGGTGTAATCAGGATTAATATTTTGTAAAATAATTTAAAACAATAAGTAGAAGTTCTGTTGTTAGAACGGAAGTGTGAAATCTTCATTTTAATACATTCTTTTTGATGTTTCTATAGAGCATACTTTTTTACATTTTTTCATAATGTTAGTTAAATGTTCCTCAGTATGCCAAATTGATACTTTAGATAACTGGGAACATTGCTGACTCCAACACCTCATAGATTTCAAATTATGATCAAAATTGTCTCTCTACAATTAAAAAAAAATAAAATCCCCAAACACCCTGAAAATAACTTAAAATGCAATCTAATGGCTTATGAAAGTGTGTGTGAGGGAAAGAGAGATTACTTTTCAGTATATTTGACCTTGGTAGATTGAAGTCAGGGGTGTCAGACTCTGATCCTTTATAAGTAACTGAAACGTTTTGCCATGGACATCATGGCAAATATCAAGGTTAACATTCAATGCATTGTCCAAGATAATACAGGCTGTGGACAATGAGGGAATTGTGTATTATTTTTATGACTATCATATGCCCTGCAGTTATCTATGATATTAATCTGCCTAACTGCCAGGAGTTAAATCAAAAGAGACCGTTAAGGGAGAAACCAATAGGAAATGAAACAATGACACATATGAGCATCCTGGAGAAAACAAAGGAAAAGCTTTTTATGGGAATACCCCAACTGACTCATCCAGGCTAGGATGGTTTACTCTTAGGCTGAGCCTAAGATCAAAGGGAATCCTAAATTTAAGAAAAAATGCTGTCCTTGGGAAAGAGGAGTGTAAGAGTGGGTTGTAAGCACATGGAAACTGACATCCAGATTGGCATAGAGATGGGGAGTATGCTGTGAGCAGGATAGGCTCTCTGATGAGAGTAAGCTGTACCTCTCAGAGCTACTAATAGGCTAAATTTTTAGAAGGAAGAGCACATCTACAGCATTCATTTTATTAACTCATTTAGGAAAATGTTTTATACCTTTGAGGAATGAACATACAATGCTTTGTTTTGTATATGTACTGTTTTGTGTCACTGCTAATATACGCTTTCACTGGCTCCCAAATGAAAACTCTTACTCTTACAGGAGCCAATATTGGGTTGTTAACACAGTTGTGAGCCAGTGGGACTAAAGCCTAGAGATCCAGTCTGTAAGTGGTCAGACGGGAAGTTCCACCCAGAATGAAGTGCAGAAAGTCCAGTGTGTCACCTAAGAGATGCATTTGATGGTGACTAAAAAGGGGTCTAAGGCACAGTTTTCCCTGTAGCCATGTCTCTGGCTGACTGCTTAATTATTTCTGTTCAGACCACAATATCTTGGACCCATAAAAATAAAATAAATAGTATTTAGTTGTGTCTCTATGAATTCCAGATAGTTCAGAGGAGCAGGCTTGGACATCAGGTTATTTATTAAAATCCCTAGTAACTCCTGCCATCAGTCATGTAATGATACTGATGGATCCTTTGATCCATGCCATAGTACTGAACTTGATCAACCTGTCATCCAGAGAATTGTTCAACACTAGTTATCTTTGAGACCGTATAGCTCTAAGTGGTTGGCAAACACAAAATGCTGCTCCACAATCAGATATCTGGTGTGTATGTGAGCCAAAATATATGTACTTAGGGGTGTCTAAGGTTAAACACTTAATAGATTTTAGAGGTATTGTGCAACCCCAGCTCCCACAGAAGACAATGGGATTTGCTTTAATACCTCTGATGATCATTTTTATTTAGGGGTTTACCTAATGAATTTGTGGCTAGCACCTGTAAGCCAAGTTCAAAAATTTTGACTTTGGCTTTTGAAAACTTCTCCTTCTAATCTTTCTTGCCACATTTCCCTGGTAACTGGATCTTCCATCCTTGGAGGGTAAGACTGTGTGCCAAAATTTTGATCCCCTCCTCCTTTACTAGGGGTGAAAGTTTGAAGTCCAGTTTCTCTCATGGATGAGACATGTATTGTCAACCAAGATGTTTAGTTGTCCTAGCTGTATATTTTTTGTTTAACTTTTTTCAAAAGTTAATACTCTAATGAAATATGAATATTTTGTTTTATAACTGAAAATAGAAAGGAGAGAGTAATACCGTAATACTGCTTTTGTGTTACAGAAATGTGTGTCTTCTGTGCAAGTGGACAGCAGGGAACTTGATCAGAGAAAGACTCTGCAAATGATGAGCACCGCTAAGGCTGTTGGAGACAATGATGAATTTGAAAAACAGAGAACAGCTGCTATTGCAGAAGTAGCAAAGAGCAAGGAGGTTAGAATATACATTTGTGACAGTATTTTACTTAGTGTACTTCATTATTTTAGTTCAAGTATTTATCTCCTTAATGTGTGTCTGTTTTCTTATGTTCCTTTGTCTACCAAGTATTTAGAAAAATAAAAATCTAAGGCAATGAGCCTTTTCGGAAACATGGGGTGTGTTCTCCCTTTTCTAAAGAGATAATGTGATGTAAACTGACCATAGAATATTTTCTTGTGGATCTAATTTTGATCTAAACCAAGTCTGCTAAAATATGCATGAATTTTATAATTCAGTTTTTCTTTATGCAAACAGTACAATTTGAGTAAGCAAAACTAACTTACTAGATAGCCTATACTGAAGCTATTTTGATGCTGAGATTAAGGTAATGAATATATTTCCAAGCCCCAACAAACTGTGATTCATTGTGTTTAGTATTGTTGAATTGCTATGGAACTTAACATGTTTAATCCTTGGGTTATTTTATATCCTCCCTTACAGTTTTCCATTTAATTTTGTTTTTATGATTTGCCTCAGAGCAACTCATAAAAATTAAAATTATGTAACTTTTTTACAGCCTTGTCTGGACATAAGGAAATTCTAGCTAGTAAATTACTCTGTTATTTTATGGAAATTAACATTTTATTTGTCTATATAAAGGATAATGATAAACAGTTAGGTACCTGAGATTTACTGCATTTTCCTGTACTAGCATAATTTTAAAGGTTATTTTCCTAACTGTGTTGTTCCCTGAATGTTTTTTCCCTTTCTTATCTAAAGACCAAGACATTTGGAGGAGGCAGTGGCAGTACTAGAAGCAATCTTAATGTGAGTGCTGGGGGGAATCGAAACAGGGAAGTGTTCCAGAAGGAAAAGATAACAAAACCTGAGGGGAAAAATGAAGGTGTCTATCGTGAACTGGTAAGGCTGAGGATCTAAATGGAACCTTAAATATCCGTATTTGACATGTAGACTAAAATTATGAGATAATGAATTTTCCTTCCATTTCTATAAAAGGTTGTATAGATTTCTGTATTTTACTCTCTGTTGAGGTTGGTTTATTTTCACAGAATACCTAAATCATGGAGGATACAATTAATCAGGCTGTGTATTGCAACTGTTTAGAAACTCTTACAAAACAAAACATTGTAACAAATTTTGTGATAGTCTCATTACAGAAACATTTTTTCTCTTGAATTTTAAAATAAATGCAGCAGTTTGCAAATTGAAGTAACTTAACTGTTATAATCAATGGCATTTTTATAGCACATTTTAAGAGCCTAAAGCAAGACATTTTAAGACCATTTTCCTTCTGGATTGATATTGGTTTATCATCAAAAGAATGTGTTTAGTGTTTCAACCAGGGATCGGCAGCCTTTGGCATGCAACCCACCAGGGTAAGCCTCCTGGCAGGCTGGGTCAGTTTGTTTACCTGCCACGTCCACAGGTTTGGCTGATCGCAGCTCCCACTGGCAGCTGATCGCAGCTCCCACTGGCAGCGGTTCACCGCTCCAGGCCAATGGGGGCTGCGGGAAGTGGCTCAGGCCAAGGTATGTGTACTGCTTCTGCTATTTAAACTGGTAATAAAAGAACAGGGAAACTCCTTTTCATTCCCACCCTGGAACCCTGTGCTATCTGGGTCACAAATACAGTCTCTCATTTTGTAAGATGGTGGCCTCTGGCAGGAGGCTCCAGAAGTATCAATTTTAATTCAAAACAGTATTTTTAAATCTATATCACAGGTACTTGGTGAGAAGTGTTATTAGTTATGTGAACTTTCAGACCACTTCATTGAGCAAAATGGATGGTCTATACAAACAGTCCTTAAAAAACCTGCATCTGTTTTGCTCAGTCCAATGGTCTATAAGTTCATAAGGTTAGAAATGGTTTTCACCATGAACAAACCAAGAAAAATATTTTTAAGTATGTCATTGCAATCGACATTTCTGTGTTTTAGTGCTGGAGTCAGACATTTTACTGGAAGGAGGTGTCATTTGTGACAATAGAGCAGCACCGTAGAAGAGACAGTAAACTAGTTTGACCTACTTTAATAATTGTTTAATAATTCTAAAAATATTGTATATGTTTAGTTTTTCTTCCGACTGTTAAAACCATTATTAAAGCAGGTTAGAGACTGTTTAATAGGATTTTTATACTTTGTGTGTCATAAATGCCATCTGTTTTCAGCAAGATAGCTGCCTCCAGCACTGGATTTAAAAATGCTAAATGTAATGAAAGACTTTTTTTTTTTTTTTTTTTTAAAGTCACAGATCATTAGTGTGGTAGGTGTTTCTTACATTTATATCCTATCTGTTTCCGAGATACATATCACCATAGTATCAGGGTGCTGTTTATATGGACTTGAAAAAATGGATTTTTTCATAAATTAGGTAATAATATTCCTCACACGACCAATTTAATAATTCCAACTTCACGAGGGGTGTAGCACTTAGGTTGACATAGGGTGATGCAGTGTCAGTCTAGGCACGCAATTACATCAACTTTAGTGGCCTCCAGGAAGTGTCCCACAGTGCCTCCCCACCTCATGACCTTTCTGGTCACCATTTTGAGCTCCGCTGCCCGGGTGGCCAGATATGCAGGTATATGCTCCTCTCCTTTTAATGCCCCATGAATTTTTGAAATTCCATTTCCTGTTTGCTCAGCATGGAGATCTCACATAGCCACTGCATGGCCGACCATGCCAGCTCCACATTGCAGATATGTTCCTGCCTGGAGTACACCAGAGGTGACGGATCTCCTGGGTCTATGGGGAGAAGAGGCTGTGCATAAGTAGCTCTGATCCAACCATAGAAATGTCAGTATCTATGAGCAAATCGCTTGGGGCATGGGAGAGAAGGTCTACAACAGGGGCATGGAGCAGTGCCATGTGAAGATCAAGGAGCCTGCGGCAGGTGTACCCAAAGTCAAGGGAGGTCGCTCTGGTGTGGAGCTGTAGACATACCACTTTGACAAAGAGCTTCATGCCATTCTTGGTGGTGACCACATCACCTCTACAAGGGCCCTGTGCATACTTGGGAGGAGTCACAATCACAGGCTACCGGAGTGAACCCTGAGGATGAGGTGTTGAAGAAGGAAGAAGAGTAGGAGAATGAGGGACAGGTGGCCGGGAATCCAGTGACTCAGCGAGCCAGGAACTCTTTTTGACTCCAGAGCCATCAAACAAGTCTACACAGTCCATCAAGGGAGACCTTGACTGAAGGGGAAGGAACAAGCATGCAGTTTGATTTGATACTGCGGGGACACATCTGTTTATTTACTCATTTTCATGCTACAAGAGGTAGTGAAATAACCAGTAGAGGTAGAGCTGCTGTCTGCTTCTCATTCCCCTGTACAGTTAGGCAAAGGGGACCCTACAGAACAGTTTGTTATGTGTACCGGGATGTCCCGTGAATCCTCCATAGAGATCTCAAGGAAACTTTCCTCGAGGTACTCTGCAATCCTCTACTGAAGACTACTGGGGATGGCTGCCTTATTTTTTCCACCATGGTAGGACACTTTCTCACACCACTCAGCAGGCATCATTGCAGCACACAGGCTACCAGCCTATGGACCTGGTCTGCAGCCTTTGTTACCCTCAGGAGTGAGATATCAGCTAAAGTCACCACTGCCTGTGGAAAATGGTGCCAGTATTCAGTTTAGTTACCCTACCTGCATATACTCATGCCTGTGAGTTCCCCTCCCCATTACTGTGCCAGCTTGCCCCTCTCCCTCCTCTCTCCCTCCCACCCCACAGGCGCCATATTTGCCATGGCTGGGACTACCATCATTCTCTATGGATTCCAAGCAGAAGTGAGAATGTAGTGCATGTAACTTGTGTGGATCAAGAGGAGTGAGTTCAGTATACCAAGTTTCCATTTATCTTATGAATATACTCACAATAGTATCTCTGTGCATTGTATTTTTTGCAGCTGGAAGTGTGGCCTTGAGGGTCTTTCCAACCACACCAGTGGAGTAACTCAGCCAGATGAGGAAGGGGCACGGGACGATATGTTCAAAGAGATCCTGCAAGTCTTTAGTGCTGTGGGTATTGAGCACAGGGCTTGGAGGATCAAGCTCACGGACAGAATGGACAGGGATGGTGCGGACAGGAGAAAAGCATGTGAAAAGGAGAGTGATGTGAAGCAGGAGATGATAGCGCTTCTGAAGCATCAGTCAGACATTCTTGCCCCCCTCTGTAGCCCGTAGAGAACTGCATGTTGGGACTTCCCTACACTTCTTCCTCCCACATTCCACGTGGCATCAAGGGTTGTTGCACTACTCCTGCTACTTCACCCCCACGGAGAGTACAGACAATCACAGCTGCATATACACTGACTTTTGAGAGAGAGAGTTAGTGTATGTGTTTGTGAAATGGAAAGGACTGTTCTTTCTCCTTCAAAGGTTCTTTTCCCTATATTCATAAAGTTTCATTCAGTTATAAATGTCTGTTTGCATGTGTTTGGAACAAAACTCTATTTACGGAAACTTAATTCCTATTTATTAGTTCACAACTCATGGTGGCTGGGGCTGACATCATTCACAGATAATAGTGATAGAGGCATTTGCAATGTTATATTACCACTCGCACAACACTCCTTGTAAGATTCATACTGGGGTGCAAAAAAACAATATCAGGCACACCACACAACAGCAACACACATTACTGTGGCTCATTATTAAAATGGTCTTCACTCCCTGAACCCATATTGCTCTTTTTATAGCTCTGGTATCTGGCTGCTCAAAATCAGCAGACAGCCATTCCACCTTTACTCTCTTGAAAACTTCTCCTCTTTTGCTTCAGAGATATTCTGAAGTGCACAGCTGGCAGTTATAACCCTGGGAATATTTTTTTCATTGAGGTCTGATATTGTGAATAGATAGTGACAGCAGCCTTTCAAGCAGCCAAAGGCTCTTTCAGCTGTCATTCTGCACCTACTGAATCTGTGGTTGAAACGTTCCTTGCTGCTGTCGAGGTGGCCAGTGAACAGCATCATGAACCACAGGAATAAGGGGGTAGGCTGTGTCTACCAGTTTCACTGTTTCAACATCTTCAATGGTAATCCTGTGGTCTGGAAAGAAAGTCCCTTCTTGCAGCTTTCTGTACTGGCCTTTGTTCTTAAAGATTCATGTGTCATGCACTTTCCCTGACCATCCAACACTGATGTCAGTAAAATGTCCCCAGTGATCTTCCAGCCATAGAAAAGTAACCCTTTCTGTTGATTATACTCTGTGGCAAGGTGGTCTGGTACCAGAATAGTGTTATGCTTGCTATTTATCGTCCCAGTGCATTTTGTGAATCCCAGTACAGCAAAACCATCCAGTATGTCCTGCACATGCCCCAGAGTTACAGTCCTTCATAACAGGATGCGATTAATGGCCCTGCACACTTTCCCAACTCCAAATTGATTCCTGACTGATCAGTAGCAATCTGGCATTGCTTCAGGCTTTGATGTTGTGATTGCCACTTGCTTCCTCATAGAATCATAGAAGATTAGGTTTGGAAGAGACTTCAGGAGGTCATCTAGTCCAACCCCAGCCAGCGTCAGTGCAACTCTCATTTTGGTGTTACTGCACCGGGGGGTTAGGGCGAGCTTCGCACACATTTCCAGGAATGTGGCCTTGTGCGTCCAAAAGTTCTGCAGCCACTGTTCACCATCCTATACCTGCATAATAGTGTGATCCTATCAGTCAGTATTTGTTTCTCAGGCCCAAACCAATGCTCCATTGTCTGCAACTGCCAGTTGTTTCTTTCCATGGCGCATATTGCATGCAACTCCTTTCCTGACTCTGGAAATACTGCAGGATGAGGCACAGTGTGTTCACAATGCTCATTGCAATAGTGCAGAGGTATGCAGGAACCATGCTTCTTACAGAGATGGTGGATGTGTGGATTTGTGGGGCTTTTGAGAAGAGGTGCAGAATGTTATAGGATGCAGATAAAATTATGGGATGAAGAAAACACTGTCATGAGATCTTGAAATCATGTTCCCAGTGATCCCTGCATGTCTCGTTTGCCCCCATGAGGCACTGCAAACCCTTTACAAAAGACCCTGCGCTAGATGGTGGTGAGTTTCACAGTGGGCTACTTGCCCAGGATGCACTGCTCTCTGCATTGATGCAAACACCACTAGTGAGGACATGCACCACTGACGCAAGGAGCGTAGTGTGGACATGTAAAAGTGATTTTATTACTGTGACTGCGGCCCGTCTATGTAACTTAGATTGATTGTAGTGTAGACTTGCCACCAGATCTGAAGAAGAGAGCTGTGTAAGCGCAAAAGCTTATCTCTCTCATCAACAGAAGTTGGTTCAATAAAAGATATTAAATCATCTACCTTTTGTCTCTAATATCCTGGGACCAACACAGCTACAACAACACTACATACAACAGTGTTCTGATTTGGTGGTGGTTTGATAATGTAAATATTTATTCAAGGTCCTAAGATTGTGAAGAATCAGCACCTTTTATCTTTTGTAGCCCTAATATTAGGCGTGGTTGTTTAATTTAAATGAATTTTTTGAACAAAGATGGTTTCATTCATTATGTTATCTTCTCCCACATCCTATTAAAGAATCTGATAGCACAACATCTTTGCCTAGTGTACTATGAAGCAATGAAGTAGTTTCTGTCATAGCTGTTATACCGGTACCTAACTACTTACTTCCAGGCCAATTGTTCTGCCTCCTTCAGCTTTAAAACACAGACCCTCCTATTTTAATCTTCCTTTTTTTTTTTTTCATTCCAGTCTTTATATATAAGAATGAGCAAGAGAGAGAGAAGCTTTTGGTGCAGTATATATATAAGAGAAGGAAGAGATTGACTGGCCTTTGGAATCCATAGATACCTTGAACGTTACAAGGACTGTGTGAGAAAGAGGGTATCTGGGAAATTGCCTTTCTCTCATGTCTTAGATTATGGTCCTGTCCAAGATTAGCTCTCAACAGTTTGGCCCGAGGGTGCTTCTTAGCTCCTGATGAAAAAAGTAGCTGTCATATATGTCAGCATACAGGTACAGTGAGTATTTCCAACTCTGAAAGGAGGTGATGCACCACTGGTGCATGGTAGAATATCCCTCCTTCTCTATGACAACTATGTAAAAGATATTACCTCACCCACCTTGTCTATCTGCAAGGGAGACAGAACAGTAGAACAGATTTACTGGGCAGGCTCCAGCTGGCACTAAAGGAATAGATTGTAAACCAACACTGTTTCCCACCCTCCCCCCCCCGCCCTCCCCCCGACAGCTGCATTCTAATCTGCCTGTTTTTTTACTGATATACTCACCTATATGACCCATGTCACTGTACTATCTGTGTATCTTTTAGTCCTTAATGTATTTTATCCTCATCACCCCCCTATAAGATAGGGCAGCACTATACCTATTTTACAAATGAGAGACTGAGTCACAAGTTAGATTAACTGGTTCAACCTCAGTTGAGAAGTCTGTGGCTGAGCTAGGCATTGTATGTAGGCCACCTTAGTGTTAGTAACATAGACCATCCTTCCTATGATATTGCAGGGGACATTAGTAATTGTAAGTCTTTTTATTTAGTGATGGTGCTGTGCTTCAGTTTGTGGACATCCAGTCTAAAAATATTGTTGGGTGGACTTGTTTGTTTGAGGATGCAGAAGGAATTGTGAAGGAAGAGGAATCAACTTAGCCAGAAGTGTAGAAGTTTTACTTTATCCCCACTCAACTGTACTTCATTCTTTTAAGAAGTTATTCTTTCATGTTGCAGTTTGATGTTGGAAGTGAATTTGGATATTTATATCTGCAAACTAGATGGCTGATGTTTAGATACTGTTATTTATTACTTGTATTGTAGTAGCACCCATATGCCATAATCAGGATGCATCTAATTGGAAGCAAGACAAGTGAAAGTAACTAACTATAGGAGGAAAGGAGAAAATGAATAATAATGATAATATCACATGGTTATGTTAGTTATTGCACAACTTGTACTAATCTCTCAGCAAAACCAGTTGTGTTCTTTTAAGCAGGTTTTATTTAGTTTGCAAATGACTCAATTTTCATGGTTGACACATATCCCAAAATATTTCTAAAACATCCACTGCACTGTCAACCTACTAAGTCATATGGTCCAGTTTATCTGGTTTGTTTGTACCAGCACAGGGTTGTCCCTTTTCCCCTTTTTGGGCAGAGAACTGTGACATTTTTTACAGGGAGGTGTGTGAGGCTAGAACTTTTTCCTCACACTACACATTTAGTAGACATAATAAAATGGAGGATTGGAGGATTCAGTTTTCAGCTTGGTGCTTCAAACAGCAATATTATGTAAGGCCATCGCCTTTACTATGTGTACACTGATAGCTATATTTGCTCTCTGTCAGAATGTTTCATATCATTGGGAATGAGAAGTCATGTATTACCGAAGAAGGAAAATTACTTGTATTTCTTTCAGTTTTATTCTGCAGGATGTTTAGTCATTATATATCTAGGCTCCCTATTTTGGAGAATGTATAATCTGATTTTGCACAGCCATTGTCAATCATAGCTTTGGAAATGTTTGTACCAAGTACAAAAGGCTGGCCCGTTAAGCTATACTTGATATATTTTTGCCTTCTTTCTTACTGCTAAGGGGAGAAATACAGCTGTCTATCAGGATACTCCTTTGTTCGATGGAGTGAGATTTAAACTATGGGAATCAGAGTTTGACATCATCTAATATTATTCCTTTGATTTTATATTTGAAATTAAATCAAAGCAAAAAAAAAAAAAAACCACACACATACAATGAAAAACGAAATCCAAAAATCAAAGGAAATCCCCCAAAGCATGTAAAATCCATCTCCTAAAATTACCATCTGTCCCTGTCTTCTCTCACTTCAGTGTACTCAAGTCAGTTACATGAAGCGATGAAAGCTTATTTGTTAGTATTTTTATAAATGACCCTAAGTATTTATCATCATGCATGAAAAGTAAATGAATGTTTTAATTAAATATGAATATTCACTTTACAAGCAAACCTAGTATTTTTGTGTATATCTTTTATTACAGGTTGATGAAAAGGCTCTAAAGCACATAACAGAAATGGGTTTCAGTAAAGAAGCAGCAAGGCAGGCGCTTATGGATAATAGCAACAGCCTAGAAGCAGCATTAAATTTTCTTCTGAACAGCAGTAAACAGAAACCTATTCAGGGACCACCACCTAGAGGTATAACTTGTAAAGCTGTGTTTTAGACTGAAGAGTCTATATAATAGGGGCTCTTGTGTTACAAGCACAAAAAGATAATAGTGGTCTTTGCTAGTGTATTTGGAGTTATGTAGGGGCATAATTGCATATATGTTTTCCTCCAAGTTGTAATGTATTCAAGACCTGACAGTGAATATTGGAAAAGTGCCTCTGTGTATTATATCTGTAATTGTTTCCTAGTTAAAAACCACACAGTTAAGTGTTCTTAATTGAAAAAATCCATGTAATTCATGGATCTGATTATATTTTCCTGTTTAAAGGCTTCATCTGTTTTATAAAAACAATTACAATAAAAAGAAATGTAGAGTTCCTGTAGATTTGTCTGGATCTAAGTCATTTGTTTATAATATCCACAGGGAAAGGGAAGGGCAGAGGCCGAATAAGACCTGAAGATGAAGAGGAACTAGGAAATGCCAGACCTTCTGCACCCAGCACACTGTTTGACTTCTTAGAGTCCAAAATGGGTACTCTGACAATAGAAGGTACGTTGTTGAAATTAAAATGATCTATGGAAGCAAAATCAGACACTGCTGGCACCTTCTTCTCTATAGATGTTACTGAGATCTGTGTCGGGTCAGAACATCTGAAAATCCAGGTGGTTCATGTTTCATGTATGCATGGTGTTCAATTAACAATGTATATTCATCTTTTCTCACTACCACTTGGTTATGAAAAGATGTTACAAATTTATTAATAGGAAAAGACTTCATTGCTTCGTCATCATCATGGATCTAATGGAAAATATTACATTATCTGTTTGCCATTGTAATGCGTTAACGGTCGTCCCTCCTGCTCTGGCTCAGTGGGAGGATACTCCGCCTCACTATAGCCATGAAAATATTAAATTATCATTTTCTGAGTTTTCTTTCAATACACTGCTTAGACAAAAGGCAGATGTGGATGTAATAGTGTGTGGTTTTGCTGAAGTATGGGTGAGGGGGCATGAAGCAGATTGGGAGTAATGGGGCCTTGGGTTATCTTAAGATGGGTCTGCAGATCCAAACCACTTCGGAGTGTGGGGGACAGAAAGTAAAAGGAAATAAAGATGCCGTAACAGGGTCATGACTCACCACCACTGTTGCCTCCTGGTGATTGCTCCAGAAATTAGCTCTTGTCAGCTGTGGAGCGCCCTCTGCGCGTGGTGTCTCGCTTGTTGTCTGCTCTGCTAGTTTGGGACCTGCGTTGTTCCCTGCTTGGTAGCGTCTGCTTCAGGACACTTCCCTCCGGCAGCGCCCACTACTCCATTCTCAGTTTAACAGCAGTCTTTCAGATTGCACCTGCCTCAGTGGCCGACCACAACCCCAAAGTCTAGCCCCTCACGTCAGGGGCAAGTTGCAGTCTGTCTCAGCTACACTCCTCTGTGGCCAGGTGAGTGCAAGGGGGAAAGGGGGGGAACCCAGGCCTACCCGCTACTCTGGGTCCCAACCCAGGGACCCTCTAGTGGCAGCTTCTCTCTCCCCTCCTCCTCTCCCCTTTTGTCCGTCTATCTTTCTTGGGCCACTTCCCCTTTGGACCCTTGCACTTTCTTGGCCCTTTTTAGGAGGAGCTGCCACCTGGCAGGTAACTGGGCTGGAGCTCTCCTCTGCTCCCTCGAGCCTGCTCAGCACTGCTCTGTCCAAGGTGCTACCTCCTTACCTAAGTGTACGTCTACACTACCCACCGAATTGGTGGGTAGTGATCAATCTATTAGGGGTCGATTTAATTGCATCTAGTGTAGACGCGATAAAATCGGTCCCTGAGCGCTCTCCCGTCGACTCTGGTACTCCACCGCCATGAGAGGCGCAAGCGGAGTCGACGGGGGAGCGACCTAAATACGTCGACTTCAGCTATGCTATTCTCGAAGCTGAAGTTGCATATCTTAGGTTGATTCCGTTCCCCAGTGTAGAACAGGGCTCAGGAGCCAGTTGTCCTCCCTTGCTAGTCAGAGAGAGACTGCCCTCTCCTTTGCTAGGCAGACTTTATATAAGGCTGAGCCTGGCCCTGATTGGCTGCCTCTTTCTTTGCCCTGATTGGCTCTCCACAGGCCTTTGCCGATTGGCTACTGGTCTGTGCAGCCTCTCTGGCCTGTTCCAGCCCTTTTTCTCATGGAGTGGGGCAGATGCCTACAAGAAAGGGGACCTGACTATCCCAAAGAAAATAGTACTATTTTCTCATGAGAGGGCTAGTTTCCTTTTCTACTAGGTTCATAGGGTTTCAATTCCTTCCTCTTCAGCCACATTTAGATGGATATAAGATGCTTTGCGTCCACCTAGCTGTGGAAGTATCTTCACTTAAATTTGGCTCCCACTGATGTAAGTGCCTCTCTACACCAATTTAGTTACACCACGTACCCAATCTCCTGCGCATATCATCCTGCCCACCGATTGCCATCCTGACCTTCCTGATCTTCTGACCCAGTACAATGGCAAGATCAAGCATCCCAATCGATCCACGTCAGCTCCATCTCAGAGTATGATATTTAGATTGTCATCAACTATCGAACAGGCATGTTCCTCCCCTGTATAAGACATTCTCTTTAATAGTAGGAAAGATTCCACTAGATAATGTTATCGGGATAATTGCAGATGGTTTTCATGTTGGCCACAACATAGATTTTACCAGAAGCAGCAGAGATTCTGCTAATCCTGGACTACATTCTATCATTAAAGATGTTAAAGCTTACCCTCAGCTCTTTGAGAGTCCACCTAGCGGCGATCAGCACATTGCATTCTTCTATGGAATGTTACTCTGGTTTTACAAACCTGCTAACTGCTAGATTTTGGAAAGGCCTTCTAAGAACCTTTCCACCCTTCCAAGTGATTGTGTCTCAATGGCATCTGAATCTGGTACTCTCAGTATTAACAAAACCCTCCTTTGAAGCAATGGCATCGTGCTTCATGTCTCTTCTCTCCATGAAGGTCACTCTCCTTTTTGCTATCACTTTGGTGAGAAGGGTTGGGAACTTAGAGCTATGATGGTGGATACATCATTTACAATATTCCACTCAGATAAGGTCGTCTTACACCAACACCTGAATTTTTTACCAAAGATGATCTCCCAGTTTCATACTAACCAATCCTTTCACTTACTGATTTTCTTCCAGAAACCATATGCATCTACAGAAAAATGTCTCTCAATGTCCGATAAGCTTTAGCCTTTTACCCACAGAGAACAAAAACAATCAGGAAGTCCCCTAGACAGTTTATTGTGATAGAAGAGAGAATCCAGGGACAGGCAGTCTTCACCCAGAGAATAGCCAAATGGATTTCCAGCTGCATTAAACTCTTCTACCAGTTTGCAAATCTACCTTGCCCCTGTAGGGTATGGGTTCACTCCGCTATAGCTGAAGCAATAAGCATGGCATCCTGTCAGGAAGTTCCTCACATAGATATATGTAGAGTAGCCACATGGAGCTCTGTCCACATGTTTGCAACATGCTATGCCTTGTTCCAGGACTCGGTCACGAATACTTCTTTGACACGGCGATACTTTACATAACAGTTCTGTCCTCATCCTCTCACCCTTCTCCAACTTAGGTACTGCTTGTCAGTTACCCACAGTGGAATATAATAGAAACCACCACTCAAAGAACAGGTTACTTACCTGTAAATGGAGGATCTTTGTGATACGTGTATTCCACTTCCCGCCCTCCTACCCCTCTGTTTCGAATCTGTCATATTTATGGTGAAGAAGGAACTGGAGCCATGGTTGGTCCACCCTGACCTTTATCATTTTGAATGGATAGACGAGGCAAGTCTGGGCACATGTGTGAACCAATGGACACCACTTTCAAATTCTCCCACTCCAGGCGTTTGGTGTACATGCATAAATGAAATAGAGACTCTCCAGTTACATATGGATAATCTCCTCTTTCCTCAAAGGCAACCCTACCCTCTGCTGATGATTACAAGACTTATCAGAAATTGTTAAGGAGGGTAGCTTCAGACTTGGG
Organism: Gopherus flavomarginatus; assembly: GCF_025201925.1. Lineage (NCBI taxonomy): Eukaryota > Metazoa > Chordata > Testudines > Testudinidae > Gopherus > Gopherus flavomarginatus. Next base: position 302,763,482 of record NC_066617.1, on the reverse strand, counting down.
CATTCAGGTCAAGGATGTCAGGGAGTCCTCTCATTGCCTGATTGATAGAATATCAATGGCAGGTCAATCTAGTGTGGCACTGCCGATCAATAAAATTATATTAGTGCCTGTAAAGTCACTACAGCAGACCCCATTTTCATTGCCTCCCACTTCAAAGCATGCAGAGCTCTCCCAAAGGTTTGACTATCTTTACTCCCACCCACCTCCAGGATCGCTAGTTGTTATAGTGGCTAATAAGTGGGTGTGTCAGGGGCATCAGGCTGCTACCCTCAATCAAAAGCGGCAAAGAAGCTGGACTTGTTTGTACATATACTGTGATTCTGTGACTCAGCGGCTGGCACAAAAAGCAGAATCTTGCAGAAGTTTTAGGGAGCATCTCACAGAGCACGTTAGAACATCTGTCTCTTATGCAGAAATCTGCAGTTCTTTCTGGCATTGATGGGCATGCAAGGTAATCTTAGGTTTGGTCTACACTATGCGTTTAAACCGATTTTAGCAGCGTTAAACCGATTTAACGCTGTACCCGTCCACACTATGAGACCCTTTATATCGATAAAAAGGGCTCTTTAAATCGGTTTCTGTACTCCTGTAGTGCTGAAATCTGTATTACCATATTGGATTAGGGTTAGTGTGGCCGCAAATCGACGGTATTGGCCTCCGGGCGGTATCCCACAGTGCACCACTGTGACCGCTCTGGACAGCAGTCTGAACTCGGATGCAGTGGCCAGGTAAACAGGAAAAGCCCCGCGAAATTTTGATTTTCATTTCCTGTTTGCCCAGCGTGGAGCTCTGATCAGCACAGGTGGCAATGCAGTCCCAAATCCAAAAAGAGCTCCAGCATGGACTGTACGGGAGATACTGGATCTGATCGCTGTATGGGGAAACAAATCTGTTCTATCAGAGCTCCGTTACAGAAGATGAAATGCCAAAGCGTTTGAAAAAAAAATCTCCAGGCTACACAGTGTTGCGTGACAAGTGTAACGGGAAGCCAGAGACTCAAATGGATGCTCATGGAGGGAGGGAGGAGGTACTGAGGACTCCAGCTATCCCACGGTCCCCAGCAGTCTCCGAAAAGTATTTGCATTCTTGGCTGAGCTCCCAATGCCTGTAGGTTCAAACACATTGTCCGGCGTGGTTCAGGGAATAGCTCGTCAATTTACACCCGCCCCCCACGTGAAAGAAAAGGGAAAGAAATCGTTTCTTGACTTCTTTCAATGTCACCCTATGTCTACTGAATGCTGCTGGTAGACGCGATGCTGCAGCAGTGAAGAGCAGTATCCGCTCCTCTCCCCTCCCTGGTGGCAGACGGTACAATATGACTCATATCCGTCGTCACCATCAGCCCGTGAGTGCTCCTGGCTTGCCTCAGGTGAAGTCGGCCGGGGGCGCCTGGGTGAAAATAGGAATGATTCCTGGTCATTCCCAGTAGATGGGACAGAACAGCTGGTAACCGTCCTCATCATAGCAACTGGGGGCTGAGCTCCATCGGCCCCCTCCCTTTCCTGTGTAAAGAAAAGATTCTGTACTGCCTGGACTATCATAGCAGTGGGATGCTGGGCTCCTCTCCTCTGCACCGCTTAATGTCCTACCTAGACTGTCATAGCACCGGGAGGCTGCCTCCCCCTCATTTTATCTCACTAACAAGTCACTGTTTCTTATTCCTGCATTCTTTATAACTTCATGACACAAATGCGGGGGACACTGTCATGGTAGCCCAGGAAGGTTGGAGGAGGAGGGAAGCAACAGGTGGGGTTGTTGCAGGGGCACCCCCCGTGAATGGCATGTAGCTCATCATTTCTGCGGGATCTGACACGGAGCAGCTGTGCTCTCTGATACACTGGTTCTCTAGTACACTTGCCCCATATTCTAGGCAGGACTGACTCTATTTTTAGAAACCATAAAGGAGGGATTGACTCAGGGAGTCATTCCCAGTTTTGCCTTTGCGCCCCCGGCCTATCTCAGCCAGGGGCACCCATGATAGCAGCAGACAGCACAGAAGGACAGATAACCGTCATCTCATTGCCAATTTACAATGGCAGCAGACAGTACAGAACGACTGGTAACCATCTCTGCTATCATGCAAAAGCAAATGAATACCGCTGTGTAGCGCTGCAGTATCGCCTCTGTCCGCGGCATCCAGTACACATACGGTAACTGTAAAAAAAAAAAAAAAAAAAAAAAAAAAAAGGCTGAACGGGCTCCATGGTTGTCGTGCTATGGCGTCTGCCAGGGCAATCCAGGGAAAAAGAGGGCGAAATGATTGTCTGCCATTGCTTTCCCGGAGGAAGGAATGAGTGACGACATTTACCCAGAACCACCTGCGACAATGATTTTTGCCCCATCAGCCACTGGGCTCTCAACCCAGAATTCTAAGGGGCGGGGGAGACTGCGGGAACTATGGGATAGCTATGAAATAGCTACCCACAGTGCAACACTCCGGAAATCGACACTAGCCTTGGACCATGGACGCACACCGCCGAATTAGTGTAACCGTGTGCACTCAACTTTATACAATCTGTTTTATAAAACCGGTTTATGTAAAATCGGAATAATCCCATAGTGTAGATGTACCCTTAGTGTCAGCCTCGTGGGAACTATGAAGAAACTCCACTGAATAGTGTGAGACAGCAGCTTCATTATGCCATGTGACAATGAAATTCTTTGAGCAACTCTTTGCATGCTGGAGGGGTTTTTGTGTAAGTTGTGTGGTTAACTTGTCCTTTGTACAAGTATGAGACAGTGGCTTCTTCACTGTGACATTGGAGACACTTGTGAGTCAGAGACTTTCTAATTGACAGGTTCAATACAATGGAGTCTCTTCTGTCTGGTAATATTTTTTGATTCCTTTACATATGTATCAAACATGAGGAGGAATTCATAGGTCCAGTATTTTCTCTGTATCCTCATAATTAAGTGTTTGGACAAATTTTAGCAGGTGTTAAGTTTCTGCTTTGCCTAGACCTTGTACCTCAGCCATGCTATGACCTATGCCATACTATGAGCTACACTGAAAGGTCTCTGCTGAGATAAGGTACTGGTCATGCTGTCTGTAGGTGCTGGTATGGGAAGATTATGCGAGATGTGCATTAGTTTGTTTTTTGCCTTGCACATATGCATTGTTACATAGCATTTGAACACTGATTGTGGCACCTTAGAGAACTTGTATTTTCCCAAAGTAGATCAACATCACCCTAAGATCTAGACACAATCAGAAGAAGAGCAGACTGTCACTGGTTAGCTCTGTAATAGTTTCTGCCATCTTTGCTCTGACATTCTTCTTTACATTTGAGCACAGCTTTAGTCTTTTTTTCTCGAATGGAGCCCATAGATTTTCCCTGCAACTTTTTCCCTGCAAGAATTTGGGTCACAGTATTGTCATTGTACAAAATCCCTCAGATTTTAGGATTACCACTGCTAACAACAAAGAAGACAATTGCACGTATTGCTGCAAAGAATATGTGCAATTCACTAGGATGTAGAATCCTCTGTCCTAAAAGATCATAATGGGACCTTATTAGCTGTTGAATAGGCCTGTAAAGGCCCAAGTCTAGTATCACAACATACTTTGATTTAGTTCTGCAAATGTATTTGTTCATGTGTTCCTACTGGGTAACGAATGTTAACTGAACTATCAGTTGGGCTAGGCAAGTCTGACTGGCAGGAAGCATACATGGGTCATTCACTCTAGCGCCATCTGTAGTGCCAAATTAAAAGCAGACCATGTTGGAATGTATCTGTCTCCTAAAATGGTATGGGATGGTGTGTCCTGGGTGTGCAGATCATTTGAGGTTACCTCTTCCATCTCTTCAACTGAAGCTTTATTCAGTGATTTTTTCACCTCTGGAATACCTTCCACTTTTTCGCAATAACCAAGTGATGTCAAGATTAGTGAATGTAGAAGGTTCTTCTATAGTCGATTCAACTGCTGCTTCATTGAAAACTGGACTTCTTGGCTTTGGAAGTTTTCTACCTTGGTAGGAGAGTGAGTGAGTCATGAAGTTCCTTCAAGGAGAGGTTCTTTACTGTCTAGACAACACTTGAGGCTGGGGCTTGCCCCTTACTACACTCCTGATAGCAGACCATAATAGTATCTTTGCCATCTGCTGAATCTTCAAGGAATAACTTATCGGGAGCACAGAATTAAACATACCCGTGACCAGTTCTGGGAAAACAGAAAATTCTTCATTCAGTTCCATATGGCAAAGAGCCTTGTTTGCAACTGCATTTTCCAAATGGAGTACTTTGTTGTAATCAGTGGAGGAGCCAATGCTGTGCAAGATACAAATGAATTTGCTGAGAGTTTTGGAATCAATTGTTAACCTATCACTACAAGCAGCTGTTGATTTATCTGTATGCCGCACAGTTGTGTGTGTGTGTTGAAAATCTGCCTTTTACTCAAGCACTCATACATGAGGCTTTATGATAAATGGCAGCCTTCTGCTCCATTTGCTTTTTGTCATGCTGGTGCTAAAGTCATTTCAACCACTGATACATCACTTAAAAGTAATAGCACAGGTTAGGCAGTAATTTTTTTCAGGTTTGGCATCAGCGATGGATCCCTGAAACTCTCATGTACTTCAGGACAAATTGCTTTTCCATAAAAATGTAGCAGCTGCAAACAGTCTCTTCATATTACTATCGACATCAGCACTTCCTTCCACTTTTGATGGTGCCACATCTTTTGTTGCTTTTAAGAATATGCACTACGATTAATTTCTGTGGATGGGATTGCTAACAACTATGATCATATCCCACAGTTCATCTTCAATAAGAGCCTTCCTGCTAAACATTTGCTCCTCTTCATTCCCATTCAAAGCATATATTTCTCTGTATTTAGCCTCTCCCTTGGCCATTGCCATTACTTTCCCATCCATTAGAGCCACTGTGATTCAATTTCTGTACTCCAGCTGAGTATTACAGTTTGCAGGAATAAAATTAGTATTTGTTTCTGTTGCTTTTACCTTTTGACACAACACATTACATATATTCTTGGTGTAATACTTGATGTGATATTCAGTGTGGTATGTCATTTGGGTCAATGCACCCACTTCATTTTCCATGCAACCTTCTCACTAAGAGTGATTTATTCTTACCGTTTCTCCTTTTTCATGTATTGAAACTGTGCTTAATATATGCTTTTGGGCTTCCAGCTTACCACAGAAGAGAGAGGTATTCTTCTTTAAGCCTAATGTAGTGAATCTTGCCCAGAACTGGCACTTGTCCTGGCATCTTTAACTTTTTCATGATACTCAATGTAATTCTTCTCCAACCATGGCAAGTTCAGTTTGTGTGCACATTTTATAGCATATAATGTCCCCTGGAACATTGTGTTTAATCAGATCCTATATAGTGGTGTTCTCCAAAGATTAAGCTACTAGTAAATCCATCAATGGTGCTTAGGAATGGCATGGAAAAAGAGCCCAATGCGTGAGCAGCAATCCTTCCCACAGTTGGGTACAGGTCCACTTGTCAGATGGAAGCTGAAGCAGATCTGCTTTCTTCCTTACCTGCAGATCTCAACCTGGGCTCTCTGATGGCTCTCCATGGGGACTGCATCAGCGTTAACCTGGCTTGTCCAGACTTAACGATTTTGGACAGGATTTTCCCAGTTGTTAGTGGGAATGCTGAATTCCTTGAGCCCTTGCTTCACCTTATCACTGTATCAGAGCTTTGGCTTTCCTCTGCATCACTGGTGGTTCTTAAGGTGGTTATAGAGCTTAGCCTTCAGCAGATGATCTTGAGGGATGTGCTCCATATGTCCCAACCAGTGAAGCCTGCGAATGTCCAGCCTAGTCTGCATAGGCTGTAAATTGATTCTCTCAACAATCTCATTATCGGTGATCTGTTGGTCCCAAGTAACTCCAAGGATTTTTCTAAGATAGCAGAGGTGGAAACAGTTCCATCTCCACTTCTGCTTGGAGTATATAACCCAGCTTTCACAACCATAAAGGGGGATACTAAGGATACAAGCCGGATAGACACCTTTGTGTTCAGGGTTAGCAACTTATTGTTCCAAACATGTGAGGTAAGTTTGCCAAAGGTAACAGAAGTTTTGCTAATTCTAGCATCAAGTTTCTTATCAATGTTAAATGAGCTGGTAAGAATTGAGCCAAGATAGCAGAAGTGATCCATGTTGTCCAGAGCTTCATTATTGACATAGATTTTAGGTAGAATGTTGGTACATTGTAACATGTTTTCTTGATGCTGATTACCATGCCAAACTTGGTGCATGCATCAGAAAACTTGTTCATCATGACCTGCAGTTCATCAGGTGAATTAGAGATGAATGCTGGATCATCTGGGAAAAGCAGATCCCGAACAGTAAAGTGGGTGATTTACCTTCTGCTCTGGAATTGTCTGATACTAAACAAGCTGCCATTCCTCCTTGATTCAATTAATATGACAGATTGATCATTTCCAAAGTGTACTTAAGAAGAATAGAGAAGAAGATGCCAAAGCCAGTGGATGCTAAGGTGCAGCCTTCCTTCATAGCAGTATCAATACGAAACTTGGATGTTTCATTTACATATTGGATGATTGCCTTTGTTCACTCTTGGAACTCCTTGAACAGGGAGAGAACCTTTTGTGGACAGCCAGTTTTCAACAAGATCTTATAGATGCCATTCCTGCTAACAGTGTCAAAGACCTTTTATAGGTCAACAAATGCTACATAGAGAGGTTTCTCTTGTTCATGGCTTAATATACAAAACCGATACTCAACACTATTGAACTGCTTCTTTTTTGCCGATGATAGCAATTCAACTTGAAATACTCTTTATTTATATTAATCTGTAACATAAAAAAATCAATTCTGAGCATTAACTGATAACCCAATACTTTCAATCAAGGGCCATAATTTATCTTTGTGGGGCTGCATGTTTGACATGCCTGTGTCAAAAAAGTTGGTTTTTAAACATTTCCATGAATATATATCTCTACATAATTGTTCTAGGTTTGTCATTATGTTAGTGAGAGAGAGGGCTTTTGAGTGATACCCAACTCAGCCCACTTCCAATAACATTGTATTATCAAAATGTCCACCAACCGAAGGACCAGAAGCTGGAAGGGCAGCAAGATTCTCCCTGCCACGCTGTAGAGGATTACACCACTGAACTTATGATTCTGAGATTTTTACAAATCAAATGACACTTCCTTGACCAGTCTATCATTAGGTTGCCCATGCAATTACACATGCTTCCAGGCTTTTTGTTAAATATTGGCACACAGTCATACACAGGCACTAATTCAAGAAGTGACAGTTAAGATGCTAAATTAAAGTGATTATAGTATAATTAGATTCAATATCATATCACATTCTACAGGGCTGACTGGGCTTTCTCTGCTGTGTGTCAATTGGCTGCTTGCTCCAACCCTCTCCTTCCCCCTCCATCAGTCCCTTCACTTCAGCTTCGCTCCACACCTGCCCCTCTTCTCCTCTTTTCCCCCTGCCCTGTCCCTCTCAATCTCTTCCCCTCAATGTCCACTTACCCATATTTGGAATATGTCGTTTAGGGTATGTCCAGTCCATTGCCACAGCCACAGTGAGGAAGTGTCGTCTGTTCTGTTCGGGGATGGGAGGACCTAGGCCTTCAGTCTTTGGGAGATACCTTTCTCCTTCCTTGGGTGAAGGGTGTGTGTTACACATTTTCCCTAATGCCTCTAATTCTTCAAGTGATGAACAAGTGGCAGAACAAGGCCAAGGGTATCTTGATAGTTCCTATGTGGGTGAGGCAAGCATGATATCCTTACCTATTTTAATTGTCTCCTTGCCTCATGATCAATCTTTCATACTTTCATCATCTTCAAGATGCAGACTGAGTACTTCATCCCTAACTAAAGGGGCTCCGACTTAAGGCATGGCACCTCAATGGTTCGCAAGTAGAGTCTACCTTTTCAGCAGAGGTACAGCAAGTTGTTGTTAAATGGCAGCAAGAAATCTAGCCATAGTACTTACCTTGAAGTGGAAAAGATGTAGCTGTTGGTGTGAATACTGGCAGATTGCACCTGAATCTTCCTCACGTTCACTTATCCTGGATTATCTGTTACAACTGAAGAAAACAGGTTTATCCAGTAGCTTGATTAAGGTTCCTTTGGCTGCAAGCCTTCCATTCTCCAGTGGAAAGGTTCTCAGTATTCTCTTACCCCCAAAAACTATAAGGTTCATTAAAGGACTAGGGTTCCTCTTTGCTTGAGTAAAATCCCCTGCTCTAGTCTGTGATCTGAATCTAGTTCTCAAAGCTCTCATGGGTCCTCCTTCTGAACCCTGCTCATTATTAACACTATCCACAAAGAAGGCATTTTTAATAGTTGTTACATTGGCTCGAAGAGTTTGGGAAATTGGGGTTTTGATGGCAGATCCTCTCTTTACAGTATTTTTCAAGGATAAAATTTCCCAACGTCCACATCCCAAATTCCTTGTGAATGTATCATATGAGTTTCATCTGAATCAGACCATATATTTACTGTTTCTCCCCCCCCCCAAAAAAAACCCAACAACAACAAAAAACCCACATAATTTGAATCAGGAAACCTTTTTTCATACCTTAGATGTTAGAAGAGCACTGGCTTTTTATCTCAGTAGGACGAAACAGTTTTGGAAGTCTCAGACTATTTGTCTCCACTGCAGACGCATCTAAAGGTTCCATAATTTCTACCAAGACACTATCAAGGTGGATTTCAGGATTATTGTTGCTTGCTATGAGGTTGCCAATGCCTAATGTTCTGCTCAGGTTTTGGCCCACACTACTAGCCCTGATAACTGCAGGGATGTGTCTTAGTCTATCTCTCTAGATCTGATGCGGCAGCGGGCAGTGCAGTTTTGTCTTCCATGCTAAACTTTATTCCAAAGCTCCCTCCTCCTGGGAATACTGCTTGAAGTCACCTGAGGTGGCATTCAATGAAAACTCACTGTGGAACATGGGTCTGATCCAGTATGGCAATTTCCATGGGAAAAATCTGACTTTGCTGCACAAATCTGAATGACATGTACTTAAGTTTGCACTTTTTTTTTTAATAAATAAATAAAATGGAGCCTGTGATCCTCATTTCTTACCTAGCCATCATTAAGCAGCAGACTGCTTTATGATGGAAAAAAATGAGAAGGAATTAGAGATAAACAAAAGACTGAATGACCTAAGGATATTGGAACCAAGAGTAATATTTAGCATGGCTTTATAGAGAATGCATCTTGCTGGGGAGAAACTGATTGTTTGTTGATAGAGTAACAACATTAAGGGATATGGGGGAATACAGATGTGATGGATCTGGAGTTTAGTAAAGTGTTTGATACCACCTCACTTTAATCTTAATTGAAAAATAATTCAAATTAATGTTAATTAGAGCATTGTTATGTGGGATAGCATTACAGCATCAAGTTTAGGGGAGGTGTGTATTGGATTATTAATGGGATTGATGTTATGATCCAATTTATGTAATATTTTAATGATCTTGAAGAAAGAGTAAACCGTTTATTACTGAAATTTGCATATGATACAAAATTGAGATGTGTTGAGAACATCAGTGAAGACAAGGAGATTATATAAAACAATCTGAAGGTGTTATCTGTATTAGAAATATTAATTGATTTCATGAAATGTATATTTAAAATGATCTAATTAAACTGGTGTGATCCTAATTTACTCATATTTAAATTGTTTTAACCCTTACTTACATTGATTTAGCTTGTGTTGATAAATTACCAATATAAGGTAAATCAATAAAAGTAAGGGTTAAATCAGGTTCTTCTTCGAGTGATTGCTCATATCCATTCCAGTTAGGTGTGCGCGCGCCGCGTGCACGTTCGTCGGAGAAACTTTTACCCTAGCAACCCAGGCGGGTCGGCTGGGCACCCCCTGGAGTGGCGCCGCTATGGCGCCCAATATATATCCTAGCCGACCCGGCCACCCTTCAGTTCCTTCTTACCGACCGTGTCGGTCGTTGGAACTGTGGAGCGCAGCTTCGCTGACCTCCACACTCCCTAGCAGCTCATTTCGCTGTCGTTGTATATAGTAGTTATAGTTTATTGTTGTACATATATATATATATATATAATATATATATATATATATATATAGTTATTAGTTAGTCAGTTATCTAGTGTTATTAGTGTAGTTATTAGTTGTAGTTGAGGGGATCGGGGACTGCCCCGCTTCCCCGCACCGGGAGCCGGAGCTCATGCCCGGCTCATCAGGCTTCAAGCAGTGCTCGGCTTGTCACAAGCCCTTGCCTGTTGGAGACCCCCATGACTCCTGCTTGAAGTGCCTCGGGGAGTCGCACTTATCGGCCAAGTGCTCAATCTGCAAGTCTTTTAAGCCGAGAACCAAGAAGGAGCGTGACATTAGATTAAGACAGATCCTTACGGAAGCGGCCCTGACACCTCCGCCCTCGGCACCGAGCACAAGTCAGCCAGTAAGCAAGGGCACCGCCATGGCACCGAGTGCTGCCACCAAGAAGCCGGCACCGAAACCGACTCCGAGCCGCTCCCTCTCCCCGAGGCCGAAGGTGCAGATCATCCCGCCACCAGCTGCCTCGCAGTCAGAGCCTGCGCCAAAGACGGATCGCCCGGGGCACCGATACCTGCCGCGGCACCATCTAAGCCGGTACCGTTGACTCCGACCCCACGAGGGCCGTCGAGTCCGGCACCTGGCGACTCCCCGGTGCACACCGTGGTAGAGCCTGCTTCACCTTCTACCCCGGAGACATTTGCCGCAGCGAGGGATCTGATCGCGATCACCGAGGCACTGTTGCCCTTACCCCCGGCACCGCCGGTGCGGGTACTACACCCCATGGGCAAACCAACCCTGACCAGACCAGCTTCGGTCAGCGTAGCAGACCGGCACCACTCCAGATCGCGGTCCCGCGGACGCTCTGCATCGAGGCGTCGCTCATGCTCTCGACGTTGATCTCGGTCCCGGCACCGGTCAGACTCCCGGCACCGTTCACCTCGGCACCGGTCAGACTCCCAGCACCGTTCACCTCGGCACCGGTCAGGCTCCCGGCACCGTTCGACGTCCCGAGCGTCATCCCGGTACTCCCGGTACCGCTCCAGTTCACGGCACCGCGGTGAGCGCCGCGCCTCCAGGAGCAGATCGAGACAGAGGCACTCGGGATCCCGGTCGACCTCCCGGCACCGAGCCAGTCGCAGGTCCCGGTCTCGCTCTCAACTCCGTCACCAATACCGACACCGGTCACCACTACCCAGAGGTGTAAGGTCTGTCGGTACCTCGGCACCGACTTTCACCGCTCCACCTTGGCCATCTAGAGGCACGTCGGCATCCTCCCAGGCGGGTAGCTACTACGAACGGGACCAGGATCCCGAAGTACCGCTGGGAGTGTTCCAGGACCCCCACCCACAGGACGCGGGGGCCCAACATGGGGTTTTTGGACACCCTGGGCATATCATCAGACCCAGGGTGCCCCCATGCCTCAGACACATTCTACTGCCTCAGAACATCGGGTGCCAGAGGCCACTGTTTCCCGCCCCCCCCGTGGTTGAGTCGGATAAACAGCCGCCACCAGACTTCCCGGGTCAACTCGAGCAGGAACCAGTCCAGGAGCAGGAGACCGCACAGGATGCCCTCATCCCAGGAGTATCCTCCTCCTCCTCCTCGCCAGATGAGGCAGTGGCTGGGTCTGCAGCGTCAGGACCCCCACCGATAGACCTCAGGGCCCACCAGGACCTCCTCCGTAGAGTGGCCCTTAATATCAACCTACCTGTGGAGGAGGTCCCAGGGGTTGAGGACCCGGTAGTGAGCATCCTCTCGGCCGATGCACCTACCCGGGTAGCCCTCCCATTCATAAAGACTATCCAGTCTACCGCCGATAACCTGTGGCAGTCACCAGCCTCCATCCCGCCGACAGCTAAGGGAGTGGAAAGGAAGTATATGGTACCCTCTCAGGGGTACGAGTACCTATATGTCCACTGTCCTCCTTCCTCCCTAGTTGTCCAGTCTGTCAATGACAGGGAACGGCACGGCCAACAGGCTCTGGCCCCTAAGGCCAAGGAAGCTAGGCGAATGGACCTCATGGGGCGCAAGGTGTATTCGGCTGGGGCCTTGCAACTCCGTGTGGCCAACCAGCAGGCTCTACTGGGTCGTTATAACTATAATATATGGGCGGAGGTGGGTAAGTTCTCCGAACTTCTACCCCAGGACTCACGCCCGGAATTTAATGCGTTCCTGAAGGAGGGTAAGAAGGTGGCCAGGACCTCCCTCCAGGCCTCCCTCGACGCGGCTGACTCAGCAGCCAGAACCCTGGCCTCGGGAGTAACCATGAGGCGCATTTCATGGCTTCAAGCCTCCACACTACCTCCGGAACTCCAATATACAGTCCAGGACTTACCCTTTGATGGGAAAGGGTTGTTCTCGGACAAGACAGACTCCAAATTACAAAACCTGAAGGACAACCGAGTCATCATACGCTCGCTGGGGATGCATACACCTTCCACCCAGCGTAGACCCTTCAGGCCCCAAGCACGACGCCCATACTTCCCACCCCGTCAGAGGCAGGACCTCAGTAGACAGTGTGGCCGGGGGGGCCGCAGACGCCAATCCGGCTCCCAGGGAGGCCAAAGCCAAGGGCCCTCCAAGGCACCACAGGGCTCCAAGTCCGGCTTTTGAAGGTGCGCCCGGGGACGGCGTACCAGACGCAAGACAGGATCCTTCCCCTACCTTCTCCAACCGCCTCTCCCACTTCCTCCCGGCGTGGTCCCGGTTAACTTCAGACCGTTGGGTGCTACGCACAGTGAAGCACGGATACCATCTGCAATTTGCTTCCTTGCCCCCTTCCCGCCCCCCTTCCCGGTCCCTCTTCAGGGACCCCTCTCACGAGAAAACCCTCCTGCAGGAGGTTCGTTCCCTCCTCGCGGCGGGAGCTATAGAGGAGGTACCTCTAGGCGAGAGAGGCAAGGGGTTCTACTCCCGATATTTTCTAATCCCCAAGTCCAAGGGAGATCTCAGACCCATCCTAGACCTGCGGGGCCTCAACAAATGGATGGTCAAGTTGAAGTTCTGCATGATCTCCCTAGGAACCATTATCCCATCCCTGGATCCTGGAGACTGGTATGCCACTCTCGACATGAAGGACGCGTACTTCCATATCGCCATCTTTCCACCGCACAGGAAGTACCTTCTCTTCACTGTCAGACATCAGCACTTCCAGTTCGCAGTCCTACCCTTCGGCCTCTCCACGGCCCTGAGGGTGTTTGCCAAGTGCATGGCCATTGTGGCCGCCCACCTCCATCGGCGGAAAATCCACGTCTTTCCGTACCTCGACGACTGGCTTCTAAAGGGGTCCTCCCAGTCGCAGGTGTGGCGACATGTCGAGGCCGTTACGGACCTCTTCTCCCAGCTAGGCCTGCTTCTCAATGCTGAGAAATCCAGCCTGGTCCCCACACAGAGGTTGGACTTCATAGGTGCGACCCTGGACTCTACTCAAGCCAGGGCTTACTTACCTCAACCCCGTTTCCAGACGATCGTCATGATCATACGGAGCTTGCAGGCCTCCCCAATCACCTCGGCTCGCACCTGCCTCACACTACTAGGGCATATGGCCGCATGCACTTACGTGACAAAGTATGCCAGGCTCTGAATGAGGCCCTTCCAAACGTGGCTTCATTCCGTATTCCGCCCGGGCAGGGACCACCTAGATGTATTGGTGACGGTCCCCCCCGACCCTCTCCGCTCCCTCGACTGGTGGCTGACCCCATCTCTAGTATGCGCGGGGATGCCGTTCCATCCACAGCATCCGTCGATGACTAACAACCGATGCATCATCCCTGGGGTGGGGGGCCCACCTACGGCACCTGCGTACCCAGGACCTCTGGTCGTCCTAAGAGCTGTCACTCCACATAAATGTCCGGGAGTTGAGGGCAGTCCGCCTTGCCTACCAGGCTTTTCCACGACACCTACACGGCCATTGTGTTTCCGTACTCACGGACAACACAACGGCCATGTACTATATCAACAAACAGGGGGGAACCCGTTCGTCTCCCCTATGTCAGGAAGCCATTCGACTCTGGGACTTCTGCATAGCCCAGTCGATAGATCCGGTGGCATCCTTCCTCCCAGGGGTCAAGAACACACTGGCGGACAGACTCAGCCGATCCTTCCTATGCCACGAATGGTCGATCAGACCAGATGTCATCCATTCCATCTTCCAGAGGTGGGGATTTCCCTGCATAGACCTCTTCGCGACCAAGTCCAACAGGAAGTGCCAGGAGTTTTGCTCCTTTCAGGGTCTCTCTCCCGGGTCGATCATGGACGCATTTCTCCTGCCATGGACCCGCCACCTACTGTATGCCTTCCCTCCGTTCCCTCTGGTGCACAAAGTCCTATTGAAACTACGCAGGGACAAAGCGCATCTAATCCTGGTCGCACCTGCGTGGCCCAGACAGCACTGGTTCACCGCCTTGCTGGACCTGTCTGTGGACCTTCCAATCCCCCTTCCTCTCCACCCAGACCTGATTACGCAGGATCACGGCAGGCTCTGTCACCCGGACCTACGAGCCCTGCACCTCACGGCGTGGTTCCTGCATGGCTGAACGCGGCGGAGCTCAGCTGCTCCGCACCTGTCCAGCATATCCTCCTTAACAGCAGGAAGCCTTCCACTCGCTCAACGTACAGGGCCAAGTGGAAGCGCTTCTCTTGCTGGTGCGCTACTCAGGGGGTGAACCCTACGCAGGCCCCGATTCCCACGGTCCTAGACTACTTCTGGTACCTTAAGCAGCAGGGCCTGGCGACATCCTCCTTAAAGGTACACTTAGCGGCCATATCCGCCTTTCGACCAGGAGAGGGTGGCCGCTCCCTATTCTCCCACCCCTTAGTCGCCAGATTTGTTAAAGGCCTGGAGCTTTTCTACCCCCCCGTACGCCGCCCTGCTCCTACCTGGGACCTTAACTTGGTCCTGAACAGGCTCATGCTCCCACCATTTGAGCCATTGGCGAGTTGCTCGCTCACGTACCTGTCATGGAAGACGGCCTTCTTGGTGGCCATTACATCGGCCAGACGGGTCTCCAAGCTGAGAGCTCTCACAGTGGACCCACCCTACACCGTCTTCCATAAGGACAAAGTGCACCTGCGACCCCACCCGGCGTTCCTCCCTAAGGTTGTTTCTGCCTTCCATACCAACCAGGACATCTTCCTCCCGGTCTTCTTCCCGAAGCCACACTCTTCTCGGAGAGAGCAGCAGCTACACTCCTTAGATGTATGCAGAGCGCTTGCTTTCTACATTGAGCGAGCAAAGCCATTCCGGAAGTCCCCTCAGCTGTTCGTGGCGGTCGCAGAACGGATGAGGGGTCAACCAATCTCCTCTCAGAGGATTTCCTCCTGGGTGACTGCATGCATTCGCGCATGCTACAACCTAGCTCGTGTCCCCTCTAACCACCTCATGGCACATTCCACGAGAGCTCAGGCGGCGTCGGCAGCCTTCCTGGTGCATGTGCCTATCCAGGAGATATGCCGTGCAGCGACCTGGTCATCGGTCCACACATTCATCGCGCACTATGCGCTAGTCAGACAATCAAGAGAAGATGTGGCCTTTGGCGTAGCAGTTCTAAATACCGCCACATCTCACTCCGACCCCACCGCCTAGGTAAGGCTTGGGAATCACCTACCTGGAATGGATATGAGCAATCACTCGAAGAAGAAAAGACGGTTACTCACCTTTGTAACTGTTGTTCTTCGAGATGTGTTGCTCATATCCATTCCAAACCCACCCTCCTTCCCCACTGTCGGAGTAGCCGGCAAGAAGGAACTGAAGGGTGGCCGGGTCGGCTGGGATATATATTGGGTGCCATAGCGGTGCCACTCCAGGGGGCGCCCAGCCGACCCGCCTGGGTTGCTAGGGTAAAAGTTTCTCCGACGAACGTGCACGCGGCGCGCGCACACCTAACTGGAATGGATATGAGCAACACATCTCGAAGAACAACAGTTACAAAGGTGAGTAACCGTCTTTTTAAGTGTGCCTATATTAGGGTTTGCAGGAGTTGAGGTAAATCAGTTTTTTAATCTTATAGTTAAACCAGTGCATTTTTCTAGTATAGAAAAGGCCAAAGAGATTAGCTCTTGGGAAAGAAACTAAATTAAATTCAAATGGGGGCAAGCTATGTAAGGTTTTGCTGATTGATGATGATAACAATGGATGACAGGTGCCCATGGTAATTTGTTTAAAATCTAGCAACTACCTCTGATGCTGTTGCTCATAGGTTGACCAAGCTGTAGACGGTAATAGTGCTACGTATTGATTTCTATCAGTACTTACAGCTGTGTCAACAGCATCTCATAGTCAGTGATATTGAAGGCTGCTAAAAATGTGAAGGAATCAGCATTGACGCTTGCTGTTTGTCCATCAAAAAAACAAAAAACAAAAAAAACCCCCAATTTTCCAATGTGTATGTCAAATATTTTTTCGTGATTTATTTTTGTCTAATAGTTCAAACCTCTGATATGAAATGGTACTTTTACAATCCTATTTGCTTATGCTCTATAGTGTATTGCTTTAAAAACAAAAGTTCTGGTGTTTCTTGTGAAGGCTACAGAAAATTAAATAAAGTCAGGAAGTTCAGATGGAGAAGCAGAGAACAGTTTAGAACACTAATTCGTGTAGCTTTACAGAGAATTCCATCTTCATTTCATGAAGAGACAGCAAAGAGAGAGGACAATCTTTTTTTTTGTAAATGATCATGGTAGACTCTTGAAACAGTAGTTGGGCCCAAGAGTCAGTGAAGCAGCTGCCAAAACCAGGTGTCTTATACTATTTCCTTCAATGTCAGATGTGGTATGAGCCACTCTAAAGTTTACCAAACGTTTTTATGATGTGCTTGAGTCTAATTATTAACAGAAGTAACAGAAGTGCTTTTTCTGATAAGATGTGATTCATAATTGTGTTTTGCTAGGAGATATTGTATTATGGCACTTATATAATTTGAGCTTTATTGCAACAATCCCTTGTTTGCCTTTGAGGCCTTGTCTACATTACCAGGGTAAGTTGACCTAAGTTACGCTACTCCAGCTATGTGAATAAAGTAGTTGGAGTCGATGTAACTTAGGTCGACTGCGGTGTCCACATGGTGGTGCGTTGATGGGAGACGCTGTCCTGTTGACTTACTGTACTCTTCTTGTTCCAATGGAGTAACGGAGTCGATGAGAGAGTGCTTGGCGGTCGATTTAGTGGGTCTGGACTAGTCCCGATAAATTGACCCTCACTCCATTGATTGCAGCATCATCAATCCTGGTAAGTGTAGACATGGCCTTTGATACATGATTCCAAACAACTGAATATTTGTTTTTATGTCATAGTTGGTTCTAAAACAAACTGTGCTCCTGGGGGAATTCTGCAGGACTTTGGCCTGGGACGGTGAACCGCGGCCAATGGGAGCCGCGATCAGCCGAACCTGCCGACATGGCAGGTAAACAAACTGGCTTGGCCCGCCAGGGTGCTTACCCTGGCGAGTCGCGTGCCAGAGGTTGCCGACCCCTTGTCTCCATCATAGCAATCAATAATGCAAAGTTTTTAAAATGCCCTATTCCACATACACAAACACTTTACATTAGTTGATCAGACTTTCTTTTTGTCAAGAATATACTTAGAGAGGCTTAAAGGAAACAGAGGATAGCTGTATGATTAAAAGTGCATATAAGCAATTGTTGTTGAAGTCTATTATTATCTCAGTACTGAGGGCTTTACATAATTAACATTATTCACCAAAATGAAAATGTAGACCCCTTTGCAACGGCTAGAAATGAATTAATATTGTCTTTGCTATGGTAGTATTTTGTTGTGTTGGATTCATGTATGACATGTGTTCCAACCCGAGGCACTACAGGGTGGATGGGGCAAGTTTTTATGCATGATGGGGAGAAATTTAAAGGAACAACATTTGGAAATAATCCTTAAACTTTGAATTGGAGGCAAATGCCCTTCCTCATTATTTAATACCCATAAATCTGGAGATAGATCAGTAAAAGAATTAACTGCCATCTTTTCAACCAACACAGAGAGACTCGGAGAGTAATAGTATTTGCAAAGCATGTTTTTGAAATCCAGTACACAGCACCTTTTTTTAACAATATCTTTTGTAAGTTAACCATTCAGCCGGTGATCATGAAAAGTAGTTTTAAAATTATGAGTTCAGCATAACTGGGAGCCAAGACATTCCTCAGTACACTTTGTTCAAAGAGTAGAAAAAGCTAGTGATGCTGGCAGGTCTTCACTTCTGGATTTTAGAGGTAAATAATGTATCTTGCAGTTGTGTAAACACCACCAGAGAGGTCCTTTGGGGCCATCTGCCTGTCCCAAGTCAGGATAAAGGAGGAGGGTTGGGCGTGGGGCTAGCAACTCCACCTCGTAAAAAATCAACCTGCTACAGAAACGCCAACAATAGAGACAACAGAGACTTTTACCCTGGAAAAAGAACGGTCTTCAACTCGAAGATGCATGACGCTGGGTGGTAAAAGCCATGAGGAAGCCACTAAGCCGATTACCCTTCCTGCAACCAGGAGGATTACCATAGGCACATGGAAAGTGAGGACCATGTACGAGTCAGGAAAGATGGCGCAGGTTGCAGCAGAGATGAGGAGCAACAACCTGACCCTATTAGGCATTAGCGAGACAAGATGGACGCAAGCGGGACAGAGACGACTGTTGACAGGAGAGCTGTTGCTGTATTCAGGACATGAAGAGAGCGACGCACCCCACACACAGGGAGTAGGCTTCATGTTGTCCAAGCAGGCACAGAGAGCACTGATTGGTTGGGAGGCACATGGTCCCAGGATCATCACAGCATCCTTCAGAACTAAAATGAAGAGGATTAAGATGAATGTTGTTCAGTGCTACGCTCCAACTAATGACAGCGAAGAGGAGGACAAAGATTATTTTTACAACAGACTCCAGAAAATATTAGAGATTCTCCCAGACAAAGACATCATCATCCTTATGGGAGACTTTAATGCCAAAATTGGACCTGACAACACAGGATACGAACAAGTCATGGGGACCCACGCTCTGGGAGAGATGAGTGAGAATGGAGAGAGATTTGTGGATCTGTGTGCACTTAACAACCTGGTCATAGGAGGTAGCATCTTTCCTCACAAGCGGATCCACAAGAGTACCTGGGTATCACCAGCAGGCATGACAGAAAATCAGATCGATCATGTCTGCATTAGCAAGAAGTTCAGAAGATCCTTGCAGGACGTTAGAGTTAGAAGAGGAGCAGAGGCGGCGTCCGACCATCACTTAGTGGTGGCCAGATTGAAGCTGAAGCTGAAAAAAGAACTGGATAGACGCGTCAGACAGAAGAGTGAAGTACAACGTCAGCCTTCTGAAGGACCATAAGACCAAGGAAGATTTTGGACTGACGCTGAAGAATAAGTTTTCAGTATTACAGGATCAGTCTGAGGAAGAGGAAGACAGTGTACTAAACAGATGGCAGAAAGTGAGAGACACACTTAGGTCAGTATGCCAGGAAGTGCTTGGAATTAAGAAACACTAGCAGAAAGAGTGGATCACAGCAGAGACCTTGATCAAGATAGAAGACAGAAAGAAGAAGAAGGCAGCAGTCAATAACAGCAGGATTAGAGCAGCAAAGGCCAAAGCTCAAAAAGAGTATGCTGAAGCCCATAGAGCAGTGAAGAGGAATATCAGGAAGGACAAGAGAGAGTATGTGGATGAACTGGCAGCAGAAGCGGAGCAGGCAGCATACAGCGGTAATATGAAACAGCTGTATGATACTACCAAGCGACTGTCTGGAAAGTTCAGCAAGCCAGAACGTCCCGTTAAAGACAAGCAGGGAAAGTCTATTGCAGGAATAGAACAACAGATGAACAGATGGGCGGAGCACTTTGAGGAACTCCTGAACAGACCAGCACCACCAAATCCACCAGATATCAACCCAGCCAACGAGGACCTCTCAATTAATTGCGATAAACCAACCAGAGATGAGATCAGAAAAGCCATCACCATGATGAAGAATAGGAAGGCGACTGGACTTGATGACATCCCAGCAGAGGCCCTGAAAGCAGACCTGGATGCTTCAGTGGAAATGCTGTACCCCCTCTTTGAGAAGATATGGGAAGAAGAAGTGATTCCGGTAGACTGGAAAGAGGGATATCTCATCAAAATCCCCAAGAAAGGAGATCTTAGCAACTGTGTCAATTATAGAGGAATCACTCTCCTGTCGGTGCCAGGGAAGGTCTTCAACCGAGTCCTCTTAGAGAGAATGAAGGATGCCGTCGATCCACAGCTACGAGATGAACAGGCAGGTTTCCGGCAGAATAGATCATGCACGGACCAGATAGCAATGCTTTGCATCAGTCGAGCAGTCTATGGAGTGGAACTCCTCGTTGTACATCAACTTTGTTGATTATGAGAAAGCGTTCCATAGCATGGATCGAGAGATCCTCTGGAAGCTCCTTTGGCACTACGGCATCCCAGCAAAGGTGGTCAACCTGATCAAGAACTCATATGACGGTATACACTGTAGAGTGATCCATGGAGGGTAGCTTACTAACAGCTTCCAGGCGCAAACTGGAGTCAGGCAAGGATGCTTGTTGTCACCGCTTCTCTTTCACCTTGTCATCGATTGGATTATGAAGACATCCACTTACGAGCGTAGGAACGGAATCCAGTGGACGTTGTGGACCCAGCTTGATGACCTGGACTTTGCTGACGACCTTGCGCTCCTTTCGCACAGTAAACAGCAGATGCAAGAGAAGACCAACGTAGTGGCAGCCACGTCATCACAGGTTGGCCCCAACATTCACAAGGACAAGACCAAGATCCTTAGGATTAACTCCACCAGCAATGACCCAGTCACACTGAATGGAAGCCCCCTGGAAGAAGTACAGTCCTTCACCTACCTAGGTAGCATCATTGACCAGCAGGATGGCACAGACGAAGACATCAAAGTAAGGATTGGTAAGGCAAGAGCAGCCTTTTTACAGCTCAAGAACATCTGGAGCTCCAGAGAGCTGTCTTTGGCAATAAAAATTCGACTGTTCAAACTCCAATGTGAAATCAGTCCTACTGTATGGAGCTGAAACCTGGAGGACAACCAAAACAACCATCAGGAAGATCCAGACCTTCATTAATAGCTGCCTCAGAAGGATTCTCCAGACACCATCAGTAACATCCACCTCTTGGAGAGGACCTGTCAACTCCCAGCAGAGGAAGAAATCAGAAGGAGAAGGTGGGGTTGGATAGGACATACACTACATAAGCAGCCAGCTAACATCACCAGACAGGCACTGCGGTGGAACCCCCAAGGCAAGCGGAAAAGAGGCCGTCCAAGAAACACCTGGCGACGTGACCTTCAGGCTGATAGCAAAAAAATGGGCTATACCTGGAACCAGCTAGAGCAAATGGCCCAGGGTAGAGGACTCTGGAGATCTGTGGTTGGCGGCCCATACCCCGATTGAGGTGACGGGCGTGAGTGAGTGAGTGAGTGCAGTTGTGTAATTTCTTTCTATTTAGTATTTCTGAATAAGAATTACCTTCAACTTTTTCATACCTTTTTTCTTAATTATAAGGAATAAAAAAGCGGCAATTTTCTGCCAATTTTTTCCTAAAACCTCAAATTATCTTTTGAGGGACGATGGCACGTTTTCTAGCATGTCATACAGCTCTTTGTAATATGATTGTTTAAGTTTTTTCTTGTGTACTTTGCATGTAATGACAATCTGATCTATTTTCCTGGATCAGATTTTCAGAGATGGCCCAACTGAGTTCACGAACCATGTAGAAAATCTTTTAATTGAGGGGCTGAAGTGATTACATTTTGCATAATTTTTTGTGATGCTGAATCCTTTCTCTCAGCTGTAGAAATGGGAATAATTGCCAAAGCAGTTTTCAGTATTCTCAGGTCTGTGGTCTTGCAGTGCTTATGCAGTCTTCGTAGATGCTAAATGCACTTACTAATTCCTTTTCATTTGTATTACATTTTTTACTGAGGCTTTGTGTCTTATTGATCCCATAAAGAATGCCTATGTTTTTAGACCAGATCTTTGGTTCAAAGTATTTCATGGAGTCCATAGCAAGTGTATATTTTTCTGTATATACATCAGAGTCGAATGAAAAACTTTTGGGGCTATTGAGGAAAATGAGCAGCAAAAGTCACCTGGAGGAAAAAACTATGAAAAATGTGAATGAAAATTGGAAGACCTTTTACAAGAGATTATAATATGTCCAAAAAGCCACAATACTATGATCAAGAAAGAAGATAACTTTAGTTAAAAGGGCGTCCTGGTTCAGTGGTGACATAAAAGCAGCAGCTAGAAATAAAAAAGCAATATGTAGCAAATGGAAAAAGAGGAAATAGTATGATTAAAACTTTTGAAATGAAGAAAATTGATTTGGGAAGCTAAGAACATCAGGGGGGGAAAAATCTATGGTTGGCATGGTTAAAGACAATGCAAAGTTTATTAGGAACAAACTAAATCCTAGCAATGGCATAGATCCATTTTTAATAGTAACATTGGTTAATAATGGTAACAATGTTAATGATGCAGAAAGGCAGAAATGTTGAGTAAAATATTTCTGTTGAATATTTGGAAAGAAGCAAGATGATATACTTGTATCCAATGGAGATGATGAAGCACTTTCCAGACCATTACTAATCTAGGAGGATGTTAAGCAAAAATGTACTAGGAGTAAACATTTTTAAATCAGCAGGCCTGGATTACTTGCCCCCAAGAGTCCTTAATTAGCTGGCTGGGGAGATTTCTGGCCTCCTGATAATTTTTAATAAATGCTGAAATGCTATGGAAATTCCAGAAGACTAGAATGTTGAACCAATATTCAAAAAATGCAAGCAGGATGACACTGCTAACTATAAGGCTGTTAACCTGACATCAGTCCCGGGCAAAATATTGGAAAAGTTGATATGATGTAATCACTTGATAAAGGAGGATAATGGTAATCAATATGGTTTTATGGAAAATAGATCTTGTCAGGCCAAATTGATTTCTTTCTTTGATGAGATTACAAGCCTAGTTTGTTTTGATAACGGTAACTGCATAAATGTAATATACTTAGACATTTGTAAGATGTTTTATTTAGTGCCACAAGACATTCTGGTTTTAAAAAAAAATACCTCTTGACAATATCAATAAAGTACACATTAAATGGATTAAGAACTGGCTAACTAACAGAGCTCAAAAAGTACTCATCAATGGGGAATCTTCACTGAATGGCTGTGTTTCAGTGAGGGTTCTGCAGTGATTGGCATTACACCTGACAATATTTAACGTTTTCATCAATGATCTGAAAGTAAGTGTAAAATATTGCTGATAAAATTTTCAGATGAGACAAGGGTTGGCAGAATAGGAAATAAGGATGAAGACAAGGCAATCATATCGAGTGATCTTGTTCTCTTGATGAGCTGAACCCATTCAAACAAAATGTGTTTTAATGCATCCAAATGCAAAGCTATATATTTAGAAACAAGGAATGCAGGCTATCCTTACCAAATGTGGGACTGTATCCTGAAAAACAGTGACTCTGAAAATCAGACATAATGGAAAAGCAACTGAAAATGAGCTCCCAGTGCAATGCTGTGGCAAAAAGAGCTAATGCGATCCTTGGATGTATAAACAAAAGAGTAGTGAATAAGAAAATGATAGTTCCTCAATAGATATATAATTGGTGAGGCCAGTACTTGAAATAGTGCAAACAGTTCTGATGTCCGTATTTTTAAAGGATGTTGAAAAATTGGAGCGGGTGCAGAAAAGAGCCACAAAAATGTTTTGAGAGTTGAAGAAAACACTTTGCAGTGGGAGACTTAAGCTAAACTGATTGCACTCTTTATCAAAAAGAAAATTGAGGGGTGACTTTATCATTGCATAAGTACCTTCAGGGAAAGAATATAATGAACACAAAAGGGTTTTTGAGTGGAGAAAGATATAACAAGAACCAATGGCTGGAAGCTGATGTCAGACACATTCAAATTGGAATAAGGTGCACATTTTTAGCGGTGTGAGGGTTCTTAATCATTGGAACAAACTACCAAGGGAACTGGTGGATTCTCCGTCTCTTGATGTCTTCAAATGTCACTTGGAGGCCTTTCTGGAATAAATGCCAATCACAAGTTATGCATTAGTCAACCATAAGTTATTGGGCTCAAGACTGATAACTGGGTACAATTTAATAGGCTATGATTAAGGTGAAGATTTTGTCATAGTTATTTTTATTAAAAGTCACAAACATGTCACAGGCAATAAACAAAAATTCATGGAAGCCGTGACCTCTCTGTAACTTTTTCTGCTGAGGTTCCATGGTTTCCCCCACCACTGTGGTGGCTGGGAGCTGTTGGATTCCCCCTCTGTCCATGGCAACTGGAAGCTGCAGGGGGCTCCTCCTTACCTCCCCAGGAGGCTATCACCTGTCACTGGAACCCTGAGGAGGGCCCCCTTAGAAGTCTGTCACCTGTAGCTGGAGTCATGCAGAGGTCCCCTGTTGCTGCTGTCTCCTGTCGCTGGAACCCTTCTAGGGTCCTGTTGGCTGCCAGCTCAAGAGTCGCGTAGCCCCTGGGGCTGAAGCAGAGAATGTCACGGAGGTGTCTGGAAGTCATGGATTCCATGACTTCCATTACCTCCATGACATAAAAGTAGCCTTATCTACGATATACAAGAGGTCAGACTAGATCATCTAATGGTCCCTTTTGGCCTTAAAAGTCTACAAATCTCATCCTCACCATGCTTTCCATGTTGTTCACCAAACTCCACAAAACCAGGCCAGTGTAAATTTAAACATTGTTTCTTATGGTGAAGTTCAAATCATGAAATGGCTAACTGTCGGTTGTTTTTTGTGCTTCCTAAGCATATGGTCTTCAGGTGTCAGATGTCTGTTATCAACTGAAATACAAAGCCTGCATTGACATCCTGTGCAAGCTTTTATCAATTTGAAGTCGTTTCCTGTCAGCTTTCTTGATAATCCTCTTAGTTTTGGATAGAGTTTCAAATATGATTCTAAAGTTGTCTTTGAACTCAAAGATCAGGATATTTTTGAGTCCACTGTACTTACTATGCTATTTGGATTTTTTATATTTTATTTTATTTTATTCTCTGTGGAGGCTGCCTTGTAGTGTGTTTGGAGAGTAGGATATTCATTCCAGACATCTTTTTTGGATCTCACTGCATTTCATATGATACGTAAGATCTTGCCAATTGTTATCTGTATAGGCACAGAGCTTTTTCTTAATCTTGGAAGATAAATTATAGAAAGCATAGAACTTGTCAAAGAACAATTGCAAGTAGTCCAATGTGTAATGTTGTGTCTCTAACAGCAAGGACCAGTCTGTGACTTCCATAGTGTGCCAAATAATTGTGGCAGTGAGTTAACATGGAGGAAGCTACTCTGAGTGTTTGCCTCATTTTGATGGATCTTCCATGAAATGCAAAAGAAATCCAGTTGCTCTGCAGTTTTGGCTGACCTGGTTATCCTTAGTCATCCCCAAAAAACTGCTAACATTACATCAGCCATACAGTCATTTAGATTAACAGAAACTGTTATGCATTTAAATTTCTGTTAGTTCTTGCTTTACTTCCACAACCCCCCCTTTTATACTTTTAGTACAACAAATATTTTTAAACCTTTATTTGCATTAAGCCATGGATTTTAGATTTTATATTAAATTATCTCCTTGAAGAAACAGTTGTTTGGAATATGGTGACACTCTTACCACTGTCCTAATAACCTCTGTTACTGATCACATGTATCTGAGATCATGGACTCAGCTGTCAATTCCCAGTGAATATTACTGTGTTCTGAAACCCCTTTTAATTTTCTACTGAAATATTTCAGTGGTATCTACAAATACAAAAATAAAAGGAAATGAAATGGAATCTGTCAAAATATTTTTGAACTGTATGTTAACTTTTTTTTAAAAAAATGTAATTTATGTGATGCAGGGAGAAAGAAGTTTAAAGGAAGTGAGTGTTCTTCTTCAAGTGATTGCTCACATCCATTCCAGTTAGGTGTGCGCGCTCGTCGGAAACTTTTTTACCCTAGCAACTCCAGTGGGCCGGCAGGTCGCCCCTAGAGTGGCGCCGCCATGGCGCCCGATATATACCCCTGCCAGCCCACCCGCTCCTCAGTTCCTTCTTACCGCCGTGTCGGTCGTTGGAACTATGGAGCGCGGCATTGCTGTCCTCCACGTCCCTAGCTCTCCTTGTTACTACCGTTGTTAGTTAGTGGTTAAGTGTAGTTAGTTAATTAGTTTGTAGTGTAAATAATATTGTACATAGTTGTTCGCCGGTCTGGGCTGTAGCCCTTCCCGGCACCCGGCTCATGCCTGGTTCGCCGGGCTTTAAGCAATGTGCGGCCTGTAAGAAGCCTATGCCGACCAGCGACCCTCACGACGCGTGTCTGAAGTGCCTAGGGGAATCGCACAGGTCGGACAAGTGCCGCATTTGCAAGGCTTTTAAGCCCAGAACAAAGAAGGAGAGAGACCAGAGACTTAGGACTCTCCTAATGGAAGCGGCACTTGACCCAGCAGCTTCGCAGGCCGTGATCTCTACACCGGCACCGGATCGCACCGGCACCGGAAAGACTCCCCGGCACCGACCTTCCCCGGCACCGGGTGCAGAAACAAGACCATCGAAGTCTGCAACTCCAGCCAGGCAGACTCGAATGGAGCGCCCGGCATCGACATCTGCCGCCACGCTACCGGCACCGTCGACTCCGGGCCCGGTGGGTCCGTCGAGTCCGGTACCGCCGAGCTCCCCCATAAGATCTGGGGTTGAGCTATTGGTCCCATCCACTCCAGAGACCTTCGCCTCAGCACGGGACCTCATTGCCCTGACTGAGTCAACTCAGCCGCCACCTCCGGTACCTCCGGTGCGGGTAGCGTCCAGGGGCAAGCCCATGATGACGGCGCCGTCTCAGGACTCACGCTCGTGATCGAGGTCCCGACGCCACGGTCGCTCGAGATCCCGCTGCCGCTCGCAGTCCCGGCACCGCTCCCCTCGGCGGTACTGGTCGTACTCGTGGCACCGATCGGCCTCCAGACGGTCACGGTCTGGTTCCAGCCGCCGATACCGACACCCGGACTCTAGGAGCCAGTCTCGCCGTCGTTCAGCGCACCGATCGACCTCCCGGCACCGAGCTGGTGGCAGGTCCCGGTCCCGGTCGACCTCCCGGCACCGCGTCGGTGGCAGGTCCCGGTCCCGATCCCGGCACCGAAGCAGCGGCCGGTACCGGTCCAGATCCCGGCACCGAGACAGAACCCGGTCCCGATCCCGGCGCCGGTATGACTCCCGGTACCGATCCCCGGCACCGAGAACATCTTCGGTGCCGGACCGCGGAGACTCTTACCAGCCGCGGTTGGCCCCGCCATGGCCTTCCGGACAGCGTATATGCACTGGGCACCAACAGACAAGCGGCTCTCTTCCAGGACCCTCCGCAACAGGACCAGGGTCCGCAGCAGTGGGGGTTTTGGACACCCTGGGCGTACCATCAAGCCCAGGGCCCCCAACAGCTTCCTCCTAGGCCTGCAACGGCAGAGCACAGGGTGCCGGAGGCGTCGTTGTCCCGCCCCCCTCCCTCCCCGGATGGGGAGGAAGGATCGAAGCAGCAAGACCCTGGTCTTGCTCCTGAGCCAGAGGCGAGGGCTGAGGCGGATCCCCCGCTGGACACTTTCTTGCCAGGGGTCTCCTCATCCTCCTCTCCTGACGAAGCGGTGGCTGGCACTTCCTCCAATAGCCCTCCTCCGCTAGATCTCAGGGCACATCAGGACCTCCTCAGGCGAGTAGCACAGAATCTGAGCCTGCAAGCCGAGGAGGTCTCTGAGATCGAGGACCCCGTCGTCAGCATCCTCTCCTCCGATGCTCCCACCAGGGTCGCCCTCCCCTTCATTAGGACGATCCAGGCCAACGCCAATACAATCTGGCAGTCACCGGCCTCCATCCCCCCTACGGCGAGGGGCTTCGAAAGGAAGTACATGGCCCCCTCCAAGGGCTATGAGTACCTCCACGTTCACCTGACACCATGTTCCCTGGTGGTGCAGTCGGTGAACGAGAGGGAGCGTCACGGACAGGAAGCCTCAGCCCCCAAATCCAAGGAGGCCAGGCGTATGGACCTCCTCGGCCGCAAGGTCTGTTCGGCTGGGGCCCTTCAGCTCAGGGTTTCCAATCAGCAAGCCCTTCTTAGCCGCTACGCTTTTAACTCGTGGGTGGCAGCGGACAAGTTTAAAGAGCTGCTGCCACAAGAGGCTCGTCAAGAATTCGTGGCGATTCTTGACGAGGGCAAGAAGGTTGCACGAACCTCGTTACAGGCCTCTTTGGACGCTGCAGACTCGGCTGCCCGTACCCTCGCCTCGGGGGTAACGATGCGCCGCATCTCCTGGCTTCAGGTTTCTGGC
Organism: Gopherus flavomarginatus; assembly: GCF_025201925.1. NCBI lineage: Eukaryota > Metazoa > Chordata > Testudines > Testudinidae > Gopherus > Gopherus flavomarginatus. The sequence continues at coordinate 302,735,134 of NC_066617.1, read as the reverse complement.
CTTCCACCGGAGCTCCAATACACCATCCAGGACCTCCCGTTCGAAGGCCAGGGCCTGTTCTCAGAAAAGACAGACCCCAGACTGAAAAGTCTTAAGGACAATCGGGTCATTATGCGCTCCCTCGGGATGCACACGCCTGGGACGCAGCGCAGACCCTTCCGGCCGCAACAACAGCAGTAGCGTCAGCCATACTCCCAGTTCCGCCAGCGGCAGGACCTTAATAGGCTCCGCGGCAGGAATGGAAGACGCAGACAGTCGGGGAACCAAGGGGGCAGAATCAAAGCTCCTCCAAGCCCCCGCCTGGGCCCAAACCTTCGTTTTGAAGGTGCGCCCGAGGGCGCAGTACCAGTTTCCCCCACGGATCCTTCCCCCCCCGTTTTCCAACCGCCTTTCGTTTTTCCTCCAGGCGTGGACCCAAATAACATCCGATCGCTGGGTCTTACACACGGTGCAGACGGGATACCGCCTGCAGTTTGTATCATTTCCTCCCTCCCGCCCCCCTTCCTCGTCCCTCTTCAGGGACCCCTCTCACGAGCAATTCCTTCGGCAGGAGGTACAGACGCTCCTCAACAAAGGAGCTATAGAGGCGGTTCCGGAAAACGAGAAAGGCAAGGGGTTTTATTCCCGCTACTTTCTGATCCCCAAAGCCAAGGGAGGCCTCAGGCCTATCCTCGACCTGCGAGAGCTCAACAAGTACCTAGCGAAGTTGAAGTTCCGCATGGTATCCCTGGGGACCATTATTCCATCCCTGGATCTGGGAGACTGGTATGCCGCCCTCGACATGCAGGACGCTTATTTTCATATTGCCATATGGCCACACCACAGACGATTCCTTCGATTCGTGGTAGGCCGCCTTCACTACCAATTTGCAGTCCTCCCATTTGGCCTTTCTACGGCTCCGAGGGTATTCACAAAATGCATGGCCGTCGTTGTGGCACATCTTCGGCGCAGTCGTATCCACGTGTTCCCTTACCTAGACGATTGGTTAATTCGGGGCACGTCGGAGCTACAGGTTTGCAGCCACGTCCGCAGGATCACCGGCCTGTTTGCTACCTTGGGCCTCATGATCAACGTGGACAAGTCCACCCTGCTCCCCTCGCAGAGGGTGGAGTTCATTGGGGCCGTCCTGGACTCCTCCGTGGCCAGGGCCCTTCTGCCGTTGCCAAGGTTCCAGGCGTTGTCAGCGATCGTTCAGCGCTTGCGGGCAGCCCCCTTGACATCGATACGGACATGTCTAACCCTGTTAGGCCATATGGCAGCATGCACATTTGTGACCGGTTACGCTCGGCTCCGCATGAGGCCCCTCCAGGCGTGGCTCATCGCACATTACCTGCCGGCAAGGCAACCACTAGACATGCTGATCACAATCCCCCAGGGGGTGTTGGATTCTCTCAGCTGGTGGCTAGACCAGTCCGTAGTGTGTGCGGGGCTCCCATTCCACCCGCCCCAACCCTCGGTGTCCCTAACGACGGATGCCTCAGATCTTGGCTGGGGGGCCCACCTGGGAACCCTGAGAACACAGGGCCTGTGGTCCCCGCAGGAGGTGAAGCTGCACATCAACATGCGGGAGTTGAGAGCGGTCCGCCTTGCTTGTCAAACGTTCTATCACCAGCTTCAGGGTCGTTGTGTCGCGGTATTTACCGACAACACGACGACCATGTACTATATCAACAAGCAGGGCGGCACCAGATCCTCTCCCCTATGTCACGAGGCGATGCGACTCTGGGACTTTTGTATAGCCCACTCCATTCACCTCACGGCTTCCTTCCTCCCAGGAGTACGGAACACGCTGGCGGACCGCCTGAGCAGATCCTTCCTCTCACACGAGTGGTCCCTTCGCCCGGACATCGCCCTCTCGATCTTCCAGAGGTGGGGTTGTCCCCGTGTGGACCTCTTCGCGTCCGGGGGGAACAGGAAATGCCAGGCGTTCTGCTCTTTTCAGGGCCGGGAACCCGGGTCTATAGCGGACGCCTTCCTTATTCCGTGGACGTCCCACTTGTTCTACGCGTTCCCCCCGTTCCCGCTGGTCCACAGGGTCCTTCTGAAGGTGCGCAGGGACAGGGCCCGCGTGATCATGGTAGCCCCGGCGTGGCCCAGACAGCATTGGTACCCCATGTTGCTGGACCTGGCCATAGCCGACCCAGTTCCCCTGCCCCTTCACCCGGACCTGATCACCCAGGAACACGGAACTCTCTGTCACCCGGACCTCCAGTCGCTGCACCTAGCAGCATGGCTCCTGCGTGGCTGACCAGTTCTGAGTTGCGCTGCTCCACCCCGGTACGGGAGGTACTCTTGGGCAGCAGGAAGCCTTCCACTGGAGCGACATACTCGGCCAAGTGGAAGCGTTTCTCCTGTTGATGCGTGGAGAAAGGTCTCCGCCCGATGGAAGTTTCGGTGGCCAATATTTTGGACTATATTTGGTCCCTCAAACAACAGGGCCTGGCGATATCGTCCCTGCGGGTCCACCTGGCGGCTATCTCCACCTTTCACCCGGGTGGGGATGGCCGCTCCGTTTTTCTCACCCGACGGTGACTAGATTCCTGAAGGGGCTGGAACGTCTATACCCTAACGTCCGACTCCCTGCCCCGACCTGGGATCTTAACCTGGTGTTGTCTCGGCTCATGGGGCCCCCCTTCGAGCTGTTAGCTACTTGCTCCCTACTCTATCTTTCTTGGAAGACTGCCTTTCTAGTAGCTATTACCTCAGCTAGGCGGGTGTCGGAACTCCGGGCTCTCACGGTAGACCTCCCGTATACAGTCTTCCATAAAGATAAGGTGCAGCTGAGGCCACACCCTGCCTTTCTCCCCAAGGTGGTCTCAGCCTTCCACGTCAACCAAGAGATATTCCTCCCGTTTTTTTTCCCGAAACCTCACTCTTCAGGCAGGGAGCAACAGCTCCACTCGCTTGATGTCCGTAGGGCTCTCACGTTCTATGTGGAGAGGACCAAACCGTTCCGCAAATCCCCCAGCTTTTCGTGGCAGCGGACCGCATGAAGGGGCTTCCCATTTCCTCGCAGAGGTTATCCTCATGGGTAACGTCCTGTATCAGGACCTGCTATGAGCTGGCCCACGTTCCTACGGGCCGTGTGACTGCGCATTCTACCAGGGCGCAGGCGTCGTCGCTGGCTTTCCTCGCCCGTGTGCCCATCCAGGAAATCTGTCGGGCAGCGACCTGGTCATCGGTTCACACCTTTGCTTCCCACTACGCCCTGGTCCAGCAGTCAAGAGAGGACGCGGCCTTTGGATCTGCAGTGCTCCATGCCGCGACTTCTCACTCCGACCCCACCGCCTAGGTATGGCTTGGGATTCACCTAACTGGAATGGATGTGAGCAATCACTCGAAGAAGAAAAGACGGTTACTCACCTTTGTAACTGTTGTTCTTCGAGATGTGTTGCTCACATCCATTCCACACCCGCCCTCCTTCCCCACTGTTGGAGTAGCCGGCAAGAAGGAACTGAGGAGCGGGTGGGCCGGCAGGGGTATATATCGGGCGCCATGGCGGCGCCACTCTAGGGGGGCGACCTGCCGGCCCACTGGAGTTGCTAGGGTAAAAAGTTTCCGACGAGCGTGCACGCGCGGCGCGCACACCTAACTGGAATGGATGTGAGCAACACATTTCGAAGAACAACAGTTACAGAGGTGAGTAACCGTCTTTTTTATTTTCTGGCAGAAGTAAAATCATTTTTCCCTTTTTGTCTAGTGTGTGATAATCAGTTTCTAATTACATCATAAAACATCATGCTCTTGCTTGTTGAGAGTATCAAAGTTTTTAAAACATTGTACTTCGTAGATTTAATTTCTGTTTTGGTGTAACTAGACGGTTCAGTGTGTGTCTGCTTTATACTACATGAGCTTCACAAGAATTATTTTGGATTTATCATCTTTTACTGACTGATTACTTTTGCCTGGTAGGAGGTGGATCAAGCAGAATATTATGCTACCATGTTAAGCTGCTGCTAGTACCTAGCAATTATGTAGCACTGTATATTTTCCAAGTGTTTTTCAAATATTAACTAAGCCTCTCAACATCCATAGGAAGTACAGTTATCATCCACATATTAGAATCATAGACTATCAGGGTTGGAAAGGACTGCAGGAGGTCATTTAGTCCAACCCCCTGCTCAAAGCAGGAACAAGCCCCAGGTCCCTAAATAGCCCCCTCAAGGATTGAACTCACAACCTTGGGTTTAGCAGGCCAATGCTCAAACCACTGAGCTATCCCTCCCCAAGATGGGGACTTTTTCTAAAGCCAAACAACAAGTCATTATTAGAGCTAGGTAAATCGTTGATTTTTTTTTTTTTTTTTTTTTTTTTTGTTTGCTGGCAGGTCTGAAAAATTGGAGAAAAAAATTCACTTCAGGTCAGTTGCTGAATTTTTTTTGGCAATCTCTCCTCTTGAAGCTATTCCACTGTGTATAAATTAAGTACTCATTAGAGCAGGGACATGAACGTGGGTCTCTCACATCCCAGGTGAATGCCCTAAATATCAGTGTTATTCTCGTGCGCACTCTCTGGACCAATAACTATTATACAAAGTGGAATACCTCCAATAGGAGAGATTGAGAAAGACCCATATCAGATTACCCTATAGTCAAGGGTTTCTGGCAGTCCCCTTCAATGTGGGAGACCTGAGTTCATGCTAAAAAACATTTGCCAAATTCTAATCATGCCTGGGATTGGAATATGGGACATCCTGGCTCCTAAACTTTTGAGCTCCATTGCCTCTGATAATGATTACTCATAAATTATGTTCTTCGAGTGCTTGCTCATGTCCATTCCATATTAGGTGTGTGTTTGCTCACCACATGCACCAGTGCTGGAAATTTTTCCTTCAGTGGTTTCTGTAGGGGACCAGCTCTGGCGCCCTCTGGACTGATGCATATACATGTTGCAGTATAAGGGGTGCCACTGACGCCCCTCACCCTCAATTCCTTCTTGCCGCCAGTGACAGTGCTGAAATGTCTGCTACTTCGACTAGCCCAGGGGTTCTCAAACTGGAGGTCGGAACCCCTCAAGGGGTCATGAGGCTATTACATGGGAGGTCGCAAGCTGTCAGTCCAAACCCCGCTTTGCCTCCATTGCGTGTTACTTCAAGGCTCTAAGAGGTCAATTAATCTTTTGTAAATCTTAGTCTGCAATTAGAGAATAGCAACTTCCCTTTATTTTTTGTGCCAAATGAAATACACAAATACATTTCCAATTGCTTAATTTATATTCAGAAAATTAGAAATAACATCTTTATATATTGCAAAACACCATTTCCTTAATAAAATTGATTTTATTAAACAGCACTGGCTAGTATTTCCTACTCAGCAAGTTCCTGCTGATTCCTTCACATGGAAAAAACCTTACTTCCTTTTTTAATCTTCTTAAGGTCACAGATGTATAGAGGCCAAGGAGTAAAATAATTGACTGACAGTTTAAAAGGTAAATGCCAGTTGACTTCCTTAAAACTACTTGGCAGAAGATAAAAGCCTTCTGGCACGTAATTAATTTCAAAATGGAAATTTTTCCAAACCATTTTCCCAAACTTTCAGTTATAATAACTGGGCTGATGTGTCTGTTTTTGTGACAAACAGCGTGTCATCTCTATAAAGTGCCAAATTTAATTTTGTGTTTTTGCTATCCTATGGAAATCTATTGCTTTTCTGAGAGCTTTAGTTAGTGGTTCACTGGAGAGGGCAAAAAACAGTGGAAACAAGGGACATCCCTGTCTGCCACTTCTGCCTAAGAAGAAAACCTTTGACCAGCATCCATTAATGCTAACTTTTTCTGTTCAGGGATGCATAGAATACTTGCACATATTTAATGACCAATTTACATAGCCCAAGTTTATTGAGACACTATAACCTTTATGCAAATTTAACACTATCTCAGAATTGTTCGACACTGAATGACATGGCAGGTAGACTTCACTTATAATCTATATTTTTCTGTATATAACTGATGATGTCAAACATTGCACAATAAATTCATTAATACCTTCCTGCTAGGTCCGGGCTATGAAGTAGGTCTAGTCCAATAGATATTACTTGGCTAATATATGTTTGTCCCCTGTAATTAAATGCGATAGTAAGACTTATTGATGTAGATTTTTATTCTTTCAATGTAACGGTAGAAGGCATTTTTATAAGGGCCCCTTGTGTGTCATAGTAAATATACATAGAAAAGAAGAGCCAGTTTGTATTTTCTGTATTGAACTGAACCCTTATTCTAACACAGGGGTCGGCAACCTCTGGCACGCAGTTCGCCAGGGTAAGCACCCTGGCGGGCCGGGCCAGTTTGTTTACCTGCTGCATCGGCAGGTTTGGCCAACTGGCCATGGTTCGCTGTCCCAGGCCAATGGGGTGGCGAGAAACAGTGCAGGATGAGGGATGTGCTGGCCGCAGCTTCCCACCATCCCCATTGGCCTGGGACGGCGAACCGCGTGAGGGCCGCGATCGGCTGAACCTGTCGAAGCAGCAGGTAAACAAACAGGCCCAGCCCGCCAGGGTGCTTACTCTGGCGAGCCAGGTGCCAGAGGTTGTCGACTCCTGTTCTAACAGATCCAGATTGTTAACTTTTAGTAGCATGGGAATCTTCATGTACTGTTAAAGGATCTAATTATTCCATAGGCAAAGTGGAATGGGAATCCAGATAATCTTTTCAAATTATGCTAATTTCTTTGATACCATGATAAAAACAATAATTTTTTTATCTGTTTGCACCACCCCCTCTTCTGCTACTCAATAACGCTTATGTAAGAAACACATTGTTCTCCAATATGTTAGGCCAGGGGTCGGCAACCTCTGGCACATGGCTTGCCAGGGTAAGCACCCTGGCGGGCCGGGCCAGTTGTTTACCTGCCGCGTCCACAGATTCGGCCGATCGTGGCTCCCACTGGCCGCAGTTCGCCGCTCCAGGCCAATGGGGGCTGCAGGAAGTGGTGGGAGCCAAGGGATATGCTTATCCTGGCAAGCTGCGAGCCAGAGGTTACCAAACCCTGTGTTAGGCCAGTGTTTTCCCAACTTTGTTAGCTTGCTGCTAAAGTTTGTGATGTGTGAAAAAAGATTGTTACATGAGTTCCTCCAATACTTAATTTTGGACATCTTTAGCTTTAGTCAAGTTCTAAACATGCTGCCCAAACCATTCCACTAAAAGCTTCTATTTTCTGCATCACTGTTATGCTATTTTGAATCTTTTTGCTCCTCTGTGGGATGGAGGGTAATTGCACACCTCAGAAATGAAGTGTCTGTCTCTTAAATGAACGTTATCTTGTAGACATGCAATTGTCTGTCTTTACAGGTAATTTGATTTTTGAATCATTAAAAATTCCTTCTCTTGACCTTAAAATCGATCTTGATTTAAAAAAAAATGAATGGAAGCATTATCTGAAATAGTAATGTTCTGTAACTATTCCTTTAAATTGAAATCAGTAACATGGAAAAAAACACTTGAAGCTAGTTTGTGGAATTATATATAATAGTGTTCCCTGGGATCAAATGCATGTCCACAGTGTCACAATTCGTGCTCTCTCCTATTCCCCTGCGGGAAGTAAGCATTATCAGCCCCATAATTATAGTGCATTGTTTATACCTGCACACCAACTCATCCATGTTGGTGGGAGGGGCAGAGTCAAGACTGCCTTCTCGTTCTCCCTGCCTTCCCATTCCCTGCTCAGTTGTGTGGTAGAGAGCATGGTGGGCCCCACAGCAGCTGCTCTCCCCACCTTGCACAGACTAGTGGTATGGGTTCACATCTGAAGGAAGTAATGGGGTGCCTAAAGCCCCATTACTCCTCTCCATGGGTATTAAAGGTGGTTCAAGATTGAGCCCTTGCATTTTTAAAGCCATGAACATTCTCTAAACTTTAAACAATTTGGAATTCATTACTGTCAAGGTTCCTTCCCCACTCTGAACTTTAGGGTACAGATGTGGGGACCTGCATGGACACTTCTAAGCTTAATTACTAGCTTAGATCTGGTACACAGCCACCATTCAGAATTTCAGTGTCTGGAGCACTCTCTGTCCCCCCAAAACTTTCCCCTCCCTGGGTTGCCTTGAGGAACTTCACCAATTCCCTGGTGAGCACAGATCCAAATCCCTTGGATCTTAAAATAAGGAGAAATTAACCATCCCCCCTCCTTTCTCCCCACCAATCCCTGGGTTAGTCCAGATCCAATCCGCTTGGATCTTAAAACAAGGAGAAATTAACCATCCCTCCTCTTCCCCCCCCCACCAATTCCTAGTGAGTCCAGATCCAATCCACTTGGATCTTAAAACAAGGAAAAATCAATCAGGTTCTTTAAAAGAAAGCTTTTAATTAAAGAAAGAAAAGTAAAAATAATCTGTGTAAAATTAGGATGGAAAATACTTTACAGGGTAATCAGATTTATATAGCCCTCTAGCCTTAGGTTCAAAGTTACAGCAAACAGAGGTAAAATCCTCTCAGCAAAAAGGAACATTTACAAGTTGAGAAAACAAAAATAAGACTAACGTGCCTTGCGTGGCTGTTACTTACAAGTTTGAAACATGAGAGACTGATTTAGAAAGTTTTGGAGAGCCTGAATTGACGTCTGGTCCCTCTTAATCCCAAGAGTGAACGAACCCCCAAAACAAAGAGCACAAACAAAAGACTTCCCCCCACCAAGATTTGAAAGTATCTTGTCCCCTTATTGGTCCTTTGGTCAGGTGTCAGCCAGTTTTACTGAGCTTCTTAACCCTTTACAGGTAAAAGAGACATTAACCCTTAACTATCTGTTTATGACAATTACACAGTATATTTAGATGTGGGACTTATTCAGATGGCTGGAAAAAGACACAGATTATACTCCTTTTAAATATAGGCCCAAAGTGTAATTTTTTATTACATGACATCCAGAACTATGTGCTTAATATTTTTGGAATTTTATAATATTATCCTGAAATAATTTTTGTGATTACATTTGTGTGTTTATGCTCACATATATCTGTTATACGTGATGCTGCATCATGCATCTTGGACATTAAATGGACATGTCTGGGTTTTTTTACTTGCTCTCAAATTTTTTGGCTCTCCTAAAAATATGAATCCCTTTAAATGAAAGCAAGGAGCTACCAAGATCCAAATGTAGTGTAGGAAGTTACAGGGTAGATCTATGTATGAGATACTTACACCATTCCCATGCCCTGCAACATCCCAGCTGTTTTGCTGCTGGTTACTTTGTGCTCAGGGATTGTTAATTATATGAAGTTATGTGATGGCTTTGTAGTGGAATTGCATTATTCAAATCTAGCATGTGGCATGCTACTGATTCTTTATTGTACATTTCTTACTTGGGTAATAAACCTTCTATATTTGTTAGTATATAGTTAAGTGCCTTGCTTGCTTGTGGCCTTAAATTGCAAGCCCCACCAAAATAATTTCATAATTGGCAGAAACTTTTCAGAAAATGACAAAACAACAGTGTTTCCAGATATTTAAAAATTTAAACCCACAGCAAGTAAACTCAAAAAAACACCTATTTTATAAATTTAAAACATTAAATTTATAGTAATTACATCAGGTACTGTTATGTAAGAAATGAACAGACTATACAATAAATTAACAGTCTTCTTTTTCAGAATGACTACTTTAAAAATTATTTTGAAAATTCACCATTATAGAATTTCTGCCCATCCCTGAAACAGATACAGGAGTTGAATATAAAAATATCCTCCACGTTTTTATGCAGACATAAATATATGCCTCTGATATGCCTCAAGGCAAACCAGTCTGTTTAGTAGCTGACTGTCATTAGTTTAACTAGGAAGTGTCCTCAGATCAGGGAAATTATGTGTTACCAATATGCACTCCAAATGCTCTTGAAAAACTTCTTATATCAAGATGTAGTTTAATCTATCATTTACTTTGAGTGACAGTTTATACACTAAGTAGTATTACTTTTCACATCAAAATAAATTGTAAATATAATGTTTTCATTTGTGGAATATGAAAAATGACTGTCATTATACCAGGATGGAGAAAAATCAATGATTGTTTTTACAAACAAAAAAGGATTTTTTTTCATTTTAATTGATTTTTTTTTATTTTATTGTTTAAATTATGTGAGAGTTGTTTTTTTTTTTAAATAAAACTTTTTAAAATGAAATCTCAATTTAATATACAGGAAGTTCTAGCCTGTCTAGCAGAGAATGGCCCTAATAACTATTCACATACTTTCTAACATGTCTGTAATGGTTGGCTTTGGGTCATTTAGTCTGCAGGATGCTTAACCCTTTCTGGCCATGTGTTACACTTTGTATAAGATTCATTGCAATTATATAATAGCAACAATGGTTTGAATGGTTATATTTTAATTAGACAATGTCACAATAAGTTAAGGCCTAAACTAATTATATTCTCTTAAAATATGTAAATAAACTGACTCCATAACCCTGTGGCAAAAACTTTGATTTAAAGGCTGCTTTTATATATAAATAGAGAATCGGGGGGAAACATCTGACTTTTCAGGTCAAGTTTTATAAATATGGCACAGTAGGTCACCCTAAATAATTTAGGAGGCTGTCTCATTTTCAAGAGATTTACGTGTGACTAGGAACTTAAGCTCCAGTCACTTTCAGTTAGGCATATTTGAAAATTTTCCCAGGCTGACCTGAAATAATCAGCTTAATTCACTGACTATAGTTAATCCCTCATTTAATAAATCATTTAGTTGTAATTGTGAAACATGTTTTGATAAAAGAAGTTTTTGTATCCAAAACCTTTTGAGATGGTTTTGTTTCATACAAATAAATCTTATACGCTGCTTTGTGTGTTTAATTAAATTCCAGTTACCATTCTAATGATGCTTAATACAAATCATGTGCAAAACCTTAATTATCTAGTAAATAAGGAATATATCATTCAGCATTTTCTAACATACTAAAAATGTTCGCAGTGTTGTTGTAGTCCCAGGATATAAGAGAGACCAGGTGGGTGAGATGATATATTTTATTGGACCAATTTCTCTTGGCAAAAGAGACAAGCTTTCGAGCTACACAGAGCTGAACAAGAACTCTGTGTAGTTCAAAAGTTTGTCTCTTTCACCAACAGAAGTTCATACTAAAAATATACAGTTAATAAGAACCTGAAATATTAAGCTATGTAATTGCTTAAATAAAAGTACATCATTCTAGTGTACCCTCCTAGGTAGCAAAAAGTTGCACCAAATCTAGTCCAAATGCTCTGTTTAGTTACAAATCAACATGTTTAATGATTACATCAGCCAGTGAGAATGCAGCTTTCTTTAGAGAATAACTAAAGTAGAAATGGAAAAGTTAATTACAATTAATTATTTAAATTTAGGCTTTCCACTTGGTGATTTAAATCACTGATTTAAATAGCCTTGATTTAAATCAATGTACCCCACATTAAGCCCTTGATAACCCCCAAAGGAATTACAGGTATTCTGGACCCTTTGAGTATGTCTACACTGCAGTTAGACACTCAGGGCTTGCGTGTTTCAGCTGACTCAGGCTCACAGGGCTCAGACTGCAGGTTAAACTCTACTGTAGACATGCTGGCTTGGGCTGCAGCCTCAGCTCTAGAACCTTGCAAGGTGGGAGGGTCTCAGAGCTCAGCATAGGCACCAGGTTCCACTGACTACTCTGAAACCTATCATGGTACAATGTGTTAACTTGTGACCGAATTCTGATTTGAGGTACACAGCTGCAACTCCCGTTAACTTTGGGAGGGTTGCAAATGAGTATATTGAGGACAGAATTTGGCTTTTCATTTTACAATTATTCTGTACTGCTGTATCTCAAAATAAACAGTGTGAATAGCTCTATTAAACTTGAAAAGACTACTTGAGAAGGAAGAATGGTCTTAAAACTTGCTAAAAAATTATGCTAATAAAATGCTTATACCCTTTTCATAAGACTAAGTAAAAACATTGACATTAGAGGTTTTCAAGAACCCAATTCCCAGTTAAAGTCCTGTTTTTCGTAAATAGTTTTATTGGACTAAGTGATGTACATCTGACTATAAAATAACATAAGCAGTGGTTCCAAATTTTTATGCTCAGTTTGCTCCTTTTGATCATTTTCTGCAGGGACATGTGCAATGAATTGTGATTAATATCACTAAATAATTGGCCAGAAAAAAAACAGGTTACCCTGAAGGATAATACATTTACTTACACAATGTGTATTTGTAGTGTTCTGTGTAATTTGACTTACAATTATAATTCTCAACTATTACCTGCTAGTACTTGGTATAGACTTGATTCAGCAAGGTAATAAGCATGTGATAACTTTAAACACATGGGTAGTCCCTCTGAAGTTAGTGGGGTCATTGACATGCTTACTTTTCTTGCTGACTAAAGGTCTATTTTGGCACTTCTCTGGTAATGTCATTTTACTTTTATTTTTTTATTATTTGTATGGCTCTTTCCTTATTTGTACGTGTTTGTTTATAAATATTTTTCTCACGTAATTTCATTGCTATTTCCCAATTTATTCTGTTCTATGTAATATTGGAATAACATTTAAGAATATTTTTGCAAATGTAAAGCCAACATGAAAGATCACTATTAAAAACATACTGAAAGCACGAAATGCATCTTATTTTCAAATGTTTTCCAGCAAAAGTGACCCAGGAACGGTATTGCTGTCTTGTTGGAATCTTCCTGCCATGTTTGTGAATTGGGGGCAGGGAGCAGACAAGATTAAATATTGAAAAGAGGGCATACGCAGATAAAAGCTTTAGTATTACCTCGTATTCTCTGAGGCTTGTTAACTTTCTAATTAGCTCACTGACTTTTTCATAAGAAGGTCTCTCTGGTATGTCTCATTTAAAGGTTTAGCTACTATCTATTTTCATATAATCTACCTGTAGGCCCATTTGCTGCCAAAGAGAAGTGGTTAAGAGAAGATGCATCTGACGAAGTGGGTATTCACCCACGAAAGCTCATGCTCCAAAACGTCTGTTAGTCTATAAGGTGCCACAGGATTCTTTGCTGCTTTTACAGATCCAGACTTAACATGGCTACCCCTTAAGAGAAGATGGTGTCCCTAGCCTCTGTTTGCCGGAAGCTGGGAATGAGTGACAGGGAATGGATCACTTGATGATTACCTGTTCTGTTCATTCCCTCTGGGGCACTTGGCATTGGCCACTGTTGGAAGACAGGATATTGGGCTAGATGGAGCTTTGATCTGACCCAGCATGGCCATTCTTATGTTCTCAAACTCACCTTGTTTTATCTAGAGTATGTCTGAGATCATCTACATCTTGCTCTGAATTTGGAAGCCTTAATTTAAATTAGAAATCTTTTTTTTTCTTTGAGTTGTCCCCTTCCTTTTCTCCATGCTAGAATCTTTATTTCCCCCCCTCCTTACAGTGGCAGTTGTTCAAGCAAGTTGCCTTTGGGGAAAAATAAGTAGCTTCCTGCAGATCTCTTACTCACACTTTCATGTGAACAGGTATTTTGATGGAAGTACCACAGAGTATGGTACATATTTCCCACTGGCTTTGGGAATGATAATCTCAAGTTCAAACCTTGTTCTGTCCCTGTTAAACATGGTGTACTATTCCATTGCCACACCACATGGGTGAACGCCACTTGTTTTTGTAAACTAATCATAGAACTGCTGTATCTTTTGGTGTCTGACATGTTATTTCTTAAAACTCATTCTTTGTATGTGAAGTAAATTGTTTGTGCCACAAATTAATTGTACCAGTAATTGAAACACTGTGTTCTTTTTCTTTGTAGAACCAAAATCACAGTCTCATCCACAGCATCAAGTACAACACAGAGTGCTCAATATAGAGCAGAATGGCATAAAAGATTACAACCATCCAAGACATCTTCCTCGAAATGATACTAGACAGCCAAGAAATGAGAAACCTCCTCGTTTTCAAAGGGACATTCAGAATTCAAGACAGATTTTGGAAGGTAGTGGCTTATCAAGAAACAGGGGTCCTGAAAAACACAGCTCTTTAGGACCAGAGCAATGGACTGAGGATAAAAATAAGTGTGATAGACCTTATCCAAGGAACGATAGGCTAAAAAATATTGGTTATCCCTCAGCCACTTACCAGAGTGATATTTCTTTTAAAAAGAGGGATAATGCTATGCAAAACAGACATGGAAAAGGGGCTGCATTCATGGAATTGAGAGAGAATTCCAGTGTTCAAGATACCATAGATGATGATAATCAGAAACGAGGAAAAAAGGAAAACCAAATACATAATCCTGACAATTTTTATGACAGGAAAACACGAACAATAAGTAATGAAACTTTCAGTTTAAAAAATGAGCAACATTTTGGTATGAATAGTGACTACCAGAATCCTATTAGAACTGATAATTTTAATGCTTTATCAAATGGAGATACTGAATATCCACAGAAAGGAAGACGAGTAGGACCTATTAAATCACCAGGACTCAGTGTTGCTCCACCATTTGAAGACAAAATGTTGTATTATAACGCTGGTCCCAAAAGGAGATCTGGGCCCATCAAACCAGAAAAAATATTGGAACCATCTGTTCCTGTGGAGTATGGTAAAAGCTGGAGGCCAAGGGATGAATGTTTTGCTCTTTATTGGGAAGACAACAAGGTATGCCCCAGTCAAGTAGGAAATACTGTAAATTGTATCTTTAAAAACAAAAGGGATGGTGGCTTTAATGTGCTGCCACAGAGAGAGATTGTGTGTGTGTGTGTGTGTGTGTGTGTGTGTGTGTGTGTGTGTGTGTGTGTGTGTGTGTGTGTGTGTGTGTGTGTGTGTGTGTGTGTGTAATTTCTTTCTTGAGCTACTATCTTGTTACCTAGGGCTGTACACTCAAGGTAAATGGCATACTAAGTCTCAGGGAAGGGAAACTGAATTCCTTGCTGTCCAGACTGATCTTTATGGTCATCAGATGACATTTTTGGTACTAGGAGCAGCAGCCTGCAGCCCTTCTTGATATAGGTGACGATCACATTGATCAGGGGAAAGGGTGCACCTCCCATGATGCCCATCATCTTGGGGGGAAAACTTTATGAAGATTCTCCCTACTGTTTGACTTTTTTACATCATCAGGAGATTGTTTATTGACTGAAATATTTCTTGAACGGGTTAATTATTTGTGTCCATGTTAAAAAACCAACAGTTTTGTTGTCTTGATTTTAAAAGTATAAATATTCCCTTGTTTCATTTGAACTTTTTAACATTTCCAATGCCTACTAATTATTATGAGAAGAAATTTTCTTTTCTTTTCTCATTGTTACAGCCATTTTACTATTTTTTCCCCAATTGTTAATCTCAAGAGCTATTGCCATCCATCTTTTTTGTTTTTTTAATCTCCCCCTCTCACAAGTTTTTGGATAATCTGAAAAGAAAAACTACATTTTTGTATGTGTTTTTTAATGTAGTTTTTTCATTGTTCATTTAACAGCTAATATTTCTAATGATTTCATGTGTCTAATTTTTTTATCAGGTGTGATTTGTATTATTTTAATACTTTTAAGCAATCATTCCTTTGTATAAATGTTCAGAGTGGGAAGTGGCCAGGACAGTTTTGGAAACCTTTACAATGTGAATTTTTTCCTTTTAAACAAAGGAGCCCCTAAGGTTTTTTATTTTTAATCCGCCTCCTTGGCTTATATGACTCAGACAAATGGTCAGATGTTCATACACAAATGTTTTCAGTCATGAAGACAGGTTAATATAGGGGGTTGCATGTTTCAAGTATGTGTGCATATTCGGAACTGGTACATATGCATCATGTACACTGATTATGGATGGAATTTTTTGAGAAAAATAATTTAATCATTGTTTGATGCTTGAATTGCTGGGTTGTGGATAGTCAGGAACTCGCAAAATGTGCTAAGCAAGAATGTTAATTCATTGCTTGCTACTTATGTAGTGTGTCTTGGTGAAAATTAGCTACAAGAAATGTATTGATGCAGCAGATAGTTCTGGACTGGTGTCTGCCTGTGCTGTCTCCAGTAGTTGTTTGGAAAGATCCTTTAGCCAGGTAGTCAAGTGCAGTGGTGATTGTAATTACTATAGAAAACAATGATTTCTTCATGTTCAACTCTATAAAGAGTTATAGGATATCCTCCAAAGATTTGTTTCAGTCTGGAGGTTATCTGAAGATAAGACGCTTGATAGGGAGGATTAATTTAAGTGAACTGATTTGAACGTATTTCATCTTAGTTCTGTTTGGGAGAAGGCTGAGGTTAGTTTGGCTCACCGCTGCTCTAAATCCCCTTTAAGATCCTTTCATAAATGAAATAAAAGCGCATTTATCCAAACTTCTTGCTTTGTTAGAGTTAGAAAAGTGAATCCCTTCTCTCCTTCTCTAAATCCTTTTAGAAAGGTAAAATAGTTGTCATCTTGATGCCACTTTTCTGTCTCTGCATTTTAAATCTTAAATCACTTAGGTCTAGAAATGCTCTCATATTTTTTGTAATAACCTGACTGTGTTCTGAGTAAAACTTCAAAATGAATTGCTAAATCTTAGCACTGTTCATTCACTATTTTTTTTCCATTATGTAAAAATGTCCAGGTAATGATGGACATGTAAATTTGCATTTGGTTTTAAACTGACATGAGTTTCTAATATATGCATATTTGGTACAAACATATTTTGAAAAATTTCATACATTGTTAAAAATAGAATCTTTTAAAATGTTGTTGATTTTTCTTGCAATATTTAATCCAGTGTTTTATGACCTTTTGAAATTTCTCTTTAAGTTTTACCGGGCAGAAATTGAAGCTCTTCATTCTTCTGGAACAACTGCAGTTGTTAAATTCTGTGATTATGGAAACTATGAAGAGGTGTTACTAAGCAACATCAGGCCCATTCACGCAGAGGCATGGGTATGTGATAACAAATTGTATACAAAGATATAAGCTACATTATTTGTGTAAAATGTGTAGCTTTAGACAGATGAGTCCTGCAAAGGGTGTAAATGTAAAAGCACGGTGTGGAAAAATACTTTAAAACTGAACAGATCTGCCTTAGTTATTTAAATAAACACCCCTAGATAATAGAAAAGAATCCTGTGGTATAATTTTTCATGTATAATAAAATTAAATTGTATTGTTTTGAAAATGAATAACATTATTTACTTGTTAGAGAAACAGTGATTTGTATATGCAAAATGGGCATTTTATGTATATTTTATTCTCTCTCAAGTTTGTGTTTACTCTATATATGGAATACCAAGTGATTGTCAAAATAAGATTTCTGATTCACTAACATGGCTATTGTGTTTTATTACATGTAAAGATTAGGAAAAGAGCCTTTCAAATATACAAATATATTCCAAACGTTTTTATTATGTGTATATGTATAGGTAAAAAAGTACAGATTTGTTTGTATCATGATTTTTCTTTTTTTGTTTTTTGTTTCATTTATTTCTTCTTTGCCAAATATCATGCCAAAACTGTGATTACAGAGATTTGCTTAGAACGTGTTGGCCTTATAGCATCTAATTTGTACAAGGCTTTGGGAAATATACAATGCTACGTTTAGGTTAAAAAAAAAAAAGAAGAGAGAGAAAAAAGGAGCAGAGAGTCATTTGTACTGAGGTTCTTATTTATTCTCTGAATAGATGTACAGAAGTTATTCTTCACTACCTATGTAATTGATTTCTTTTCTTATTATTGGGGGTGTCTGTCACCCCAAGGGATCTTAACTCTCATTAGTTTTTAATGGTCCTTACTTCCTAGCCACTTCCTAATAGGCATGTTAGTATCCTGGAGACAGAACAGTCACCCAGTGTTCACTGCAAGCTGTCTTTCACTGTGAGTTGTTACCTCTCCTTCTGTGGACCTCCCTTGTGGAGTTTTTTGTTTTTCTTTTATTTGGCAACTCTACAGGAATATGAAACTTTTTCTAGTTTCTACATTAATATTCCTATGAAGTCTCAATATCTTATTTCCACTGGTCGAACTGCTGCTTACCGCCGCTTGGGACACAGTTGTTTCACAACTCTTGACATTTCAAAATCTTTCACTTGTTAGTACCTCATTCCTTCTCCCATCTTCTCTCTTTGAGTATCACCACAAGCTGATAGTTGGTCTCATAGTGCTTATGGAGAAACCCTGAGATTTCACTGTCTTGCTGCTCAGATATCCTTGCAGCTCTGAGTTTCTTGCACAAGAAAGCTATTTGCACTTTGTGCTTTACTTTTGTGTCCTGTTGCTAGATCTAATTGTCATTTTAAATACATGCCTCTTCAACTTCTCAGCACTTACTGGAATCTTGTTCTAATGCTAGTAGATGTCTTATGTTATTTTTTGTGATTTCTCTCTCTCTCAGGTTTCACACATTAACCAATGTAAGAGTGACTTAGGCAACATTTACAGCAATGCAAAGTAAAGTTCTAATGCCTTGTGGTTCAGCATAAGATCTGAGACTTGGTTAATATGATCCAGCGTATTACCTTCTCCAAATTGACTGCAGGGATTCCTTTTCTTCAACCATTTTCTATTGTCAACTAGAGTGGCTATGTTCCATCCTTTAGAGGGATTCTCTGTTTTTTACTCTAGTCTTTCCACGTAATACTTCATAATCTGTATTGAAGATGTGCTGTTATGTGTTACATACAGGCATCTTCTTTGTGCCATACTTCAACTCTGGTTCTGTAATACTACTTGATTCCCCACATTGTATTTAAAAGCATCCTTTGAAGCAAGAGTCAATGCTGATAGGAGGAGCTTTAATGATTTGATTCTATAGTCTATGCTACAATAAGACCGCAGGGCATATTCTATCTATTTTTTCAGATTCCTTGTCACTGTTTTTTCCAAAACACTTGTTTGGTGCTTAGAAACTGAATCACACCCAAAATTTCTCAACATACATCGAAATAGAAAAAGTACTTATCTGCAGGAGGAGGATGCAAAAATGTTAGGTCAGTCAGCAGCAAAGTAGGAACCACTGAACTTAAGGCATATGAAAATCCAGTTTAACCATTGTGTTCTGTTTCTTTTGGCTGATTTCCTGTATGGCCACCCAAAAGTTGCTGATACCCTGCTTTCCCCATTAGCATAACTATCAAACTGCTTATTGTAGAAGTGTGGTGATTCTTGGTGTTATCAATGAGAAAAAGATTTTTCGTTGGCATTATAGATTTAGGACTGGACTGCTTTAGTGAAAGCATCTTCTCTCTTTGCTGGGATGTAGACTAGATCCCACCTGCCTGATATTTCTGGGATCCACTTTAATTTCCGCCTCATCTGAGGAAGTTAATGCAAGATGATCTGAAGGTTCCTAGAGCTATACATTACATGTGGAAATCTATTGCTGCAGAGTGATAGTCCTGTTGTAGCGTCTTCCATTATCTCATTTTCTTTGGATCCTGGTATGTTTCTTTTAAAAAACCTCTCTGACAGCTAACATACTGATTGCTATCAAACTATTGGCATTAGTATACCAAATGTTACAGATCTAACTCTGATAGGTTACACAAGGTAAATAAAAGGGCTACTGAGTGTTTTTTAAACATTAACAACTTTCATTGTACTTGTCATGCAAAAATAATAAATCTTTATAGTTTTGCTTAGTTCTTGTAATATATGTATAAAAGCCCTGCAATCTGACTGTTTTTAATAAAAAAAATTATATTTTACTTCACATTATTTAAGAATTCTCTTAGTGTTCATCCCCTGCACAAGGTTTTGAAAATGTACCCTGGTGTTTCTCTAAATGTAGCAGTGATCACTTAATGCAAATGTTATATTCCTGACAAAAAACACACCAAAAAAAGCCTTTGTAGAAATAACAATTGCTTGTTTTTCTATTAAAAGATGTAAAGTTATACTAGCAAACTGAAAAGCATGAAATGTTAAGGGGCTTCATGACTAAATTAATAGTCTGTTATGTGGAAAAATAAAATAAAATGAAGATAATACTTTAAACCTAAAGTGTTAATTTTTTCCTCTAAGTTTTAGGATTATTTTTTCTTATTAATTACTAGTGGTTTTCTTTCTAGCGTAAGTGTTTACTTGGTCACTTCACTTTGAAGATCATTTATTTATGTTCTCCTTTTCCTTCCTGTCATCCCTAGGTAATAATCTGGTAGAGTTTGCTCCTGGCTCTACAGATAGAGTTTTAGCTTGTGGTTATAACTGCTTTTTTTCTGTTATGTAAAGAAAGGCAACACTATGTCTTCCCGTACCTCCACACATGGTAATCTCATTCTGGTCCTTCTAGAGTCCAACTAGGATTAAGTTCATGGGAACTTTTCTACATGCCTCTTTCCTTAAATAATAATGATTATAAAATAAAGTCTATAGTTTGTTTGTTGTTAGTGTCTTCTTCCTGAATCCCACTGTACAATTCTGTATGGAGAGCAGTATGTGTCTCCTCACCATGAAGCAAGGAGGTAAAGAACTGTCAATCAAGATAAGTATAATGATGCTTTCTAAACACTCTGTTGCTTTGTGAGGCATGGAATCCATTCATCACGTAATTTCTTGTTTTATTCTGTCCAATATGGGGAGCTTGCAGAAGGGAAAGGAAAAGAGAAAGGAGTCTAAGGCTCCAGCTGCATTATTCTTGCTAGCATAAGTACTTCTTTTGGGGCAGGGCAGCAATCTTAATTCCAGGTGGTCTTGCTTCTAGCTTTCTGTCTCCTTCCTCACAGACCTGTAGGCACTTTAAAAGTTCTGACCCTTTCTTAAAGCAGGCTGTACCTTTGGCCCTCTCCCACAACAGTTTCTAGTGCTGGGTAAGTGAAAAAAAAAACTTAGGGCCCTTCTCCAGCAACGTTCCTTGGTTGGAGTAATGCACCGGTCAGGGCTTTCAGCTGCCTCTTCTACCTATACTCAATCATGCAGTTCTGTCTTGTCTGGAGAAAACTTTAGCTGCAGGTTCTGAAAATCAGTCTTTCTGGGAATCAGGGCAACTCAACATGTTCTCCGACACCCCCCTCTCCTCTCCCTCCCCCAAGATCTTGATTTATAGCAACTATGGATTCCTTGAAGGATCTGGTTTTCTCTTTGTGTGCTAATGTATCTAATACCTTAGCATCACACCACACTGCTTTCATAGCTTACATTTAGATAGCAAGCCTGCCTGTTATGAATATTTAAGTAGGCAAAATGAATGACTGAGACAACTTTATTGTTATTCTTATATCTAACTACTGATGACTTCTTGCTTATCACCTTGTTTGTCTAGCCTCCTAAAAATGAGACAGCCAAGTGAGGTTCTTCTAACGTAGTGTTTCTCAAACTGGTGGTCCTGACCCAAAAGAGGGTCACAGAACTGTTATAGGGGAGTCATGAGAGTGATGGCTGCTGGCCAGATGCCCAGCTCTGAAGGCAGAGCTGCCGCCAGCAGCAGTGCAGAATTAAGGGTGGCGTGATATGGAGGTGGGTCTTCGCAGTCTGAAATATTTTCAAAGAGGTTCCCAGCAAAAAAAGTTTGAGGACCCCTAACAATATAATATAATAATTCCAAGATTGCCTTAGGAGAACTACCCATGTCTAGCTGCATCCATTAGAAATGCAACATTCTTCTTTTTATATCTGCTTCAGATAGGCTTCAAGAACTTTGGCTCTTTTACTCTTTCACCATTAGGAAAACCTCCAGGTTGATAGTTGGATTTACTATATATTGAATGAATGACTGAGGATTCCCTTATGCAGGATTTTCTACTACCTCTCCCCCCCCCCCCACACACACTTCCCCCAGCACTCTCACATCATTTTCATCTGGAAGGCTACCATTGCAGGCTCTGTCTCCAATAAAGGGTCTCATGGTCATGGTCTCTCTACTCCCATGAAAACTCTGGGTTTGGGTTTTTGTGGATATGTGCCTTCAAAATCCCATTTTCCCATTATGATGGTTTAATTTCCTTTCTCACCTCAGTTAAACTAAAACAAGACTTTGCTATGGGTCTCTGAGTTTCTTGATTCTTTTCCCCTTCTTGTGAAGGAACTCTTTGACCGAAAGAAAACAACAAGGAGTCTTCGATGCCAGTTACTTCTTCCAAAGGACGTCATTCATGTGTTGGTCATCTGTTCCTTTTAAATAAGAAGTCCTCTCCTTTGAGTGGTTTCCTATACTTCTGAGAGTGTGTTTTCCTTTCCTCCATTATTTTCCAACAGACACGACTTAGGGTATATCTACATGGAAGATGGGAGCATGCTTTCCAGCTGAGGTAGACATATGTGCTAGCTCTGCTTGCATTAGCATGCTTAAAAAATAGCAGTGTAACCAAGAGATGGCTTGGACTAGGTTTGTATGCAGTGTAACCAAGAGATGGCTACATTGCTATTTTTAGTATGCTAGCTTAAAAAGAACTAGTGTGTGTTTTTCTTCCCACACTGGGAAGCACACTCTCAGCTGCAGAGTAGACATACCATACCATACCACACCACAGACTGAAGCGTTGTGGAAAGCAGCTCTTGAGGTTCACCTGGAGTAGGAGTCAGTGAAGATTTCTCATCTTGGTACATGTAAGCTATACAATTCTACATGTTTCTCTCTGACTCAAGGTTGGCAAATGCTTGTCAAGCAGACCATTGTAGGCCATTTCCCAATTTTACACTCAGGCATTTCTCATTCATCCAAACTGTGTAATATCACTACTTGTTACTACAGATCACATCCCTTTCCCCATTTTGTAGTTGCTCAGAAGTGTTAAACACCTTTACCAGCTAAAAGATAAACTCCCACTCTTTTAACCTTTCAGATATTATTTAACTGAAACTAATCAAAGTCAACAGTTTAGGTACCCAGTAAGATGATTTTCTCATGTTGAGGACAGAATAATTTTTTGGTACAGTCCTTAAATTTTTTTTTAATTTTAAAAGAGACTATTTTTCCACCTTCCACTTCCTCAAAAAAATACGTCTTTCAGGCCTCTCAGAGCATAACATGTTTGGAGAGGCATTTACAGGCATTTACAGTTTGGAGAGTTAACTGGTAGTAGGCTTCTGAGTTTGGACATTTGTTTTTGCAACTATAGGAGAACAGTGATAGTTTAACAATCAGTGCTACTCAGGAAACTTATGAGATCTATAATATTTCCTGCAAATTAATCTGCTTTTATGTGAAAATGGTATACCCATATTTTCAAAACTTATATTGAAGAGGTATTTGTCTTATTGAGCCTTACACAAAAGTAATGTTTACACTATAAAAATTGCCGTATTTAAGCATGCTGTTAGGCAAATTTAGGGAACAGCTAACCACTTCACTTAATTCTTCTTCTGGCTCTGATCTGTTGTGTTGCATAATGCGATGAATACATATGGCTAATTTTGCATGTGTGCGCTTCCCAAGTATGCAGTATTGTTATATCAGTCCCAGGATACTAGAGAGACAAGGTGGGTATGGTAATATTTTTTATTGTTGATGAGAGACAAGTGGCATTAACAAGGAAGCTGAGATGGGAGAGACCAATTTTCATTTTTAACCTCAAGTTTTGAAGTGAGTGAATGCGGAGAGAATTGTAAAATTTAGATCAGATTATATCAAACAATTAAAAAATGGTTTTTGCATTTCAGTTGCCAAAATATTTAGCACAACTATATTTTCTTATAGTTTTGAGACCCAGTTAGGTATTACACAAACTAACTTAGTGTCTTTTCCTTTGTAGCCAGTACTAAAGTTAATAAAGTTAATCAAAACATAGTTTCAATATGAGAAATTCTGAAGTTTTTCAATAAACTGGAATTACGGGAAAAATCTTCCTTTGTCTTTATACTGGGTTTTATTTGAATAGTTATATAATCTAGGATGTTCTTTGTTTACCAGAAAAAATAAAAATACAATAGTTGGTATTAAAAAGTTAACAATTGACAGTAGTTATCACATTTTGGCATTGGAGATATCACAGTATTTCCTAATATTCAGAAATAAGATTTGGCTTGTGGTATCTCAGATACTCTTGTGGAGTGACTGTTGGCAAATGTTTGCCTTTTTAATGTCAAAGTCTATAAGTGAATCGGTAGGTCTTAAAAAGTGCCAGATTGACACCCCTGTAAACTGAAGTCTTGTAACTAGGTTCTTAGATAATCTCCATCAATGTATTTTATATTATATGTACTATTATTATTATGTATTACCAGAGAGCCCATTTCCCTAGTCATGGACCAGTACACCATTGTGCTAGTTGCTGTTCAAATACAGAACAAAATCCCTTGTGTAAATCTAAGACAACTAAGAAATGAAAAAAGAAATGGAACAAATAACTATGTTCATTGTTGAACAAGTGATTTAAGCCAATTTACAATTTGACAGATAATTATTTCCTTATCTCTTTAGGGAATTTGCATAGGTAATTCAGAAAAAATAAAATTTAAAAAGAACCACTGAGTTAAATGCTATCTCAATCGGACTCTAAAAGTCAAAATATTACCCTTCTGGTTAAATACCTCACTACTGTTATGGCACATCTAAGAGTTGTAGCTGTCATGCAGCTGTTACAGGAGGCACTATAGGTAGCTGCAATCCACAAGGCCCTGGGCTGGAACCCGGAGTAGAGGGCGGGCCTGGGTTCCCCCCAAACCTCCCAACTCCTGATCAGACACAGGAGAAGTTGACCCAGATTGTGGGGAGGATCACTGAGGTGAGCAAATCTTCCAAATAAGCGCAGAACCCACCAAGGAAGAGGAGGAACTTAGTCACAACTGGTGGCAGGAATGGGATTTGGTGTGTACAGTGCGGCGTAAGAAGGAGGATGATTTAAAAAAAAAAAGGTAGACGGTTTATTTTTTTCACCACAATGGATGACTTAGTGCGGACATTGATACAAGCTATGGCGGCCCAGCAGGAGGCTACCTGTGTCCGGGCAGCCGCACAACAGGAGGCAGTGCGGCTGCAGCAAGAGACTAATCGCCTGCTGATGGACCAGGCTTCTCAAGACCGAGCTATGTTGCGGGAACTGGTAAACCAGGTAAAGACCCTTACAGAGCTGAACCGTGGCCATGATGGGACGCGGCTTATACGGGCCAGCCATTGGCTGCAGAAAATGATGCGGGAGTATGATGTAGAGGCATACTTTCTGGCCTTTGAGAGGACAGCCCTACAGGAGGCCTGGCTTCGAGATCAGTGGTCTGGCATCCTTGCCCCATTCCTCTGTGAGGAGGCCCAGAAGCCCACTATAATGTGCCTGAAGAGGCTGCAGCAGACTACCCCCAGCTGAAAGCAGAGATCCTGGCCAGATCTGGGGTAACGGCCGCAGTGTGGGCCCAGCGGTATCATGAGTGGAGGTACCAGGAAAACAAAACCCCGCAGTCCCAATTGTATGACCTTATCCATCTCGCACGAAAGTGGTTGCGAACGGAGTCCCAGAGTCCGGAAGAGATACTAGAGGTTCTGGTCATCGACCAATTACATGAGGTGGCTACCACCAGACCTTCGTGCTTGGGTAAGCCAGAACGAACCCTCCACCTATGATGAGGTTGTTGCACTGGTAGAGAGGCGAAGGACAGCGAGGGAGCTGACCTGACCAGTTAAGGAAGAGGCATCCTGGGTTAAACTAGCAGCACGAAGCCCTAGAGCTCGGGTGACTGGGCAACCAGGAGATCACAGGTGGAAAAAGAGAGGGACTGAAGGCCCACCAGAAGCCACAAAGAGTCGGAGCACTGAGGGAGCAGAAGATTGTGATGTTAGACTGCCCAAACCAAGAGACCAGGGAATGCCAAAGGCCCCATACAGATGTTATGCCTGCGGGGAATGGGGACATATAGCTGCACAGTGTCCCAATGCTGAGGAGCCTGTGTAGTGTAACCTGGGAAAGTGGGCAGACTCATGCTCCCTAATCCACCTTGTTGGGGTCTCACTAACCCCACATATGTACACCAGACCAGTAAAGCTAAATGGGGTAGAGACCACAGCACTGGTTGATTTGTGGAGTGCTATCACGCTTGTCTCGGGGAAGCTCATGAAGTGTAGTCAGCTGCTGAGGGCTAAGCGTACAGGGATAACGTGTCCATGGGACAGTTGGTTATTACCCCACTATCCTAGTAAAAATCGAGATTCAGGGGAACACTACTGAGGTAGCAGCAGGTGTGGTCCCTAAACTCCTATACCCAGTGCTCATAGGGAGGGACTTCGCAGGGTTTGGAGACTTACTCCCAGTAGGAGGATTGGAGAAAGGGGGGAACCCTGAAGTTAGTGAGGCATCCACAGTATACTGCCAACCCCCAGTCTTCTCTGAAATATCCCCAGATTTATTTTCCATTCCCAGGGTTTGGAGTAGAAAGTCGAAAAGGGAAAGGAGGGCAGCTAAGGCCTTGGGAGCCCGAATACTGACCCAAAGCCTGAGGGTCGCTCTCATAGGCAGGCGGACCCGAGCAGCTGAAAAGGAGGCCACCCAGGAGGGAGAAGCATCCGAGTCTGACCCCCACCCTGACACTTCTGAACCAGTAGAGGCAACAGAGACTGGGCCCCTAGATCTTGGGCAGATTAGCCCCGGAAGAGGAAATTTTGGACTGGACCAGGCTGAAGACCCAAGGTACGACAACATTAGCAAGGAGGTGACTGAAATAGATGGAGTCTCCATGGAAGGGAAAACCCAGGGACCAGGACCCTACTTCATAATGAAGAAGAATCTCTTATACCGGGTTGCACCAATACAGGGGCAGAAGGTACAGCAGATCCTAGTACCTCAAAAACACCAGAACACTGTATTAAGTCTTGCTCATAGTCATCTTTTTGGGGGGCACTTGGCGATAGAGAAGACCCTGGCACGAGTCCTACAATGGTTCTTCTGGCCCGGAGTACACGAAGAAGTGTGCAGGTACTGTGTGTTCTGGTCGGAGTGTCAGCTGCACAGTCCCCGTCCCCACCTGAGGGCACCTTTAGTACCCCTTCCCATCATAGAGGTCCCCTTTGAGAGAATAGCCATGGACCTAGTGGGACCCCTGGAGAAGACGGGTCGGGACCACTCATATATATTTGTTGTTTTGGACTATGCTACTTGCTACCCAGAAGCCGTCCCCCTGCGGAACACAGCCTCTAAAACGATAGCCAAAGAGCTGGTGGGGATCTTTGCCCAAGTGGGGCTACCAAAGGAGATATTAACAGACCAAGGAACCCCATTTATGTCAAAGCTAATGAAGGACCTGTGTACGCTGCTCCATATACATACCCTGAGAACTTCAGTCTACCATCCGCAGACTGATGGGTTGGTAGAAAGATTTAACCGAATCCTCAAGGCTATAATAAGGAAGGTGGTAAGTCGGGAAGGGAAGGATTGGGACACCCTACTGCCCTACCTTATGTTCGCGATCCGGGAGGTACCTCAGGCCTCAACTGGATTTTCCCCATTTGAGTTATTATACAGGCGTCACCCCCGTGGCATACTAGATATCGACAAAGAGATATGGGAAGAGGAACCCAATGAGGGGAGAAATATAATAGAACATGTAATACAGATGCGAGACCGGATAGCCTGGGTCACCCCTATTGTACGGGAACATTTAGAAAAGGCACAGGAGGCCCAGAGAACCCATTAGAATCGCCAGGCAAAAGTCCGACAGTTCCAACCAGGGGATCGAGTGATGGTGTTGGTATCCACAGCAGAAAGCAAGCTTCTGGCCCAATGGCAGGGGCCCTATTAGGTGATTGAACCCGTGGGGGAAGTAGCCTACAAGGTGCCGCAGCCAGGACCCCGAAAACAAAAACAGATTTATCACATCAGCCTTCTGAAACCCTGGCATGCACAAGAGGCATGCATAACTATCCAAAAAGACCTAACCCAGGAAAACAAGCCTTCCAAACAGGTGAGAGTATCTCCCGATTTAACACCAGACCAGAAGAATGAGGTATTTGAGATGATCTTCCGGAACCAAGATGTGTTCTCGACAAAACCGGGTAGAACAACCGAGACACATCACCACATCGTCACGAATCCTGGGGCCAGAATAACAATGAGACCCTATCTGGTGCCAGCGGCCAAAAGGGAGGAAATAAAAGAGAAGTAAAAAAATGCTGGAGTTGAGGATCATCGAAGAATCCCACAGTCAGTGATCCAGCCCAGTCGTTCTGGTGCCCAAACCTGATGGCACCACAAGGTTTTGCAACGACTTCCGGCAACTAAACGAAGTATCCCAGTTCGACACGTACCCCATACCTCACATAGATGAGCTAGTGGACCGTCTGGGGAATGCCCGGTACTTGACTACGCTTGACTTGACAAAGAGGTTACTGGCAGATTCCCCTTGCAGAAGACACAAAGGAAAAGACTGCGCTCCCTACACCAGAGGGTCTTTTTCAATATACTGTCCTCCCTTTTGGACTCCATGGGGCCCCAGCTACTTTCCAGCGCCTCATGGACAAGCTATTACTCCCGCATAACAGTTATGCTGCTGCCTACTTGGACAATGTGGTCATTCATACCCCAGACTGCGAAACCCACCTAGAGAAGGTGGAGGCAGTCCTTGATACCTTAAGGCGAGCTGGCCTTACAGCAAACCCTGCCAAGTGTGCTGTAGGGTTTACAGAGGCCAAATATCTTGGCTACATTGTGGAAAAGGTCTGGTAAAACTCCAGTGAACAAGTTGGAGGCCATCCAAAATTGGCCCCAACCACGTTGCAAGAAACAAGTCCGGGCATTCCTAGGTGTAGTGGGGTATTACTGACGATTTATCCCCGACTTTGCCACAAGGGCAAGCCCCCTGACAGACCTAGTGAAAGCCCGTGGACCTGATCTGGTGAGATGGGAGAGACGCAGCAGAGGAAGCATTCACAGACCTATGGACCGCCCTCTGCAGTAACCCCATACTGATAACCCCTGATTTCACCAAGGAATTTATCCTGCAGACAGATGCATCAGAAGTAGGGTTGAGGGCCGTTTTATCATGGATGGTCGGGGAGGACGAACACCCAATTCTCTACCTCAGTAGGAAACTCCTTCCGAGGGAACAAAAATATGCAGTGGTGGAGAGAGCCTCACCGTAAAATGGGACATGGAAGCATTGTGCTACTACTTGCTTGGGTGCAGATTTGTCCTCGTGACCGACCATGCCCCTCTTCAATGGATGCAGCGGAACAAGGAGAAGAACACATGGGTGACCAGGTGGTCTTTATCCCTCCAACCTTTCCAGTTCCATGTGCAACACAGGGCAGGGAGCCGTCACGGTAATGCCGATTGCTTGTCACATGTGCACTGTCTGGCATCCCAAGCTGCCCAACCCCTTGGTGTTGAGCAGGGGGGAGGGATATGTGACAGACCCAGGCAAGTGGGGTACAGGAGTCTGGTAGAGGGCAAATATACTGCTCACTGGATGAGTAGTTTTCTGTTCCCTGAGTGACCAGAGCAGGGGCTGCACTAGAGTAATCAGGAACCTGCTAGAACCAATTAAGGCAACCAGGCTGATAAGAACACCTGCAGCCAATCAAGGCAAGCTAATCAGGGCACCTGGGTTTAAAAAGGAGCTCACTCCAGTCAGGGAGGGGCGAGCCAGAGGAGAGGAAGTGCGTCTGAGGAGCTGGGAGCAAGAGGCGCAAGGAGCTGAGAGTGAGAGGGTGCACTGCTGGAGGACTAAGGAGTACAAGCATTATCAGACCCCAGGAGGAAGGTCCTGTGGTGAGGTTAAAGAAGGTGTTTGGAGGAGGCCATGAGGAAGTAGCCCAGGGAGTTGTAGCTGTCATGCAGCTGTTACAGGAGGCACTATAGACAGCTGCAATCCACAGGGCCCTGGGCTGGAACCCGGAGTAGCGGGCGGGCCTGGGTTCCCCCCAAACCTCCCAACTCCTGATCAGACACAGGAGAAGTTGACCTAGACCATGGGGAAGATCACTGAGGTGAGCAAATCTGCCAAATAAGCGCAGGACCCACAAAGGTAGAGGAGGAACTTTGTCACAATGCGTATGGCAAAGTGAGTATTCACCTACGAAAGGTTATGCTCCAATATATCTGTTAGTCTGTAAAATGCCACAGGACTCTTTGTTGCTTTTTACAGATCCAGACTAACACTGCTACCCCTCTGATACTTTAAATTTACAGACATCCCAGCTTTAATAAGTAACAGGATATAATACTTACATGGAGTCAGATGATTCAAATCTTCCAATTTATCCTCATTGCTGGACTCCATGTGAGTCTTCTTTGAGAATCCATATCGTACTCAGTGGGGTATTGGATACTTACACTCCACCTGGGAGTTATGGAAAGTGTGTAAATCTTGACAATGTAGTATAGTGGATAGCCCATGCACGGGACTCAAGAGATCAAGGTTCTATTCCTGGCTTCGGCCACTAGTTTGCTGGGTAGCCTTGAACAAGTCACTTCTCGCCCCTGTGTCTCAGTTTTGCCATCTCTTTGTAAAGCCCTTGAGATCTACTGATGAGAAAAGTGCTATAGAAGAGTTAGGTATTATTATATCCAAGTTGTTAGAAGTTAGTTCACAGTTCATACTAAATTTCCCTGTGCCATTGTGTCATTAATGGCCTCTGATGTCTACTTTAAAGACTGATGACCACATCTGGTTCTAATATCTCCAGCTTTTTCATGTATATGCACTTAAAGTAATAGAAAAGTATACTAATGATATTTTTAATATTCAGAATACCACAGAATCAAAATAAGAATGAACAGCATACCAGCAGCCTACCCTATGAACAGACAGCAGGAAACTTAATCAATTCTTGTGTTCCTCAATTCTGGATATGGTGATTATTTACATATTTAGCTGCCAGCAGCAGTTTCAGACACATTCAGAATATGGATATTTTAATATCTTAAGTCTAAGTTACAGAACACAAACTGCAGGAAATGTCTTCTGAGTGTGAAGTACTCAGTGGTATTGCATCTGTTTACAACTCACTGCAAACACCTTGTCTCGAGAATCAACTTCTTGGAAAACATGACACGTATGCCGTGAGAGCATGTTAGCGATCTTTGAAGTAATCTGACCTGAAATCTTGAAAACCAGATTTGGGCACAGACTAATTGAAATCTAACTGAAAGTAACTTATTGGTCTCTTTCTGACTAGGGGATACAATCCTGAAAAGTACTAAATCTCTCTTGTGAGGTTTACTGAGCTGTCTTAAATCTCATGGAAATCAGCATCTCGTTTTGGGCCCTGTGAAAGTATGCTTGGTACATACTAGTAAATATGACAACCCATTACTCTCAGAACATGAATAGATGAAAAATATAAATACATTTTCCCCTTTCTCCAAATTTAGGATGATAGCCACCAGTATATGAAAGAAATAATGTGGAAAAAAATCCTACATCTCTTCCCTTTTCAAATTGCATAGACTGCAAGAAATGAGATAAAAGTTTCATAGAGATGATTTACCTCTTAGGTTAGAAAAGTGTTTTAACCAGTATAGCTGCACATTATCCGCAATTGTAGATTGTCTGGCGTATCTCTTTTCACAGAAATTACATCCTGTCAAAGGTACACCTGACAGCAACTCCATTAGGGTTTTCAAAATTAGTGTTCATTTTATTTCTTTTGGGTTATATAAAAAAACCTCTTAACCAAGGGTTCAGGCTTTAACATAATTTAAAACACACAGCCATTGAAAAACTAAAGATATTAGTCACAAAGCTACATTATTTTTTAAACACTTATGCAGAAAAACTAAACTTGCATCTTTCTGAAATCTTAATGCAATATTCAAATTAAACTCTTGGGCTCTGAAAACTTGGGCATATAATTACTATAATTTTGTAACTGTTGAATCTGCCAGAATTGGGTTAGAGTGAGTACTTAAATCTTTTTGTAGGGGGAGTCTTAGAATCATAGAATATCAGAGTTGGAAGGGACCTCAGAAGATCATCTAGTCCAATCCCTTGCTCAAAGCAGGACAAATCCCCAGGTTTGTTTTTTTTTGAATTCCAGTTCCCTAAATGGCCCTCTCAAGGATTGAGTTCACAACCCTGGGTTTAGCAGGCCAATGCTCAAACCACTGAGCTATCCCTCCGGACTTTTAAGACTAACAGCTCCTTCACTTCTAAAACTATGGATTTGAGTATCATTTTCAAAATGTGTTCATGAGCTCTACTCAAGTACCGTAAATAATAATCCAGTTAAACAATAGGAACTGATTATCAAGGGAACAATACATTTCTCTAAAGAGTCCTATGGTACCTTATAGACTAACAGATGTATTGGAGCGTAAACTTTCATGGGTGAATACCCACTTCATCAGACGCGTGAAACCTTATACTCCAATACATCTGTTAGTCTATAAGGTACCACAGGACTGTTCGTTGCTTTTTACAGATCCAGACTAACACGGCTACCCCTCTGATACTTGACATACATTTCTCTATTAGTTGTAAAATGTTTTAGGAAGTGCTAAAGATTATGTTGTAAATAATAACACTAGGGGTAAATTATAGTAAACTGAGGCATATTATCATTCAGCAAAATGCCAGATTTTTTTTGACAGTACAGTAGTCAGAAATATTATAACAGATTCTCCTCTGCATACGAGCATCATGGGAGCCAGTTACAGCTCCCTGACCCTGTGGGCCAGTCTATGGTGGACCTTGTGAACCTTACGCCCATGAAGGTAGATCTAGCAATAGCAGATTTTTGTTCTAATATGCCCTTTATATTGGGATAGGAGTGGCCGGAGCAACTGATGGAGCAGGCTTTATGCAAGCAGTAAGATACCATCTGCCATGGAATTCCCAGTGGGCCACCAACACCATAATCCAACCGCCTGAGCAGAACAACAGGGTTGAATCCTATTCTAGAATCTGGCCTGTTAGTTATTGGAAGAGATTTTCCTGTCATCTTACTGTAAGCCTTTGATGTCATATAGTATTAACTCATTTCACTAGAGCTAGTAATAATAATTCTTGTACTGGAATTGGTTAATCAAAAAGGTTCATGAAGTTATTTCATGGGCATCTTGCTGTACTTATAACATAATCTCCCTGAGTTCATCTTTTTTTCTCTGATGTTCTGGTAGTTCTGTCCTTTTCTTATCCTACCCTTTTTCACCTTATTTCTGTTCTTAAAGATCTTGCATTGTGGGTGAAATGGAACTGAAGAGGAAACAAAAACATAAGTTTGTAGCTGTTGCAGCAGTGTCTGTTCCTTTGTTGATGGAGCTCCCTCAGTGCACACCTCCTTTCCTTTTTCTCTCTATGACAGTGATGGTGAACCTTCTTGAATCGGAGGGCCACAAGTGAAATTTTGCTAGTTATTGGATGCAGACTTTAGAGGGGCTTCATTTGTGTTCTATCTTTTCCACTTCTAGCTTTCACTCCTCTTCCCTATTCTACCTTTCTCACCTAATCTGTCTCCTCTCCTTGACATTTTCCCCCTTTCAATTATTTCTTCCTGGTCTTTCCCTCCTTTCCATTCAGTCTACTGTCATCAGTCTCATTCTGGCCCTTCTTCTCTTGACATCTGACATCAGCTGGATTACGTCAGCAATCTCCACTGCTGATCATTACTTCTATCAACACTCAGAACTCCATTTGTGGCACAGCCAACAGAAATGGCATCAAATGCCATAGAGGTTCATCATCATTGTTCTAGGAGATGAGTGAAGTTGAGCCCTCAGTGAGAGAATCACTCTGGCTTTATAGCATAAGTTTCAGCCCAATTAAAGGAGGGAACTGCGGACCAAAGCTTGATGTCTTGACCCGAAAAGGACTATCTAATGCCATGTCATTGGGCGAGCTTCATCAAGGAGGGAAAAGAAGTACTGCAAACGTGAGTAAATCTTGTTTATTTGGGTTTTATTGTGCAGTGTTTTGCTTCTTATGTCAGCTGAAAAGCTTTTAGTTAGATGTACGTCAGATTACATGTTGACTTAAAAATTGCCGCAACCAGACTTGTCCTTCTGTTCTTCCTGCAGCAGCTGATGACGTTGTTAACACCTGAAAGGAGAACATCCTTGCACTCCTTAGGTGCATCAGCTCTTGCAGGTGGACCCAGAATCCTGAACTCAGATTTTAGCACATAAGTAAAGGTGGAATTTTTGCATGTATTTTCTTTTAAAATGTAAATGTATTTATAATTTTGAAATCTGCACATAATGTTGAGATACTGTCTTGCAAGCTAACACATACAAGTATTCACAAAATCTTCAATTTTGAGTCATTGCATGGACAGTTGAACTTTTTTCTTAGTTTTGTAAATATTTGGACCCCCATACAAACAGTGGTATGCATTTGTAACATTTAATTGTTTTTGCAATAATTCCCTTGTTTATCATTTTAAGAGCTAGATATTAACTATCTTTGTCACATTATTTCCTCCACTCTGTCTTAAATCTTCACTATCATGTGCACATATTTGAAATTATGTCAATACCCTAAGTCGTGTGAAAGCTAGAGCTTGTTTATTCACATAGCCATGTACTGCGTGCCCAAACTCCAGCCTGCAACTCACATTGGGGGATTTTCATACCAAATTTTGGATTATGCATGTGCATATAGAATTCTTTCTAACTTAAAAATTTTAACTTTAAAAAATATATAATCATTTTTTATGATGGTTTTTTACCCTGGCAGCCAAGTGGTTTTTCTCACTTTATCTTTTGGAGGCTTCCTTCTAATTTTCTGTCCACTGCCAAAAGCCAGGATGTATGATGTCATTCTGACTAGATTATTTTATCAGTTGTCCAGCAGTATGGCAAATGTTTTTCTTATGCTAAAAGCAAAGCATATTATCTCTGTTAATTGTGTACTCAGTTCAAAAAAGCAGAGCCCTGAAATTGCCTACAGCATATATTCCACATGGCAGCATGATTTGGGCTGCTGATATATCACTAGATTAACGCATCATTCTTTATTATCTTTGTAGGGGTTTTAATTTTTTTAAATCTTTTTTTTTACCTCAATCATTTAAAAATTTAGACTTATTTTTTTCAACTACTGAGCCAATTATTGAGATACTCTTCTGTAACTCTCATCTTTATTTCCACTTGTGGGATTGCTTGCCCTGTCACATGTGATTTAAGAACCCAAACAAAATTCTCTGGGATTTTTCCACAGGAAATAAAGGGTTATATGTATTTTGACTCACATACAATATGCATTCTCAGTTTCTAATCAGTGATTCTTTTCTGGTGGTTTTTTGATAAAATTTCTACTCTCTTGCCTTAATTAATGAAAGGTTTTTCTATAAGATATCTTACCTTAGTGCATCAGTTTTTCTTTAGCTAATATTTACAACCTAGTATTTACCACTGTATCACTTTCTTAATACTTTGCATAAAAAAATCTTCATTTTTGTGATAGCAAAACCCAATGGTTTCATAATGTGTTATGAGGGAGCTAAAATAGTATCTCAGAAGCACTCTCAAAAATAGTGATTTTCTGTCTTTGAGAATATTATGACATCTTGCATCAGGAAATGTTTGCATAGACCACAATAAGATATTTACTGTCTTTTATGTGTCACTGGCAATAATTATAGTTTCAAATGTGAAAGACCCTGTTGTCGTTTTCCTGTGAACCTATTCTCCCACCGCAGGAGAATAGCAGTTCTAGTGGAAATTACTCTGAGAGAATTGGACCCCAGGTTTATGTGATCCTAATTTTAAAGGAACTTAAATGTAAGATATTTTGGGATATCTAGTATTCAGGAAATAAATGAATGACCTGTCTTCAAAATTGGAGAAAAACAATGAAATGTCAAGATGTGTTGATACTTGATGCTACATCGGTTGTTGTTGTGTACCTTTTATTAAATTCAAGTCTACTACGAGTCATCTGTCCTCTTGTCCATGCCCTGATCTTTCATTCCTTGATTTTCATAAGAAATGATTCATTTCCTGTCATTTGGCTATTAGCTATTTTTCCCAGAAAAGGGCTAGCGTATCCAGGACAAATACTAATCTTACAGAACGTTTTTAAAAGGGCAGCTGTCTTCAAGACTTTTGATACCTGTGATACACTGTAATAATTTTCCCAATTGGTGCTCTATTTGCTCTATAAATGCTTTTAAATCTGTATGCGTTTATATTTCCAATATTTTCAATATTACTAAATAAATCATTGTCAATTTAGATTCCCAATTTAGTATGTAAAGAAGCATTTATTTTGGTTATTAGGAAATACTGGGACTAATAAAGAAATGAGGACTGTTTAAAACTTGACAGCATGCTATGCCCAATGGAAATACATCATAGACTTTCATAGGATCCAGCAAGGAAAATGTAAAATAATTTGACAACTTCTGACAGCTTACTAGGGATGCATGTAGTAGAAAAGGTCTTCTACGAATAATTTAGTTGCTATATTTAAGGAAGGAACAAAGGATTGTTCAAGGAAGTGTAGACATAATTTCATTTGTAAAAAAAAAAAAAGTGTCTGTGAAATCATTACTGAAAGGTGAAATAGGAGGCATAATATATATGGATTTCACCTAAGCATTTAATACTTTGTAATGAATGAAATACATAGTGTACAGTGCATTTATACAGTTTGATTGAAAAAATGGGATGAAGAGCAGCTGAAAATTTGCTTAGGGAAGAAAATAGGAAAATAAAACTGCTTAAGGTACATTGCAGTGCCCTACTGAAGTTTCTGTGTTAGAATCACTTATTTACTTTTGGACAGAAATTCTGTTACGGCATTCTTTATGAAAATGCAAGCATTTCTTCTTGAAACACAATATAAAAGCAGTGGATTAAAAAAGAATAAAGATTTGTAAAGGATTAAATGAATGCGGAGTGTGGTTTTATGGACTTGCAGTAGCTCATGAATTTCCATATTCAGACAGCAGCGAAGCAGGGAACCAAAGTCATCGCCTGTGTAAAAGACATGGTGCACTGTAGAGAATGGATATTGGAGTTAGGATGATAGTTAGATAGTACATTAAAATATTAACATAATGTTGAGCACAGCACAAGAGATACAGATTGTTTCAGGATCATGTGTAGATATAGAGAATAAATGGACAGGAATTATTCTGGCTGTATATACTATGCTGACACAATAATTACATAGTTACTATTCAAAGTCTCAAGAGATTTCTCAGTAAATCTTACAATATCATATGCTCATTCTATTTTATCCCATTAAATAAAATAGATTTTGCAGTAAATCTCACTGTAATTCTCATAATACCTAGAACTGTGCCAGTTGTCTGTCACCATTATTCCATATTATTAGTAAGACTACATTTAGAATACCGTGTAAATCAAATGATTTTATTATAGTTAGGATGATGCTAAAGCTGAAAAGGTTCAGCAAACAATTCAAGCTTTTAATGTCAAAATTGGAGTGAGATTAATCAACCTTGCCATTCTTACTGTCTAGCTATTGATAGATATACACTGTGTAAGTCTAGCTACAGATAGATATATTCTGTATGTGTGTGTATTATATGTTAGAAAAACTAATTATGAGTACATCTTATAGTAACGAGTTCATGAAAGAAAACATAAATGAAATCTTCTAAGGTACTTAGTTATTTAAAATCTAATTCTGACATGCTGAGTAGTAGTATATTACTCCATGAGTAATGACTTAGAAAACAGTGGGAGTGTTCACACATTCAAATGTTACTCAGCAGCTTTAAAGCTGACAGATTGGGACCATCAAAAAAAAGATAAATCAGAGGCAGACACAGAGGAGGAAAATGGCTTATTATTCATTGAGGTGGAATACTCTTCTGTTGCAATATATATTTTTGTAAAAAATCCAAAATCACTAATAGATGTACAAGTTTAAATCCATTAAACAGGAAAATGTCTGTTTATTGTTTTTGTTGTTGTTTTTTAGAATGAAGAGACTGGAATTTAGAGGGAGTCTAGTAATCCATGTCCTTATCAAAGCAGAATTTTTCCTACATTATGATGTTAAGTGCTAAATCTGGAGAGCTACATTTTTTTCTGCTGTCACTGGACGGCCATTTTGAAGTCTTAGATAGATGTCACTATTAGGAAGTATTTCCTTATATCCAGCCTATATTTCCTTTGATCAGTTTAGGGCACTACTACCATGATATTCTCCTATAGATTAGCTTAAACAAGTTATCGCAGTCTTTGGGGTTAATAACTTTTAGATACTTGCAGATAATAAAAGTGTGTCAGAATCTCTGAATACTGATATGTAATAGGGCTGTCAAGCCATTAAAAAATTAGTTGTGATTAATTGCATGATTAAAAATAAAATACCATTTATTTAAATATTTTTGGATGTTGTCTACATTTTAAAATATGTTGATTTCAATTACAACACAACACAAAGTGTACAGTGCTCACTTTGTTACAGGAGTGGATGGGTGAGATTCTGTAGCCTGCGTTGTGCAGGAGGTCAGACTAGACGATTATAGTGGTTCCTTCTGACCTTAAAGTCTGTGATTCTATGATTACAAATATTTGTGTGGTAAAAAACAAAAGAAATAGTATTTTTCAGTTCACCTAATACAAGTATTGTAATACCATCTCTTTATCATGAAAGTTGAACTTAAAAATGTAGAATTATGTACAAAAAAACTGCATTCAAAAATAAAACAATGTAAAAATTGAGCCTTCAAGTCCACTCAGTCCTACTTTTTGTTCAGCCAATCACTCAAACAAGTTTGTTTACATTTGCAGGAGATAATGCTGCCTGCTTCTTGTTTACAATGTCACCTGAACATGAGAATAGATGTTTGCATGGCACTGTTGTAGCTGGCATCACAAGATATTTACGTTCCACATGCACTAAAGATTCATGAAGCAGCAAAGAGTCCTGTGGCACCTTATAGACTAACAGACATATTGGAGCATGAGCATTCGTGGGTGAATACCCACTTTGTCGGATGCATATAGTGAAAATTTCCAGCGGCAGGTGTATCTAGGTTGATGGATTTCCACTCCATACGGCTAAATGCAGTGCCTTGCA
This sequence comes from Gopherus flavomarginatus, assembly GCF_025201925.1. Lineage (NCBI taxonomy): Eukaryota > Metazoa > Chordata > Testudines > Testudinidae > Gopherus > Gopherus flavomarginatus. The sequence goes on along the minus strand of NC_066617.1, from coordinate 302,696,419 downwards.
TGATGTCAAGTATCAGAGGGGTAGCCGTGTTAGTCTGGATCTGTAAAAGCAGCAAAGAGTCCTGTGGCACCTTATAGACTAACGGATGTATTGGAGCATGAGCTTTCGTGGGTGAATACCCACTTCGTCGGATGCATGTAGTGGAAATTTCCAGGGGCAGTATAAAGATTCATAATCTCCCTTTGTCTTCAACCACAATTCCAGAATATATGCATCCATGCTGATGATGGGTTCTGCTCGATAATGATTCAAAACAGTGCGGACCAGCGCATGTTCACTTTCACCATCTGAGTCAGATGCCCCCAGCAAAAGGTTGATTTCTTCTTCAAGTGCTGTCCCTGTGGTGCTCCACTGTAGGTGTCAGTGTGTCCTGGTGCCGTTGATCGGAGATTTTCGGTAGGAGTGCCTGGTCAGGACGCAGGTGCTCAGTTGGTATCTCCCATCTTGTTGGAATTTTCCTGAGTGCCTGTGTCCCGCACCACCCTCAGTTCCTTCTCAACCATCCCTGGCTGAAGACGAGACTCGGGGCAGTGCTGCTTCTCTTCCCCGGTCTCTATAGGAAAGAAGTAACAATACAGAAATACTTATTAGTTACATCCTAGTTGTTTCGCTTCCCTTAGTGCAGTTACATAGTTAGTTACCTAGTTTTAAAAAAAAACCCAAAAAATAAAAAAAACTTTTTGCTTCAGACTTGTCTCCCACTTAGACACTCTCTCTTGCCCTTTCTAATTCACAATGCCAGGGGGCTTCAGGATTCAAAAAGTGTGTTTCCTGTCAGGACTCCATGCCACGATCAGATGGACACTCACATTGTCTGAAGTGTCTCGGGGAAACCCACATTCCTGCAAAGTGCCTCCACTGTACAAGCCTCAAGGCAAGGGCTTGGTGCGACAGGCTTAAAATGCTTCTGATGGAAAAATCTCCGCAGCCGCTTTTGGAGACGGAGAAATTTAAATCCGCTCCCACACACTCTCTGGCCAGATCTGAACCAGTAGGAGTGTTGCTCTACCTTCTCTGGAGCAGAGGCAAGAAGCATAGCAGTCTCACAGGAGAGACGCTGACACGAGTAAAGCGTCTCCCATGAGATCCTTACCTTCTGTGCTGATAGCACCACAGGCAGCACCTCAGCTCTTTCTAAAGCCGCAAGCAAGGCTCCCACAGTCCTCAGAGGCAGGAACCTGACCTCCCATACAGGGAAGGTTTCCACGGCACCGAGAGCCTCAGTGCTAAAAATAGCCATGGTGCCGGCTGCATGCTCAGCCCCGGTGCTGACAAGGACGTCGGCATCGACCCCCTCCATGCCGAAAATAGCCGCAGTGCTATGTGCTCTGCCCCGGTGCCGGGAAGAACATTGGCACCGAGCTTACCTCCTGCCCCGGCACCAGCAGGGCCCTCCAACAGGGCACCTCCAACAGACCTGTGGCACCGATGACACTTTCACTTGCTAACATTCTAGGGCACAGTCCACACTCAGCACAGCCCAGGGAGCAGGAGTAACAGTTCCTCACTCAATGTGACCTCTCAGTGCCACCTGAGCCTCGCTCTCCGCTTCTGGAAACACAGGGCTCACTCTTGGAACAGCCATTCTCACCACCTGAACTGGCTACTTTCACTGATAGCGGACCTGATATATAGGAGCAAGCGGAGTTCTCCCCATCTGCCTCTACTCCTTCACTGGAACCTCTTCCACCTCAGGCTATGGTCCACAGCTACCAGCCTCAGTTTCCCTACTTTGTGTTCCTCCCCCCCCGTGGGCGGTACCTGGGTTCTCCTACCCTGTACCTTGGCCTCAGTCGTACCCTTGGCCACCTCCTCCTACCACTCATCCTCAGACCTCTGTGCCTCGATCTCCAGCTCCATCCACTTCTAAATTACCTGAACCCCCTCCTGAGAACGTGAGCTACGAATCATATCCGAACCCTAATTCTCCCTCTTCTCCCCTCCTGCCCTGCTTCCACAGAATGTGGATGACTAAACAATTTCAAGAGCTTTTCAAGAGGGTGGCACTCAGTCAAGACATCCCCCTAGAAGAGGTTCAGGAGACGCAACACAAACACCTCAGAATCCTTCAATCCTCTGCACCTGCAAAGATCGTGGTCCCTATAAATGAAGCACTCCTGGAACCAGCTGACACTCTTTGGCAAACTCCAGCTTCTTTATTACCAAACTGCAGAAAGGCCAAACGTAAATTCTATGTTCCTGATAAGGACGCTGACTTCCTATTTTTTTCACCCACAACCGAACTCTCTCGTCATCGATGCAGTTGTACAAAGGACGAAACAACCACAATATCAGCCCACCCCGCAAGACAAGGACCTTAAATGCTTTGACGTCTTGGGTTGCAAGGTTTACACGTCTTCCACTCTACAGGATTACAAACTATACTGCACTCCTTGCCAGCTACAACTTTGATAATGACAATAAACTTTTTGAATTCGCCTCCTACATTCCAGAGAATAGGAGAGCGGACTTTAAGTCAGTTCTGAGTGAGGGCCAATTGATTTCCAGAATGGCCCTATAAGCCTCTTTAGACACGGCAGACACAGCAGCCTATACTATTGCAACTGCTGTGGTTATGTGCAGATCTTCGTGGCTTTCTGCATCTGGCATCCCTAAAGATATACAGACCAAAGCGGAGGACCTCCTTTTTGATAAAGACAAATTGTTTTCCAAAAAAGCCGATGAACTACTTCACACCATGAAAGATTGTAGAGCAACGCTGTGCACCCTGGACATTCACTCATCTCTTTCCAGGAGACAGCAATACCAACCCTACCAAAGACCACACACACAACAATATTATTAGCCTCAACCCAAATCATACGATGTAAATAGGAATCACGCTAGACCCCCCAAATGCAGACAAAATCAATCTCAAGCAACCACGTCCCTCCCATCTGGGAATAAACAACAATTTTGAAACGTTAGTCGTGGGTCTGCGCTACCACCCCTTGACTCCACAGCCTACTTGCCGATTTGGCCACTGCTTCCAGAGTTTCCAACATGTCTGGCAGTGAATTACACGGGACCGCTGGGCCCCCATACTACTCCTGACGCACTCAGCAGGCACTTCTCAACAGAGCACGAATGGGAGCTGCACCCCGCAATACTTCAACAGCTCTTCTCCCTCTGGGGCACTCCATCAATAGACCTCTTTTCCACAACCCAGAATTGAAAATGTTCCGTTTTGTTCCAACTCTGGACTGCATCCCTAGGAGATGTGTTCCTCATCCCATGGAACAACTCTCTCCTGTATGCCTTCCCACCAATCTCTCTGCTCCACAGGGTTCTTTGGAAGACCATAGACGACAAGGCCCGGGTCATCCTTATTGCCCCGGCTTGGCCGAGACAGATGTGGTATCCTTACTGTGACAGACCCAGACCAGTGGGGTACAGGAGTCTGGTAGAGGGCAAATATACTGCTCACTGGATGAGTAGTTTTCTGTTCCCTGAGTGACCAGAGCAGGGGCTGCACTAGAGTAATCAGGAACCTGCTAGAACCAATTAAGGCAGACAGGCTGATAAGAACACCTGCAGCCAATCAAGGCAAGCTAATCAGGGCACCTGGGTTTAAAAGTGAGCTCACTTCAATTTGTGGTGGGCGTGTGAGGAGCTGGGAGCAAGAGGAGCAAGGAGCTGAGAGTGAGAGCTGCTGGAGGACTAAGGAGTACAAGCGTTATCAGACACCAGGAGGAAGGTCCTGTGGTGAGGATAAAGAAGGTATTTGGAGGAGGCCATGGGGAAGTAGCCCAGGGAGTTGTAGCTGTCATGCAGCTGGTACAGGAGGCACTATAGACAGCTGCAATCCACAGGGCCCTGGGCTGGAACCCAGAGTAGAGGGCGGGCCCGGGTTCCCCCCAAACCTCCCAACTCCAGATCAGATACAGGAGGAGTTGACCCAGACTGTGGGTTCCACCGGAGGGGAAGATCACTGAGATGAGCAAATCTGCCAATAAGCGCAGGACCCACCAAGGTAGAGGAGGAACTTTGTCACATTACCTACTCCACATGTCCTCCCGTCATCCACGGGCTCTCCCCAACAGGCCAGATCTCCTTTCCCAGGACAACAGATGGGGTCTTCAACCCCAGCTCCAAAAGCTCCACCTCAAAGCCTGGTTCCTTCATGGTACCAAACCCATGAACTAGCCTGTTCCGAGCAAGTCCAATATGTCCTCCTGCACAGTAGAAAAGACTCCACTTGTAAAACCTACCTGCAGAAGTGGAAGCATTTCGCCCTCTGGTGCTCACATAATCACTTAACACCCAATATGGTGACCCGCCCTAACATTCTAGACTACCTCCTGAAACTAAAACAGGATGGACTTTCCCTCCGCTCCATCAAAATGCACCTGTGGCGCTTAACACCTTCCATGACCTGTTAGAAGGTTATTCCCTCTTTACCCACTCCACTATAAAATCATTTCTCAAAGGCCTGCAAAATCTCTACCCTGAAATTTACCCAACAGCAGCTACATGGAGTCTTAACCTCGTTCTTCACTCTCTCATGAAACCTCCATTCGAGCCCTTGGCTACCTTCTCTCTTCTCCATATGTCCATGAAGGTAGCTTTCTTAGTTGCAATAATATCAGCAAGGAGAGTAGGTGAAATAAGCACTCTGATGGCCCATCCTCCCTACACAATCTTCTCCAAAGACAAAGTCACTCTGAGACCACATCCTAAATTTCTCCCTAAGGTGGTATCCACCGTCCACCTTACCACTTACCTACTTTCTATCCCAAACCTCACAAGACTCCACATGAGGCAACGCTGCATACTCTTGATGTCAGGTGAGCAATTGGTTTTTACTTAGACAGGACTAAGCCATTTCGTAAATCTCCACGACTCTTTGTCTCCATCACCAAAAGATCAAAAGGTACAGCTATCTCTGAACAACGTCTGTCCAAGTGGATCTCTGACTGCATCAGATCCTCTTACCACATTCAAAATATTCAACCGCCTGAGGGCATTAGAACTCATTCAACTCGAGCTTTGTCGACATCCGTTGCCTTCCTACATAACATACCCATTTCTGACATCTGTAAAGCGTCTGCATGGTCCTCTGAATACACGTTTGCCAAACACTATGCTATCCTGCAAGATAACATGGCAGACCCCATAGTACTCTCTACAGTACTCACTGCCGCATCTCCAAAGTCGCACTGACCATAGTGGGAACTGCTACACATTCACCTAGAGTGAAGCACCCACAGGGACAGCACTTGAAGAAGGGGAAGTTACTCACCTTGCAGTAACTGAGGTTCTTCAAGATGTGTGTTCGTGTGGGTGCTCCATTCCCCACCCCCTCCACTCTACTTTGGAGTACTAATATAATCGCTCCATAGTAAGGGCAGGGGCGCAGGACACAGGCGCTCAGGAAGATTCCAACGAGATGGGAAATACCAGCTGAGCACCTGCGTCCTGACCCAGGCACTGCTACTGAAAACCTCCGATCAATGGCACCGGATCACACCAACACCTAGAGTGGAGAACCCACAGGGACACACATCTCAAAGAACTTCAGTTACTGCAAAGTGAGTAACTTCCCCTTTCTTTTGTGATGGTTCGAGTTCTGTAGTTTCCACATCAGAGTGTTGCTCTTTTAAGGCTTCTGAAAGCGTGCTCCACACCTCCTCCCTCTCAGATTTGGGAAGGCACTTCAGATTCTTAAACCCTGAGTCAAGTGCTGTAGCTATCTTTAGAAATCTAACATCTTTGAGTTTTGTCAAATCTGCAGTGAAAGTGTTCTTAAAATGAACAACATGTGCTGAGTAATCATCTGAGACTGCTATAATATGAAATACATGGCAGAATGTGAGTAAAACAGAGCAGGAGACATACTATTCTCCCCACAAGGAATTCAGTCAAAATTTAATTAACGTATTATTTTTTTAATAAGCATCATTAGCATGGAAACATGTCTTGTGGAATGGTGGCCAAAGCATGAAGAGGCATACAGATGTTTAGCATGTCTGACACACAAATACCTTTTAATGCCAGCTATAAAAGTACCATGTGAATGCCTGCTCTCACTTTCAGGTGACACTGTAAATAAGAAGCGGGCAGCATTATGTCCCGTGAATGTAAACCAGGGGTCAGCAACCTCTGGCACGGGCCGGGCCAGTTTGTTTAATGCCGCGTCGGCAGATTCAGCCGACTGCGGCTCCTACTGGCTGCAGTTCTTTGTCCCAGGCCAATGGAGGTGGCGGGAAGCCGCGGCCAGCACATCCCTCGGCCCACACCGCTTTCTGCAGCCCCCATTGGCCTGGGATGGCGAACCGCGGCCATGCTTACCCTAGTGAGCCGCGTGCCAGAGGTTTCTGACCCCTGATGTAAACAAACGTGTTTGTCTTAGCGATTGGCTGAATAAGAAATAGGACTGAGTGGACTTGTAGGCTTTAAAGTTTTACATGATTTTGGTTTTGAGTGCAGTTATGTAACAAAAAAAACCCTACATTTGTAAGTTGCACCTTCACAGTAGAGATTGCATTACGGTACTTGTATGAGGTGAATTGAAAAATACGATTTCTTTTGTTTATCATTTTTACAGTGCAAATATTTGTAATAAAAATAATATGAAGTGAGCACTGTACACTTTGTAAGCTGTGTTGTAATTTAGATCAATATCGTTGAAAAAGTAGAAAAACATCCAAAATATTTAATAAATTTCTATTGGTATTCTGTTGTTTAACAGTGCTATTAAAACTGGTGTAAAAACACATCTGCTGTTATTTCCAGCCTCACTGTGAAAGGTGATCATAGAATGAAGATGGAAATTTAATGTCTGCACATCCTAAAACAAAAGAGGTTAAGCATTAGGGGTAAATTCCTGGCCTTATTGATTCAATGGTTGTTTTGGCACTGAGGCCGGTATTTTACTCCAGTTGTATATAGTCACCTTAAAACTCCTTACTGCAGTTTCCCCATGCCTGTATTCCTAGCGACCTTAATATAACACCTTCCCAGGATAAGGCTCTTCAGTCAAGTCTGCTTCCATGTATAAAAGCAATCACATCTCCTAGGCAAGGTGCAAGACTACCATGTTTTTTAAATCATGACTGGAAAAATAAATTGCAACCTTTCTGGGATGCAAAGAAATATATCTACATAAAGCAAAACATCTTGGTGCTGTTCTGTGCACCTAAATAAATCAAGTTCTTTATTATTTATTTTTAATATGTCCACTTTAGGCTAACTAGATTTTCAATCCATCTCTCCATATAAAATATGAAGACTACCTAACTATATAACCAAATACACCTCTAACCCGATATAACGCTGTCCTCAGGAGCCAAAAAATCTTACCGCATTATAAGTGAAACCGCATTATATAGAACTTGCTTTGATCCGCCACAGTGCGCAGCCCCACCTTCCCGGAGCACAGCTTTACTGCATTATATCTGAATTTGTGTTATATCGGGTCACGTTATATCCGGGTAGAGGTGTAGATCATAGAAGGGATACTGCTGGCTGGCCACGAAAAATGTTAATGTTTTAAGCGGGTGGGAAAAGGATCCCTCAGGATTTCAGACAGAATCTGTAGAACTGTTCCTGTTCCTTCCTAAAGCAGCTCAAAGAGGGTGAAATCAAGTCCTCATTTTATCACTCAGCTTTGGAAAAAAGTTTGTCAAAGAGCTCAAGCTAAGTGTCAGTACATCATGGGAAAAACCAGAAAAGGAGTGGCAGGAAAACATGTCTGTAGAATAACCAGAAAATTTCTTTAAACTTCTTAAGACATAATAAACCCTAAAGCATAATGTAAAAGCTTACAAAGGATCTTAAAACATTGTATCTTTTTCTTTCTTTCTTTCTTTTTAAACAGCTAAACCTTGCCTAGTCTTTCAATACTGACCTCTTCGATAATTGGCCTGGTTTGATGGGTGAATTACAGGATTTATATCCAGTGAGCTGATTAGAATCTATCCTATTCATGCATGGAAGCTGACATTTTGTACAAAAGATGTGAGGAAGAACAGGAAAAGAAGGAAAGCCTGGACCCATTAGAAACACTTGTTCTTGGCCTTGAAGGAATTTTAGGCAGCCCAGAGTCTTCTAAAACTGAGTGGGAAGGAATCTCTGTGGTCTCTCCAAAGAGAAGATGTCCCAATTCCTTGTTTTCATAATATGTTTGGCCAGGAAGGATAGAGGGAGATTGACCTGATCAATCTAAATTTGTCTATGACTTCTAAGTCAAACTACAGTACTGTAAATACAAAGGCAGAAATAAATGTGCTACAGATATTGTGCCCAAAGTAAACAGGTAGGTAAAACCTTTTAGGATCCTCTTTGACTTTCTAACTAGAACACATTGTCTTAGGAAACTGAAGTGTCTAATTATATAGGTGTATACTGGTTTTGTTTATGAGAACAAGAATCCAGAGTTTAATGATTGAAGCTGCTATACTGAAATAATTACAGGAAAAGGTTTATAATGTTCTGCACAATAAAAAAATTCTTACATTTGCAATGTATCCAATGGCACAGTAATGGGCTATGTGACATAGGCAGGGTGATCCAAGGTAACACAGAGGTGCAGATGTGTGCAAGGGCAGAGATGTGGATTTCTTCCTTTTTATGGACTTAATCCTGCAGCGTTTCCATGTGTCATTTCCACACGTGCAGGCCGTGCTATGGTCAAGGCTTATGTGCGTGATCCATTGTATTTGCACTGCTCCAAAACCCTATCAGCACAATAGACGGATGCCATCCCATTAATTAAGATGCAAGTAATTTGCTAGTCAGGAATTAAGACTACCATGAAGTTATTTCATTAACATGCTGTTACACTTGATTTTTCATTGGTCTTATATGGATTTCTTTGTGTGAAGTTTGTTAAATTTTGAAAGGTGATTTATGAGAAGGATATTCAAACTCGGGTTAATCATACAAATCAGGCTGAATTTTTTTGGTATAATTACAGATATTTTACTTTCTGCATAATTTGTCTTTTATGCAAATTAATTTTCCAATTTGAAATTAATTACAAATGTTTTGAAATGTACAGTTATAATAGTGTTAGTTTTCACTATTGCCCCCCCTTTTCCCTTTCTATCCTTTTAATTTATCTTGTAAGAAAAACAAGCATATAGCAATACAGTTGTTTTGGTTATGGTTTTATATTCTTTCTAATCCCAAACTCAAATTACATTCTTATCACTGTGTAAATGTCATGTTTTTCCCAAAGTGTCTATTGTACAATCCCGTAATTCTTAATTAAATGAGCTTCTAAACGAAGCTTTTGAGTAAAATGAAATGATGTATCATAATCTTTCAGTGCTCTGTAAAAAACATCTGATAGGGCTTTAGAAGAAGACTGAAGGTATGTCTCTTAGATTATATAGAGCAGGGTCAGCAACCTTTCAGAAGTGATATGCGGAGTCTTCATTTATTCGCTCTCATTTGAGGTTTCACATGCCAGTAATACATTTTAACATTTTTAGAAGGTCTCTTTCTATAAGTCTATAATATAGAACTAAACTATTGTTCTATGTAAAGCAAATAAGGTTTTTAAAATGTTTAAGAAGCTTCATTTAAAATTAAATTAAAAATGCAGAGCCCCCCGGACTGGTGGCCAGAACCTGGGCAGTGTGAGTGCCGCTGAAAATCAGCTCATGTGCTGCCTTCAGCGCCTGTGCCATAGGTTGCCTACCCCTGATATAGAGATAGAAAAATATTTTGGTAGGTGACAGTCTAGTTGATCTGCTGAACTGATCATTTTAATCCTGCTGAAATTTAAATTGTGGTGTTAATTGTGTGTTATGGTGCCTACAGCCTTGGACAGGTGTATTTTTAGTTATTTTTAAAAATCAAATCAATTTCCACGCATCTACAGCCTCAAAGTAATGATCCAGAGTAGCAGCTGTGTAGCACAGACATACACTCCTGGGCTATCTTTTCCTTTATAATATTATTTGTATTTTGAAGAGTATTACAGTGCTAAGGTGGCCAGATAGATTTAACCTTTGCTGTTAGATTATTGAATACAAGTGTGTGTTATGTTAATACATTCCTTTATGTGAAATTTCAGGTTTACCTTCTGGTTTAAGGCTACTTGAAATTGCAATAACACTTAAGGCTGTTAAAACAGTACCCTGTTAATTTTTATAAGCCTTTTGTCTTTTATTCAAGACCTTTCAAGGATTGAAGTTTAATTTAGTTTTCTTCCCTTCCTCTACCCTATGAGTTTGTGGCATTCTTTCTCCTTGGCAAAAAACTGCCTCTTTTCAGGGTATGATTTAGATTGTAGTACTTCATGCAGGATACTCCATGCAATACTTCAAGCCCTTAAGATAGGCATTTAGAGATGGAGAGCACTTTGCTAAGGAGCTAAGTATTGATGTACTGTAGGACATTCGCATAATACTGTATGATTTATTTAGGCATTTTTTCCAAGAAATGAACTTTTGTAAATAGCTAAAGAATGCTAATATGCTCCACCCTCCCTCTCCTACACTGATCCCAAATAGTTATAACAGTAGTTGTTCTTGGAGTGCTTGCATGTGTTCATTCCAATGTAGGTGTGTGCATGCCCAATGCACAGTTACCATTAGTTTTTCCTTTAGTGGTATCTGTTGGGTTGGTTCTAGGGCCCTCTGGTGCTGCACACTCATAGCGCCAGAATGAGGTGCTCTGCTGAGCCTGTGCCCTTCAGGGCTGGACTTTCCCTCATTGTTTCAGCAGTCTTATCCAGTGGTTTCCCTCATTTGTTGTGTATATAGTTTTTAGTAGTTAGTTAGAGGTATGGAAATTTATTTAATTTTTAAAAATAACTAAAAAGTAGTTTTAGAAAGTTTAGTAGGTAGCATTCTTGGACATCTCACTTTTTGGAGAGGCTTATCCACTTCCCGGTGCTGGAGTATGTCTCGGTCACCAGACTTTAAGCCCTGCTCTTCCTGTGGCAAGTCGATGCCATTGAGCGACGTGCAGTTGAGTTGCCTCAACTGCTTAGGGGAAGCTCACAGGAAGGATCACTGTCAGATCTGTAGTGAGTTCAAGCTCTGCACCCAGAAAGACCAGACAGTGAGGCTGAAGGCCCTGATGGAGGCAGCACTGAGACCAGCATCAGAGTCGCAATCAGACTCCGTACTGAGCATCTCCACTTCGGTACAGAGCACACATCTTACCAGTAGGGACTCTCAGCACCATTCCTCCTTGCTAGTGCCTAAGGAGTCATTGCAAGCACCAAGACAAAAGTCACTTCCTATACCAAAAGGGAGCAAGCAAGGGAACTGGGACAGTGCGAGACTTGTGTTGGGCTGCTTTCCCTCCCTAGTACCACTACAGCCCCCACCAGTGGCACTGGCACCCACACCGATCTTGCATACCTCAGCAAGGAATGCACCATCCTCCAGCAGACAGTGTACCGGGCAGTTTGGGGTACCATCTACCCCAGAGGCATGTGCAGCAGTTAGGGACTTGCTCATGCTGCTGGTACCAGGGTCCCCTGACATCCAAGTCAAGACACCGCCAGAACTGTCAAGTGGCAAAGAGCCTTCCACCAGCCTCCAAATGGCACTGAGACCACTCTCCAGTGGTAAACCCCCTTTGATCACCTCACCTTGGGTGTCCCCATGACACCACTCACTGACACCGGGAGGGTCGGCACCGCCATGGTCTCCTTGCAGCTCGTCTCCCTCATCAGGGACAGAGGTGCAGTCCTACTTTTCCCACCATCAGGACCATCCACACCACTCTCCATGCCCGTCCTACACTACAGGGACATCTAGTGCAGTGATATCTCTGAACACTTGGCCAATGCGATAATAGCGGTCAGCACCTATGCAGTGGCATTTTTGGAATCTGTGGGGATTTCCTCTGGGCCAAGGCACTGTCTCAAGGCCTCAGAGAGTAGGGTGCCTCCAGTTCTGTACCACAAGACACCAGACCTGGACTCCAGTACTAAGCCCGGTATCGAGCCACAAGAGCACATCCCTCAGGTCTAGGCTGACACAGAGGAGAGAGTAGAAATCTTACCAGCCTTACCCACCACCACCTTTTGCCCAGATGAGGCACTGGTGACTACTGGGCTATCCCCACCTCAGGATAACCACAAGGCTCACCAAGACTTATTAAAGCAGGTGGTCTTGAATTTGGGCATCCAGGCAGAGGTGGTGAAAGAGAACTCATGGCCTCCTGGACATCTTGGCAGTGGCAGGCCCCACGAGTGGCTTTCCTCCTGAATGAGGCTTTTATAGAGCCTATTAAGGCTCTTTGGCAGAACCCTACTTCCTTCCCATCGACAGCTAAATGGACGGAGCAAAAATATTTTGTGCCTGCTGAGGGCTGTGGATTTCTATTCTCACACCCCAGGATCCCTCGTGGTGGCAGCTACCAAAGATAGGGACTGCCAAGGTAAAGGAGGACCCACATCTAAGGTGAAGGACCCCAAAAAGATGGGCTTGTTTGGCAGGAAAGCCTACTCCACAGGAGGATTGGAGCTCCACATAGTGAACCAGCAAGCCTTTCTAAGTCACTATGACTTTAACATGTGAGAAGCAAGGCAGAAATTTCAAGACATGCTTCCCCAGGATGCCAGGCAAGGGTTCTCTTCCCTGCTGGAAGAGGGGAAGACAGTTGTCCGGGCTACCCTGCAGGCAGCCTTGGACGCTGCCAATTCCGCAGCCAGATCAATGGTCACATCTGTCATCATGTGCAGAAACTCATGATTACAAGCCTTGGGGTTTCCTCAGGAGGTGCAGCAGATGTTTCAGGAACTTCCACTCTAAAGGTCCTCTCTTTTTTGGAGCAAATAAATTTTAAGCTGAATGGCCTTACAGACTAAGGCAACTCAGAAATCCCTGGGCCTATATTTGCCTGCAGCATTTAGAAGGCATTATGGCCCACAGCAATCTGGGTACTATTATTCTCAACCGCCCAGACACTACCAGCAGAGGAGAAAGAATAAGGGGTTTGGGCATAGGCCCCTCTGCCATCTTCCTCCAAAGGACCATCACAGTCTATTCCTCATTATTCAGGCACCTCAAAGCACTCGTTTTGATGAGGTGCTTGAGGTCGATTTATCAATCCCTTCACTTCAGGATCCAGTATGTTCCAACCATCTGTCCCATTTCCTCAGTGCCCTGGAACCACATTACCTCAGACCACTAGGTCCTAAATACAATGGAATTCAGGCATACCCTCCAATTTTCATCAGCTCTGTCTTCCCACCAACTTTCCCCATCCCTGTTCAGAGATCCTTCTCACAAGCAACTATTGGAGCAAGAAGTCTAATCCCTCCTTCAAAGGGGGGCTTTGAAGAGGTTCTGCACCAACTAAGAGGAAAGGGGTTCTATTCCTGCTACTTCCTGATCCCAAAAGTCAAGAGGGATCTCAGACCAATCCTAGACCTTTGTCGGCTCAACTGCTTTCTCAAGAAGTTGAAGTTTCACATGGTCTCCTTGGCCTCCATCATCCTGTCACTGGATCCAGGGGATTGATATGTTGCCCTCGACTTGGAAGATGCAAACTTCCACATATGGATTTTCCAAAGCCACAAACAGTTTCTAAGATTTGTGGTAAACCAGACCCATTACCATTTCGTGGTTCTGCCATTTGGTCTATCGGCCACCACACAGGTCTTCACCAAGTGTATGGCAGTGGTAGTGGTCTTTCTGAGAAGAAGGGGAGTTCATGTTTTCCTGTATCTCAACAACTGGCTGATCAAAGGTTGGTTCAGAGCAAAGGTAGAGTCTGACATAGATTTCATGAAATCAGTCTTCTGAGCTTTCTGGCTATTAATGAACGACCAGAAATCTACTCTTATTTCTGTGCAGAGAACAGAATTAATCGGGGAAGTGCTCGAATCTGTACAGGCAATGGCCCTGCGTCCGGAGGACCACTTCCATGCAATCTCATCTTTGATAAGCTCCCTTCAGGCACATCTAATCACAACAGTCCAGGGTTTGCATGAGCCTCCTCGGTCACATGGTGTCGTGCACATATGTGGTATGACATGCGAGGCTGTGGCTCAGACCTCACCATGCCTGGCTGGCCACAGTATACTTTCCTTCCAGACATATCTTGACATGATGCTCACCATTCCATCTCAAGTCCTCAACTCAGTGATGTGGTGGTTGGATTGCCACATAGTCTATGTGGGAGTACCCTTTGTGAGATGCCGGCCATCCACATAACTGGTCTCTGATGCCTTGGTGCTGGATTGGGGAGCCCACCTGGGGCGTCTGATGACCTGAGACCTGTGGTGTTGAGAGGAGCTTTCACTCCATATCAATATCAGAGAACTCAGGGCAGACCTCCTGGCCTGTCAGGCGTTTTTGGCCCACATCACAAACAAGACAGTCTTGGTTCTCACAGACAATGCAACATCCATGTACTACATCAACAGGCAGGGCGCAGCTCACTCCCCCACCCACACCCTCCCCATGTTGGGAGGCAGTCCGTCTGGAAATTCTGCTTTTCACATTCAATCAGCCTAGAAGCATCTTACCTACCTGGTGCACAGAACCAGCTTGCAGACCGCCTCAGCAGGTCCTTTTCCAGTCACCACAAGTGATCCCTTCACCCAGATATCACAAGGGACATCTTCCAAGAGTGGGGGACTCCCTGTGTAGACCTGTTTGCCATGCACGACAACAGGAAATGCTAGCAGTTCTGCTCCCTACGGGTCACAGCCCCAGACCTCTTACGGACGCCTTTCCTATTAGCATGTTATATGCCTTCCCCCCGTCCTATTGATTCACAAGGTTCTGATGAAGATCAAGCAGGACCGAGCACGGGTCTTCCTGATAGCTCCGGCATGGCTATCCTTGTACGCCTTTCAGTGGAGGCCGCAATCCAGCTTCTGCTGCACCCAGACCTGATCACACAGAACCATCACAAGCTGTTCCACCCAAACCTCAGCTCACTTCATCTGATGTCCTGGAACCTTCATGGCTGAACCCTGAAGAGCAGGCTTGCTCATAGCAGGTTTGTAGCATCCCTCTGGGCAGTAGAAAGCCCTCTACTAGGGCGACGTACCTGGCATAGTGGGAAAAATTCTTCATCTGATTTTTCCATCACAGAGTTCTGCTCATGCAGTTCTTATTGCAGCTTGTTCTGGAATATCTTCTGTTTTTGAAGCAGTAAGGACTGACCTTCTCTTCAGTCAGGGTTCAGCTGGCAGCCATTTCAGCCCTTCATCACAGTAGGTCGGTTTTCTCACACGAAATGATAATTCATTTTCTCAAAGACCTGGTGAGGATATTCCCTCAGATAAAGGAACCAGTTCCCCCCAGGACCTAACCCTTGTCCTGTCAAAACTAACAGAACCGCCCTTTGAGCTGCTAGCGACATGCAACGTGTTTTTTTTGGTGGTCATTATGTCGGCCAAGAGACTGTCTGAGATCTGAGCCCTCACCTTAGAGCCCCCATATACAAACTTCTTCAAAGATAAAGTACAGCTATGCTCACGTCCAAAGTTCCTCCGAAAGTGGTTTCTCAATTCCACTGCAACCAATCGATTTTTCTGCCAGTTTTCTATCCTAAGCCACATGCAGATTGGGAAGAACAACGTCTGTACTCCCTAGATGTCAGACGGGCCCTGGCATTCGGTAATCAGAGGACCAAAGCATTCTGTAAATCAACATTGTTTTTCATAGCAATAGCTGAAAGAATTAAGGGGCTCCCCATCTCCGCTTAGATAATTTAATTTTGGATCACATCATGTATCCAGGCATACTATGACCTCGCAGGGGCCCCCCCTCCGCTGAACCTGACTGCTCATCCCATAAGGCCTCAGGCTTCTTTGGCAGTGTTTTTTGTTCAAGTTCCTTTCCAAGATATCTGAGGGCTGCAATCCTTGGTGCACATGTTCTCAGTGCACTATGCCATCACTCAGCATCTAGAGATGATGCCCACATTGGCCACACTGTGTTGCAGCTTCTCTTTGAAGTCCAAGCCACCTCTGGTGCAACTGCTTGTGAGTCACCGACACTGATATGGTTGTGTGCAAACACTTGAAGAAGAAAACTGTTTACTGACCTTTTGTAACTGTTGTTGTGTGAGATGTAATGTATATGTCCATTTCAAGACTAAGGGTGTAAAATATTAAACAGTTAAATGGTTAACTGGTAAGTATTAGTCTGCCCATTAACCCCCTGCACACCGGCCGGAGCAGCCCCAGCCCCTGCCGGGCCAGTAGGCCAGAACAGCCCCAGCTGCGCCAGCCAGCTGGAGCAGCCCCTGTCCCTCTCCCTTTAATCGATTACCCGGTTAAGCGATAACCATTTAAATGATTAAAATTATATCTTTGAAAATGATATTTACATACCTATCCAAGACCCACCCACCAGCCCCTCTCTTGGAATGGTTGGTAAGAAGAAACTGCAGGTTGCGGTCTTGGCAGGGCCTCTTATACCGGTGCTATGAATGTGAAGCACTAGAGGGCGCTAGAGCCAACCTGCCAGATACCACTAAGGGAAAAAATTCCAGCAACTATGCTCAGGGCATGCACTCACCTACATTGGAATGGACATGTGCAACACATCTCAAAGAACCACAGTTACAAAAGCCAGTAACTGTTGTTGTTTTTTTCTGTTTGTGCATTTAAATGATTGCTTTGTAACTGCTTCGGCCTTGTGTAATTTTCCTTATGTATTCACTATTATTATTTAATATTTGTTACAGTAGAGGCTGAGGTCCTGACTAGGGCCCATTGCAGCGGGGTGCGGTGTAAACAGGTAGACATGATCCTATCCCAAAGAGCTTACAATATAGGGAAACAAACAACATACAAGGAGATGGGAAGATGGAGACAGTCAAATATATACAATTTTAATATAAGTATTAGGGGCAGAGAGCAAATGAGACACTTCTCTGTGATGGGAGAAAGAGGATAAAAAGTTCTGGAGGAGGTGGTAGATCATAGAGGATCGTGTAGATATTTGTAAGAGTTGGCAAGATCTTGTACAGAAAAGGAGAAGAGGGCAGGCGGGATCTTGGAGGGAGTCAAAGTTGATAAGTAATCAGCTGTGAAAATGACTCAGTGAGGCTGGAGAAACAGTGGTGTTAGTCAAGGCATGTGGCATAACTGAAGGAGGACAGCAAATTTGTAAAGTAAGTAATTTATGTGACCCTGGGACCTTCTCGAGAGGTGTTCAGGAGCAGCAACAAGGAAGTCGGTCTTGGAAATGAGCTATCATTCATGACCCAAAGGATGGACTTTGTGCTGGAAGAGGAAAGATAAAGAGGAATGGAAGGCTCTGACAGCAGATTCCACAGACAGAGATGAGCTATAGAGGCAGAGAAGTCCTCAGCAGAAATGTGTAGGTAGCTAACCATGAAAGAATAGATGGGTGGGCAGTGGTCAAGGAGATGAAGTTCTGGTGGCAGAGAGGGAATGTAGAAATCAGAGAAGGAGATATACATAGTGAAGATAAGGTCAAGCAAGTGGCCATTTTGATGCATGAGACAGCTGATTTAGCATTTGAGATCAAACAAGAAGGTGAAGGTCAAGGCAAGCAGCTAATAAGGGACAAGACATCAACAGATGAGGGTGGGAGATTGTGAGCAGAGGCAGGAGAGCCAGGTATTGGAGAGAGGAAAGAGATTGGGAGATGGTGCAGGGAAAGAAGAGGAAAGAGTCAGATGGAGTGTTAAAGCAGCAAAGAATCCTGTGGCACCTTATAGACTAACAGACGTTTTGGAGCATGAGCTTTCATGGGTGAATACCCACTTCGTCAGGTGCATGTAGTGGAAATTTCCAGGGGCAGGTATATATATGCAGGGATAATGAGGTAGTTCAATCAGGGAGGATGAGGCCCTGTTCTAGCAGTTGAGGTGTGAAAACCAAGGGAGGAGAACCAGTTTCAGTTTCTCCTCCCTTGGTTTTCACACCTCAACTGCTAGAAGAGGGCCTCATCCTCCCTGATTGAACTACCTCATTATCCCTGCATATATATACCTGCCCCTGGAAATTTCCACTATATGCACCTGACGAAGTCGGTATTCACCCACGAAAGCTCATGCTCCAAAACGTTCTGTTAGTCTATAAGGTGCCACAGGATTCTTTGCTGCTTTACAGATCCAGACTAACACGGCTACCCCTCTGATAGATGGAGTGTTGTTTAGCAAATTATCTCTGTCATTATCACTTGTTAACATAGCCTCCTTTTGTGTCACCCTAGGCTTCAAAGAAGAGGGGGAAATGGTGGTGGTTTTTTTTTTGTTTTGTTTTTTACATTTCACTACAGACTATTGTAGCAAAGCTAACTGAATTGGAATGTGTGCACCTTCAGCTCTTCACTATGTTTATAATGGAATGACAGTACAGTAAAATTTGTCTTACTCAATTTTTAGTTTTAATTTGGACTGATCAGTTGTGTTTCTGGGGTTCCAAGGACCAACAGCATTAGGAACAGAGGCTTTGTACAAGCCAGGTATTGTGAAAACTCTCTTGTTCTACCTTATCAATGACCTTTACTCTGAAGTGCTTGTCATCCTTACAAGGAGACCCCATTCATTATGGGTGAAAGGTAATTCATTCTTTAGTTTCTGAGTCTTTTTTAAGAAAAGACTATCACTTCCTGTGAAATCATGTGTAGTGTTTTTCATGGTATATGCAACTACTGAATAGCTTCAAGCCTGGCTTAGGCTGTTAAAAAGAAAATTAGATGGCTGATTCACTACACTCATTTGAAAAATACTAGAATACATTGCTAAACCTTCAGCCACAATTCTGTGCAGTTTAGTCTGTCTGTTCCAGAGAAACCTACATTTAACAGACAGACCTGGTTAATTCTTCACTCTTAAGAAGGGTAGTCTTTTTATTTTAGGGTTGAAGACTTTGGCAGGGAATTGTAGGAAATCTCAAATTGCATCTGTCTTCATTCTCTTGACAAGTAAATAAATGTATAAAAAACGTTTTGCTTTTAGTTCTGCTGATTCTGTAACTTAGGAAGAAAGATACACTAACAAGAACTGAAAATTGACAATGATGAAAAAATCAGGAAACTTTCCTATTAAAGTTTTCAGCATCTCAAAATTTAAATAATTCCACACTGACAGTAGTAAAAATCTGATTATGGTATAAAATAGGGTTTCATGATTTAGGTCCTAAGACTTACTTTACTTTAGTTTGTTATATTGTAGATCTTATGTTCTTTCCTGTGGAGGGTGAAAAACCTTCTGTATTTCATACAACTCAGTGTTGCAGAAATGAAAGTGGGTTAATTAGGTGCTGAAATGTCATTGTTAACTGTGTTTACTTTATCTTCAAATTTAGAATAACCAACACTGATACATATGAAGTTTGTTTTCAAGAACATGAATCTAATGACAATAATCCATAGTTTGGAAAATAGTGGAGAGTTCTGTGATTTGTGAAAGGTGTTTCCCCGTTTCTAGCACACTCGGTTTTTTTGGTAAGGTTTTCATAATACAATACAAAATTACACAGAATGATTGACGGGAGGCAACCTTGCAGGTAGATAGCTGAAAAGGATTTCATTTCATCAGTCATTCGACACATTTATTTTGTCAAACATATTTGGTAACAGTTGTTGAACAACTGTATTCTTGGAAGGTTCTCTTCATCCATTATGTTGGTTTCCCTGGTCCTACTCAATTGTTGTCCAATTAGTATCTACTATGGAAGTTTTAATTTGTCACTAACAAAAATAAAAAAGAAAGGGTGCAATCAGTCAGAGAATCTTGGCATGAAAAGAAACCTTTGGTATTAATTATATTAGTCTGTCGTGAGGATTTAGAGTAGTGTATTGTTCAGGGGTCATATTTATTTGAACTATGTTTTAACACAGAAACTTTTTAGAGGGTAGAGGAAGGAGATGCAACATGGATTGTACAGGGGCTTGTGAATAGGCACAGTCACATTTTTTTTAAACTCAGGAACTGCAAGGAACAAGAGGGTATAATGCTGCTGGTACTTCTAGGACAGTGTCAAGGCAGTAGTCCTTAAACTATTTCAGAGTAGCCTTCTACAGTCTGATGCCTCAGTACATGCTCACCTTATGCTTCAGGAGGTATTCTGCTCCAGGATGATTCTAAGAGATTCCTCTTCTCCGATCCCAATTCTGCAGTGTCTGAAAAACCATGATCTAGCCATTTCTTTATTGCATTTTCCTTAGAATGAATGAGACAGACCTAAAGGGAGGTACTTCAGAGAGAATGCTTTGCTTTTCGATAGCATCTTCCATCCATATTCAAAGTTTTTTTACTAATTAAAGTTAACTGAGCGTTGCAACACCGCTGTGAAGAAGTCAAGTATTTTATCCCCATTTTGCTAATAGGGAAATTGAGGCACAAAGAGATTTAAGTGACTGGTCAGAAGTCAAAAAGGAAGTTGGTGTCAGAACCATGAATAGAACCCCAATGTTCTGACTCCCAATTCTCAGACTTAACCACAAGACCAATATAAAGCATCTGTTAACCAACTAAAAAATTTCAAAACCTGATTATATCACAGAATTGAGAACATAAAACTACAGCTGTACCTTCGTAAACACTGATCAATGTCTGTGCAAGTGAAACTAATATTCCAGCTCTGTCTCATGTACTGAGAGCTATCAACCACATTTCTTCAGTTGGCTGAACAATTGCCAGACACTTTCAGAGGTGAACTATTGAAAAATAGATACAACTTTCAAGAAAGGCTAAAACCTTTACAGGTAACAGAAGGTGAGATATGCAAATCCACAGTTTCCAACCTACAGTCTCTGAAAATTTTTGACTAAGGCACAAAAGGTTGTGCTATAATGCTAGCTTTCACTCCTTACTGGTTTAAGCTGTCTTTTTGTCAAGACGATGTTTTTGTTAAATCAAGTAATTTGTTTATCCTTGAGATTAAATAGGAGCAGGTGTTCAAATGATAAAAATAACCACCCTTTTGCCTGCTACTCCACGTTCCTACGTTTGTCCTTCTGCTTTTACTATAATTAATGTGAAAAGTTACACATTACTAATATGTCATTGCAAAACATTTTCAAATACTTTGTATGCAAGACAGATTAAAATAATCACCCTTCTTTCCCCTTCTTCTTCACATTCTCTTTACTGCTTTTCTCATCATGAGTTTGTGAGAAATTGATGTTGCTTATGTTATTTCATGTTATGAAGAATGTTATAGTATTAGGTGCAATATGCTGTGTATTGATTTGAACAAGCTTTTATACCAGAACCCATTTGTTCTTTGCTTTTGGATATGGTGAATCTGTAAAACGTAAAAAAAAAACCCTACATGTCCCTTCTATGTCTGTACGGGAAATTCTGTTTTCTTTCTCTTGTATAGACTGCTTCTCCCTTCATAGGGCAATCAAATCCATTTGTGCCCTAGGAAACTTAGCTGTGTCCAAGAACCTAGTTTATACAGAGGGGACCTTCATTTGAGTAGCTGGACAGCTAAAAAGGAAAAATCTTTGAAAGTAATATGCATTTTCCAAATCATTCAGTCTGGTTAGAAAACAGATTACATATTAATTTCCTGGATAAGTAGAATAGATTTGCCCTTTTATAGAATAAGACCTGTCTCTTGGTCAATCACATTTATAATAGAACACTTTGCTGTGTTTCACTTAACTCTTTGTTAACTGCACACTGCACTATAGGAGAGGAAAAGCATGATATTTCAGTTCTAAAGACTTGTGGCTTCTTACTCAGCTTTTAAGAAACCAATACGTCTGCCTCCTTAGTTATAGTATTTGACAGAATTAAAGATGCTTTTTCTTCCTCTTAGTGTTTCTATCCTAGTTCTCACTTGTCCTCTTTTTTGGTATTGATTTATATTCCTATTCATTATGAGGAAAACAGCCAGCAAGAGGGAACCAAAAGTGAGCTACTTACCATGTGGGACTCTGTTTCCCAAGTGGCTTTCTTAATACACCGATTCCACCTCTTGAGCTAACATTTCCCTGTACCCCTTTAGTTCATAACTTTATAGGGCAAAAAGCTATAGTCTCCTCTAGTTTGTGTTCAGTGATGGGTAACATAGGATTAAGGGTTGGGATCAACCAATAATGTCCCCTTTTTCAAATTTTCACAATCCCACTATCCTGTTTGTCTGAAAAACTCCTCAGTACAAAAATAACTGTTTTCTTGAACTGAATGTGCTGTGTTTGAGCAGGGGATTCCTCTTTGAGGCATCAAATCAGAAATGAAAGCAACCAGGGTTGGTCATCTTGCCAATCCCTAGAGCAAGATTGTTTTCTATAGTACACTTGATGCTTCATCCAGGCTAGTTTTAATTCCCCAAGAAATTGAGCTTCCACCACCTCCTGTGAGAGATTATTTAACAGTCGTAGGTTCATATATTCCAAAGCCTGAAAGGGATCGTTGTGATAATCTAGTATGTGATCTCCTATATAAGATAGGCCTTAGAACTTCCTAAATTTTATAGAAGAACATCCAAGTCCTGATTTAAAAATTGTCGGTGATGGAGAATCCACCACAACCCTTGGTAAATTATTCCAATGATTATATTACCTTGATAGTTACAATATACTCATTTCCAGCCTTAATTTGTCTAGCTTCAACTTCCAGACATTTGATCATGTTATACCCTCCTCTGATGGATTGAAGAGATCATTGTTAAATATTTGTTCCCTGTATAGATACCTACAGATTGTAATCAAGTCACTTCTTAAACGGCTCTTTGTTAAACTAAATAGATTAAGCTCTTTGAGTCCATCACTGTAAGACTTGTTTTCTAATCCTTTAATGATTCTCACGGCTGTTCTCTGAACCCGTTTCAATTTTTCCATATCCTCCTTGTATTGTGGATACCAGAACTGGACACACTATTCCTGCAGTGGTCACACTAGTGCCAAATACAGAGGTAAAATAATCTCTCGACTCCTACTCAAAATTCCCTTGTTTATGCATCCCATGATCACATTAGCTCTTTTGGCCACAGCATCACACTGAGAGCTCATTTTCAGCTAATTATCCGTGATGACCCCCCAGATCTTTTTCAGAGTCACTGTTTCCCAGGATAGAGTTCCCCATCCTGCAAGTGTGGCTTTACATTCTTTGTTCTGAAGAGTATACATTTAGATGTATTAAAGCACATATTGTTTGCTTGCACCCAGTTTACCAGGCAATTCAGATCACTCTGAATCAATGACCGGTCATCTTCATTATTGACCATGGTCTCATGATCAGGATTTTTTCCCCCTGTTATTACACCTAAATTTTCCCTTTGTCATGGAATTTCTCTTAATTCTTCGAGTGCTTGCTCATGTCAATTCCATTCTAGGTGTGTACGTGCCCATGTGCATAGTCGTCGGAGATTTTTGCCATAGGGTTGGCTGTAATGCCCTCTTGAGTACCACACTAATGCGTTGGTATAATACAGGGGTCGGCAACCTCTGGCACACGGCTTGACAGGGTAAGCACCCTGGTGGGCTGGGCCAGTTTGTTTACCTGCTGCGTCGGCAGGTTCAACTGATCGCGGCTCCCACTGGCTGCGGTTCACCGTCCCAGGCCAATGGGGATGGCAGGAAGCTGCAGCCAGCACATCCCTCACCCTTGCCGCTTCCTGCTGCCCCCATTGTCCTGGAACAGCGAACCGCGGCCAGTGGGATCCGCAGTCCGCTGAACCTACCAAAACAGCAGGTAAACAAACTGGCCCGGCCCACCAGGGTGCTTACGCTGGCGAGCCGCATGCCAGAGGTTGCCGACTCCTGGTATAATAGGTGTTGCTGACCCTACACCCTCTCAGTTCCTTCTTACTGCCCATGATGGTTGATCAGAGTGCCTTGTTTTTCATCGCAAGAGCGTTAGCAGTTCTTATAGTCCATTGTTCTGTCTCCTTTGTTGTTAATTGATAGGTACTTAATTAGATCTTTAAGTTAACTGCACTTCGTCTACCTTGGCGCCTTCTCGATCAGACTCCATGCCTGGCACCTCAGTGTCAGCGCATACCACACCACCAGCACCGGAATCCACCTGGCATTGTTCCCTCTCCCCAGTGCCTAAGATGCAGTTGGAGTTGATGGGCCCTCTGGCACCACAGAAAAAGGAGGCTTCAGACAAAGGATCTGTGTCAGGCCACGTGCCTGCTCCGAAGCTGCTTGAGAGTACCACTGCTGTCAGAGCTCTAGTCCAGCCAGAGACCCACATCCGACTCGTGGGAGCAGCAGGAGGTCTGAGGCCCTAGTAGGGTCATCTTTTGCCCGAAGCAGGTCTGGCAGCCAAAGAGCAAGTAGGCCGACTAGCACTGCCGATGCCAAGCCAGGGCCCCGGTATTAATGGGGAAAACAGTTATGGGACCGACCCATAAAGCAGTGGAGCATCCCCGATCCCTGGACTGCAGCATCAGTCCCCATCACTGCAGCCTCAGACCCCGGCACCGCAGCCAGTCCCCAATTAGAAGACACAGGGCCCTGATGTCAAGGTCTCCACTTGCAAAGCTTGGGACACCTGAGTCGTGATGCCGATCCCTGTATTCGTGGTACTGTCAGGCCTCCCACCAGAGTTCTCCACAACATAGATCATCGCCTAGGTAGTCTCCCAGGCATCAAGCCTCCCCAGTTCAGGTTTGTTCCTGGTCGCGGAACTGGTCTCCGGCTTCCTGGTACCACTGTTTGGACAGGCGCCAGTCCTCACCCTCTCCTTACCCGTCACCGATGAGGGTCAATCAGCAGTCATCGGAAGGGCCATGGTCCAAGCCTGAAGGGGAGCTCAGCCCCTCGCCTATAAAAAGTGAGTCACCACCTGACTTTGAGATCTTCACGGCTCCTGCGGTGATGGCAGCATGGAGGCAGGGGTAATGGCCTGCTCAGTTGCAGTACTGGCACTAGTGGGATGTACCTATTATGCAGGTCCCGTACTCCCACCATTCCTCCCAGGTTGCATCGGAAAAGCTGTCCCTGGCACAGCCAGCACCAAGTCAGAGCATGCTGCCAAATCCAATGCCAGGGCAACACAGCAGGCCCCGACACCCAAGGAGCAGCCCATCCCCCTACTGTGCAGTCATCTTTGTCGTTTCCAGACAAATCAGTGGTGGGCCCCTCGCAAATGAGCAGCCCCCCCCCGACGACTTCAAGGAGCACCAGGACCTGCTCAAAAGCGTGGCTGCCAGCCTTAACTTAGAGGCGAAGGAGCTAGCGGAGGAGTCTGACCACCTCTTTAATGTTATACCCTCCTCCACTCTGGCCCAGGTCACATTGCCCATCCATCCAAGGGGTCCTTAACATTTCCAAGTCTTTGTAGCAGACCCCCTCTTCCATTCTGCCTACCTCCAAGAAGGTGGAAAAGAAGTACTATGTCCCTGCAAAGGGATTTGAGTACCACCCTCCAACAAGATCGCTGATCATTTCTGCCATCAATGAAAGGAACAGGTGAATGACACACCAAAAAATAAATGCCAACAGGTTGAACTTGTTTGGCAGCAAAATTTTATTCAGCAGCCAGCCTGCAATTTCGGGTGTCTAACGATCAGGCCCTGCGAGGCAGGTACAACTTCAACCTGTGGGACTCCATCAGCAAGTTAAAGGATGGCCTCCCACAAGACTGAGCCCAAGAATTTGCTGCGTTGGTGGACGAGGGCAAAGCAGTGCCAAGAAGCATTCTCCAGACGGTCTGGAACGTTATGGACTTGGCAGCCAGGGTAGTCCCCTCCATAGTGACCATGAGATACAGCTCCTGGTTACAGTCCTCTGGGCTGTCCCAGGAGATGCAGACTACTCTTCCGTTTGACAGAGCAGGGCTCTTTTGGGAGCTGACCAATGCACAGCTCCATGGCCTTAAAGACTCCCATGCCACCCTCCGTTCCTTGGGTCTTCACGCACCCCAGCAGGCTAGAAAGCCATTCTATCCCCTGCTGCCTCCGCCTCCATCGAGGTCCTGGGGTGTCCTCCCTGTCCATCTCCTATAGAAAGATGGACAGACACAAAGGATTTAAATGGCGTCACCCTTTGTCTTCCCGTTCCTCCTTCCAGCCTTGTTCTTCCACAGGCCAGGGAAGTCAGAAGCAGGTGTTTTGAGGATGCACCCTAGGACGGCGCCCCAGTCACTTCCCAGGATCCACCCCCTGCTCTTTCCTCAAGCACCTGCTCCCCTTCTGGTCGGCCTGGTCATGACTGAGCTTGGACGATTGGGCACTCAATGTAATATCTTCAGGCTACATCCCAAGTACCTATCCTGAACGTCTGTAGGGCAGCCATCCACATGTTCACCTGCCATTATGCACTTACCCAGCAGACCCAGGACGATGCTGGTTTTGATAGAGCAGTACTGCAAGCCGCTATACTGTGAACTCTGAGCCTATCTCCGAGGATACAGCTTGTGAGTCACTTAGAATGGAATTGACATGAGTAAGCACTTGAAGAAGATAAAATGGTTACCTACCTTTTCGTAATTGTTGTTCTTTGAGATGTGTTGCTCATGCCTATTCCATTACCTGCCCTCCTTACCCCTATCTTGGAGTTGACGACAAGAAGGAACTGAGAGGCCGTAGGGTCAGAAGCACCTAATATGCATAGCTGCATACCAGCGCATGAGTGCGGCATTCAAGAGGGTGCGATAGCCCACCCTACAGATACCACTAAGGCAAAAATCTCTGACAACTGGGTATGTGGGAGTGCACACACTTAGAATGGAATGGACATGAGCAACACATCTTGAAGAACGACAGTCACAAAAACATAGGTAACCATTTTTTATATCCTCTTGTGCCACTCAAAATAATTCTTTCCTATTCTTAATGTATACACCCTTTAAGTTTTGTAGACAGCTAACATTTTGCACCTTAAAATTTTTCTTAGAGAAGCTATATATTTAGCTCTTTTTAATTTTCTTTCATAAATTAATCTCTCCAGCTCCCTAATTATTTTTGTTGGTCTTCTGTGAAATCGCTGTAATTTGTCAATATCTTTCTTATTTTGAGGTGCCCAGGACAGAATGCAATATTCTAGGTGTGTAATTACTTCTCTACGCCATTACTTGGTTCCGCTGAATATACGGAGGCTATTTTTATTACCACTGCACATCGCAAATTCATATCTAATTTGCTGTTCACCATTGCTTGTTGGCCTATTCAGCATTGCTCCTTTATGGATTTATACCTCTTGTTTCACATCTGTACTTCTGTACATTTCTCCCCAGATTTCTTCACTTGAATTTTTCCATGTTGAATTTATCTTTGTTACATTCTTCCCATGTTTCTAATCTCTCAAGAGCCAGTTTCTCCAGCTTTCCCTGGTTTTGGCAAAATTATCTTGTTTCTTGATTATGTTGCTTGTATAATTTTTGGAAAAGAAATTGTACTTTCATACATGTGTGTCTCTGCTGCAAGTCCCTTAAAACCTTTTCCTGCTGTTTCTGAGATCTAGTTTTGAAACTTGTCACTTTTTTGCTATTTGATTTCCTAGTTTTGAAAAAAATTGAAAGAGTGATCCATTATGGCAGTTTCCATGTCATGGTAGTTTCCTGAGTGATTATCAGCATAGATGCAGCAGTTTCTATTCGTATATAATGCATTCATTTACTCTCTACATTTAAAACAATGCTGTTTACCTGCAGGAGGAGGAGGAAGATGCTTATGAACAAACTCTAGAGTTCCGCAGAGGAGGTGATGGTCAGCCAAGACGGTCCACACGACCAACCCAGCAGTTTTATCAACCCCCAAGGGCTAGAAACTAATAGGAAAAATAAAAGGTAAATATGTAATAGTGACATTTTATTTGTGGATTTCAGTTTCAACAAAAGTGCGTCCATTGTGAAAAAGGGTGTGTACCCTTAATGTTATAATATGATGTATTCAAAGTTACCATAATTAAAAAGAAAAAGAACTTCGTGGGATTATTTTCTGAAGCTTTGTTGAGTGTTGAGTTGCCAGTTGTGAGCAGGTTGAAAAAGTACAATAAATTATAGTAATTTCCATTATAAGATACTAGGACCAAATTTACAATGTAAAGTTCCTAGGGGAAAAAATGAGTGTTTCTTATAAAAAGTCTTATTAAAATAAGTAAGCAATACACATGACATGGCCTGCTTTATATTGTAATAATGGCATTTTTCAGAAGTTTATGTGCCGTAAGCCAAAAATCCACACCTAAAAATGACTGTTATTACAGCTTTATGTATATACTAGAGTCTTTTTAGTGTTGTTGTAAAATACTTGTTTTAACAATTATACTAAATTAAAAAGTTTCATGTTTTTTCTTTTAAAATATTTTATCAAGTTGATAATAAAACAACCTAATATGTAATTTTTAAAATAAAGATTTACTATTAATGTCTGTTTTTTCAGAATCAACCCTTTGCAATCAGACAGAAGAAAAAGCTTTTATACAACAAATTTTATACTATTTTGCTTTGATTTAGTTCTTTTTCCCCTTAACTATAAAGACTCAGTATCTTTTTGGTTGTAAATTGTGCATACATAGGGTACAATTTGTAGACAGCACATAGACAGATGAAAAATATATTTGGTGTTTTTGTCACTGAATGTTTTGTTGAGGTATACCTGAATATTGACAGCAGAGTGGGGGCTGTCCAGTTTATTGCACTGAATGCAGCATGTATGTTTGCCTGCTTTGTGGGCAGGTGGCATATGTGTGCACAGAGGTGGATTATGGATTTGTGGGGCGCTGGGCCAGAGCAAGTGGGGGCCCCTCCCCACCCCTTCCAACCTGCAGTTCTCCCCTCTCCCCGGTGCTCCTGCTGGGGAAATGGGGTCGGGGTATAGGGGCTTCCCTGCTCCCTAGCAGGAGGCCCAGGCAGGCAGAGCGGGGAAAGTCGCTGCTCCCTGATCCTGCTCCCCAGCAGGAGTGCTGGGTGGGCAGAGCGGGTCGGGGTGCAGAGGCACCCTAATTGGCCCAGGCTCCTGGGCACGGACCCCGTTGGCCCAGTGGCTGATCCGCCACTGTGTATGCATTCGGTGCAAGGAGATCATGGCCCTCAGAGGCTGAGTGCAGACTCTTGAGACCAGAGTGACTGAACTGGAGGAGATAAGAGAGACAGAGGTACATAGACACAATGTTCTGGGACACAGTAGAGCAGTCCTATGCCCAGTCTAACAGCCTCTGTGATATTGAGAAGGATGAAAATCTTGGGGAAGGAGAACATCAAGCTGGAGCAGAGGGAAACAATCTCATATCTGAGACCTTACTTCCAGAAGATGTCATGTTATCCTCTCTCACTGAGGATGCCCCTTCTAGGAGGGAGTCCCAGTTATTAGGAAACGGCAGATAATAGTAATGAGGATTCAGTTATTAGAAATAAAGATAGTTGGGTTTGTGATGACTGGGAGAATTGTATGGTGAATTGCCTGAGTGCAAACGTTGCCGACCTTTCAAGATATCTAGATAGACTTATGTGCAGTGTTCAGGAGGAGCTTATGGTTGTGGCACATGTAAGTACCAGTGACATAGGGATAGGTAAAAGAGAAGTCCTGGAGGCCAAATTTAGGCTTCTAAGAAAGATTTAAGTCCAGGATCTCCATGGTAGTATTCTGTGAAATGCTTCCAGTTCCACACACGTGGCCAGTTAAGACAGGCAGAACTTCAGAGTCTCAATGAGTGAATGAGATAATGGAGTTTGGAGAAGGGATGTAGGTTTACTACGAGCTGGGGAACAATTTGGGAAAGGAGGAATCTATACAGAAGGTATGGGCTCCACCTAAACCAAAATGGAGCTAGATCATTGGCATGCAAAATTAAAAAGGCCATAGAGGACTTTTTAAATTAAGGGCAGGGAGAAAGCTGACAGGTTTGAAGGAGCACATAGTTCGAACAGACACATCCCTTAGGGGAGGATTTATTAATGAGGATACTCCATATCATATAAAGAAGAGAGGACAGAAGTTGATAAAGAACATGTAGGAATTGAAGAGAAACAGACAAACAAAAGAGAGTCCCATTCAATTACATCACATGAAGGCAGACAGCTAACTATTGACAGATTTTGTAAGTTCTTAAATATAAATGCAAGAAGTCTAAGATGGGTGAACTTGAGTGCCTGGTATTGAGTTAGGACATTGATATAATGGGCATTGCAGAAACTTGGTGGAATCATGATAATTAATTGGACACAGTAATACCAGAGTACAAAATATATAGGACTACCAGTGTAGGTCACTGGGAAAGTGGCGCCATATGATCCAAATTAGCAATTACTACTCAAGAAAAAGACCTTGGAGTCATTGTAGATAGTTCTCTGAAAACAGCCACTCAGTGTGTAGCAGCAGTCAAAAAAGCTAACAGTATGTTAGGAACCATTAGGAAAGGATAGATAATAAGACAGAAAATACCATAATGCCACTATGTAAGTACATCCTACATCACCACCTTATATACTGTGTCCAGTTCTGGTTGCACCATCTCAGAAAAGATATATTAGAATTTGAAAAAGTACTGAGAGGGGCAACAGAAATAATTAGGGGTATGGAACAGCTTCCATACGAGGAGAGAGAAAAAAGATTGGAACTGTTCACCTGAGAAAAGCAACAACAATGGGGGCGTATGATATGAATGGTGTAGAGAAAGTGAATAAGGAAGTGTTATTTTCCCCCTCACATAACACATGTTCCAAAGGTCACCCAATGACATTAGAAGGCAACAGATTTAAAACAAACATAAGGAAATACTTTTTCACACAAGATACAGTCAGTCTATGGAATTCATTGCCAGGTGACTGCTCCTATTTTTTCCTATTCAGATGCCTATTCCTTCTGTTCCCTGTCCAGTTACCCAAAGTCTCCTCTCAGATACATAGGTGAAATTTCTACTGAAATCAGTGTTGTCTTCCTTTGTCCAAGACTCCTGCACTGCAGACACTTTACGAGCAATGTACATAGCCAAGTAATTTCCCTTTTTTATTGACTCGCTGAGCCCAACAAAAAGTCTCTACAACTCTTGCGTTAGAGTCTAGGCCTCAGTGAGCCTATCGTGGAATTGTCGGGTGAAAGGATACCTGACTTCAGCACAAAAAATAGCACATAAAAATCTTCATTGTGGTCTGAACCTTTAGTGAAGATCTCTTTGCAGCTATAGTTTATTAATTTATTAAAAATTGAGATGATTTATCCTCAGAAAATGTAACTGACATCTATGCTAACAAATTTAAAAGGCAAACCATACAATCTCTAGCCCCCCCAAAACGCATGATGTTACTAAATTAAAACAACACTGCAGTGGCTATTAACAGCTGAGTTATCAAGCATGCCCCACTTGTTAGCTTTTTTCTTACTTGTGGATCTAATAAATCCTTCAATCTTTAAGTGTTGATCAAAGGCTGGTAATCAGTGAAGTGAGATGTCTTAAGTCGCGTCATGTTTGGTGAGCATTTACCAGTGAATCTTTTTCACTTGCCTCTTGTTTGTTTTTATTAAGCAGTATTTAAATTTGTGGTTGGCTTCTGCTGTCCTCTTCTTCCTTCACATGGCTTGGAGTATATTGCTCTAAATTCCTTTGCAAGGTCTCTCTCCTAGGGCAGGGATCGGCAACCTTTGGCATGCGGCTCGCAAGGGTAAGCAACTTGGCAGGCTAGGCCAGTTACCTGTCGTGTCTGCAGGTTTGGTCAATCATGGCTCCCAATGGCCATGGTTCGCCATCCCAGGCCAATGGGGATTGAGGAAAGCGGCGGCCATCACGTCCCTTGGCCCGCGCCACTTCCCACAGCCCCCAGTGGCCTGGGACGGAGAACTGCGGCCAGTGGGAGCCGTGATAGGCCGAACCTGTGGACCCGGCAGGTAAACAAACTTGCCCAGCCCACCACGGTGCTTATACTGGTGAGCCACGTGCTAAAGATTGCCGATCCGTGTTCTAGAGTGTGTTTTCACTGCAGTTAATCTAGACTATAACTAGGGCCCTACCAAATTCATGGCTATGAAAAATGCATCATGGGCTATGAAATCTGGTTTCCCCACCAGAAAATCTGGTCTTCTGTGTGCTTTTACCCTTTTGTGTGCTTTTACGATTCAGATTTCATAGAGGAGACCAGCATTTCTCAAATTGTGGATCCTGACCAAAAAAGGAGTTGCAGGTGGGTCACAAGGCTATTTTAGAGCGGTTGCTGTATTGTCACCCTTATTTCTGTGCTGCTTTCAGAGCTGGGCAGCCAGAGAGTAGTGGCTGCTGACTGAGGGCCCAGCCCTGCAGGCAGCAGTGCAGAAGTAAGGGTGGCAATACCATACCATGCCATCCTTACATCTGCACTGGTGTGGCCTGTGGCTTTGCCTTCAGATCTGGGCTCTTGGCCAGCAGCCGCCACTCTCCAACTGCCCAGCTCTGAAGGCAGCGCTGCAGCAGGAACATTTTCAGAAGTAAGGGTAGCAGTACCACAACCCCTCCTATAATAACCGTGCAGAACCCCCACACAGACACAACTTATTTTTGGGTCAGGACCCCTACAATTACAACACCATGAAATTTCAGATTTAAATAGCTGAAATAATAAAATTTATTATTTTAAAAATCCCATGACTGTGAAATAGACCAAAATGGACGGTGAATTTGGTAGAGCCCTACCTATAACCTGGGTGTTGACCCAAACCCTCTTCTGTCCACACAGAAAAGCCTCTAACCCAGTTTTGATAGTGCTTTAAGCAGAGTTGCCATCCAAGAAATCTTTCCTCCATGCTGCCAATTGGTCAGAAGCTGACACCAGACTTCTGGTAAAGCTGTGTGTGATATCAGTAAGACCCATAATTCAGGGAATGTACGCAGAATCAACAGTTCTATGATAATAACTCTTGAGAAACTGTCAGCAGAGGGAATTGAGCAGGTGGAATCTCCATGCTGGGACTAGTTCTCCCATAATAAATTGTGCATGAGTTTATAGAGTGGCACAGTTGACTGCACTGCATGGGATATGCTGCTAGAAATCCAGCCCAGGGCACAGGCTGATACAGCACTGTTGTGGACACAGCCACATGGGTCTGGCATGGGTAGAGTTTTGCAGTGGGGATGTTCTACTCATAGTCTGCAATGAACACCATTAGTGCTTCTGAGGCGAAAGGACAAATACTTTTCTGATGCTAAAACACCCTGCTTTCTTGGGGATTATTCCTTTAGTTTTGGCAACTGGACATACAAAATTTATTCCTGACTTGTGTCTAAGTGATAATTGAGCTAATTATTGACACCCTGTTTAGTGTTCTTTAGAAATTTTATTTTGATAGCCCAAGACATTTACTGAGAAATTTGCTGAGAAAAGGTGAGTGAGTCACCAACACCAGAAATTTCACAGATAATTAAAAATGCAAACAAACCTTTATGTATTTCTGAACCTCGTAGGGTAAATACAAACTTGGATTCTAAATTAGCTGTAGCTGCTGAGGAAAAAAAAGACTTGAGTGTCATGCTGAACTTAATAAAAACCCTGTTCAAAGTTCAGTGGCTGTCAATAAAGCTAACAAAATAGGAAATGATAATGAAAATATTGTATTTTCATTATATGAATTGATGGTACAATCTGTCTTGGAATACCATGTTCAGCTGTGGTCACTCTTACTTCATAAGAGATATAGAAAGAGTAATAGAAGTCCACAGATGAGTGATGATAATGGTTAGAGGCATGGACAGTCTTCCATAAGAGAGTGATTGAAAAACTTTGGGATTATTTAATTTAATGAAATGAAAAAGAAGGGATTTAAGAGAGTTATATTTGGTTGCTCCTTCTTACCCTTCCTCATACTGCAAGAACAAAAGGATATTTAATTAAAATGAAAGTTGTCAAATTTTAATCTACTAAAAATAACTCTTTGCTGTGAGGTAAATTGAGATAAATCCTGGTGTTTCCCGTTGACTTCGGTGGGGCCAAGATCTAATGCCTATAGTTTAATAGGATTCAAAAAAGGATTTAGCATTTATATGGTTAATGGGAACATCCTCAGTTGCATAGTAGGGGAAAATACAGGATGGGAGGCGGTAGTAACCCTCATATTTCACAACATAAGCAAACCACTAACTGATGGGAGTTAGGAAGAAACTTCTCCAATGAGTAGATTATTCTGTAATTGTTTATTACAGGGTTCCTTCCACCTTCCTTCGAAGCTTCAAGTAGAGGCCAGTGACAGAGACAGGATACAGGATTAGCTGGACCTGCTGGTCTGATCCTGGGTGGCAAATACGATCTTCCTAACAATTTTCTAAAATATCAAATATGATTGCTTTTTTGCAGGATCTCTCTAAATTAAGTGGCTATATCTAGGTGGAAAAATATCTGCACAACAAAACAAACTTAAACACACTCTATCTATAGTTAGTAATTAAATTCTGCAGAGAAAATTGATATATAATTTATTTTAAAAGAAAATAGAGGATTTTTTTAAAAAGATATCTCATGAAGCTGAATACAGTTTCTCAGCATATTTTGTCATCTTTTAAGAGACAGTCCTAATAATATCACTATTATGTTTTAAATATCACTATACTTCTTCCTCACAATTTAAAACATTATTCCTTAGCTGAAGAAATCAGATATT
Source organism: Gopherus flavomarginatus (assembly GCF_025201925.1). NCBI lineage: Eukaryota > Metazoa > Chordata > Testudines > Testudinidae > Gopherus > Gopherus flavomarginatus. Next base: position 302,662,044 of record NC_066617.1, on the reverse strand, counting down.
TCCTCTCCTCCAATTCTGCACAGAAGCTGTTTATTTCAAAATTTGCTCAAAAAGATGCATCCAACAGCTATTTCTTGCCCAAAACTTGGGGTTATTGGCCAAATGCAATAAATGGCCAATGGCAACTTACTGTTACACTTTGGCTAATGTTATGAGTCCCAACGCAGTTCAGTCTTAATGTACTTGTATTTATGCAATTCATATATAAAATGTAGTGGGGTTATGCAGATCCAATATTCATTGTCATTACAACTCACTATGGAACTATATTATTTGCACACTGACTAATATGAATCTTCAGTTGCACTAGATCAAAAAATTAAATGAGTTGCTCTCCTTGCCTATTATAATGTAAAATCTCAGTAACTGTGAGTAAATATAAACTCTTTACTTTTCCAGAAATGGGTTAGACTTTTAACCATCTCAGTAGTAAGCATTTGTGCTTAACTTTAGAACTGTGTGTTCACTAATCCGTTTGGATACTGAAGTATATCTCAAAGTTTTCTCCATTTAAGTGAGTTTACTAGGTTTGCTTTGTGGAGTTTGTGATGAGTCCAACAGAATCTACAGAGGAAATTGGCCTGTCTGAGGTGTAGGCAGGTGAAAAAAAGATTAGCTTCACATTGCAGTAGATGCGTTTTCAAACATGGCAAAGACAGCCATCAGACAGGCCCTCTTAGTATCTTTTTCAGGTAGACCACTATGCTGCTCTCTGTGCTTTGCATTTTTTTGGGCGGGGAGGGTTGTTTTTGTTTTGTTTTTTTGGTAGTATAGTAGCAGTCATGTCTATTGCATTGGAGTATAACCTTCCAGTTTACTCTTCTAAAGACTTATTTCTTTAAGTACAGTAGAATAGATATGTACCCTTTTGGATGAAAAATAGAAATTGTACAGAAAACAGCTTTGTAGCTTATGTATCTTATTTTTTCATTTAGTGAATTTCTTCGGGGGGGGGAGAAGTCATCAACAGCCTCCCAGTGCTCAAGACTTTTAGAAGAACTTCTGGCTTTTCCTGAGGAACAGGATACAAGAAAGATGGCTGGTGTGATCAGAAGGAATCCAGAGCTGATCAGCACGCAAGATTTTTTTAAAGTTCATAGTTGTATGAAGCAAAATACTTTTTACATATGAAAAAAGCAAATTGTTATTGCTCCCATCAATAAACCCATGGTGCACTATTCTGTTCTTTGCCTTATATTTTATTTATTCTTAGGTATTACTTAAACTTCAGTATGATCCTTTTTATTCATTTAGAGTAGACTTTGCATCCAATCCTGCTTCCATTAAATAAAGCAGCAAAACTCCTACTACATTAAATGGAAGCAGGATAAGGCCCTTAATATTATTTTGTTTTTCTAGAATAACCATTGTAAAACTTGTTAGAACATCTCAAGTAATTATTGTAGAGTGGAATCATGGAGTGACTCCCACACAGCTCAGTATGTTTCTTTTCCAAAATTACCTAAGGCCAAAGTTATGACTTTGCATGCTATGTTCACAAAATGTGCTTAAAAAGCTAATGAAGGATAATTGGTCAGTATTTCAACAGTAATCTCCTAAACAATTTTAGCCACATATTTCCTTTTAAAAAATTGATTGTACTTTGCTGCGGAAACAGATATTGTCTGAATGTGACACAACAAGGTATGGCTTTGCATCAAGGTACTTTTAACTGGGCGTACGGTACCAAGGACAGACTCAAAGGCACAGGAGAACACAAAGTACACTTGAACTATTGAATATTAAATTCTCACTTTTTTGTTTCACATTTTGCTTTTATTGCTTCAGTTACTGTTGGAAGTGTTTTAATTAATCTTCTCTGAAGCTTGACAGAGGGGCCCCATGTGGGGAAGGCTACATTTCACTTTAATCCTTATTGCAGAAAGGGTGAAATTTTATCCTCATGAAGAGAGGCAGTACAAGACCTATGCACACCCACGTCCCAGGTAAGCCTTATTTTGATGGCTGAAGTGGGACTGAAGTGGTGTACAAGGGAAAGAACAAGTTAAAAATTACTTAGACAAGTTAGATGTCTTCAAGTCACCAGGGTCTGATGAAATACATCATAGAATACTCAAGGAGTTGATTGAGGAGATATCTGAGCCATTAGCGATTATCTTCTATAAGTCATAGAAGATGGGAGAGATTCCAGAGGCCTGGAGAAGGACAAATATAGTACCAATCTATAAAGAGGAAGTAAGGACAACCTGGGGATTTACAGACCAGTCAGGTTAACTTCTGTATCCGGAAAGATAATGGAGCAAATAATTAAGCAATCAGTTTGAAATTAGAAGATGATAAGGTGATAAGTAACAGCATGGGTTTGTTAAAAACAAATTGTGTCAAGCCAACCTAATAGCTTTCTTTGACAGAGTAACAAGCCTTGTGGATAAGTGGGAAACAGTAAATGTGGTATATTCTGATTTTAATGAGGCTTTTGATACGGTCTCTCATGACCTTCTCATAAACAAACTAGGGAAATACAACCTAGATGGAGTTGCCATAAGGTGGGTGCATAACTGGTTGGAAAACTTTTCCAGAGAATAGTCGTCAGTGGTTCACAGTCAAGCTGGAAGGGCATACCAACTGGGGTTCTGCAGAGATCAGTTCTGGGTCTGAGTCTGTTCTATATCATCATCAGTGATTTAGATAATGGCATAGAGAGTACACTTATAACATTTGCAGACAATATGAAGCTGGAAAAGGTTGCAAGTGCTTTGGAGGATAAGTTTAAAATTCAAAATGAATTGGACAAACTGGAGAAATAGCCTGAAGTAAATAGGATGAAATTCAATAAGGACAAATGCAAAGTACTCCATTTATGAAGGAACAATCAGTTGCACACATAGAAAATGGGAAATGACTGCCTAGGAAGGAGTACTGTAGAAAGGGATCTAGGGGGTCATAGTGGATCACGAGCTAAATATAAGTCAATGGTGTAACAGTGTTACAAAAAAGCGAACATCATTCTGGGATGTATTTGCAGGCGTGTTGTAAGCAAGACACAATAAGTAATTATTTCCCTCTGTTCAATGCTGATTAGGTGTCAACTGATTGTGTCCAGTTCTTGATGCCACATTTCAGGAAAGATGTGGACAAATAGGAGAAAGTCCAGAGAAAAGCAACAAAAATGATTAAAGGTCTAGAAAACATGACCTATGAGAGAAGATTGAAAAAATTGGATTTCTTTAGTCTGGGAAAGAGAAAACTGAGAGAGGACATGAAAGTACTTTTCTCATATGTAAGATGTTATTACAAGGAGGAGGGGATGAGATGTTCAGTGGCATGAGATGGCCTAGGTATGGCCAGCCCTTTGCTCACCTTTCCCTGGGCCATTTCCTACCAGACCTTGTGTCTCAGTTTGACGTGTGGCTGTAGTCTACTTAGTCTTTACTTCAAAATCCCTGCAGTCTAGGGCCAATGCCTGTGGCCCTCTTGTGCCTCTTGCCCATGGTTCTAGGCCAGGGTGAGGAAGGATGAAACTCTCAGCCACATCCAATCAGTAGAAGCTTCTGCTGCTGCTGCAGAGTGATGTTCCTCCTGGAAATGGCCTCTCTTTCTTCCCTTAACTGGGGCTGTGGAAGCTCCCTTTATATTGGTCTTCTCCCCAGGAGCATGCTCGACAGTGCCTGAGGGGCAGGGCCTTCTGGGCCTAGTCCTTCCCCTGTCTCAGCCTTATGGGGTTTGGAAACCCCATCACAGGAAGTGTTAATAACATGTATAAAAGTATCAATTCCTGGGTGGAAGTTGGATTTCTCTCTGCTAAGTGCTAATACTGTCTACACCGGGAACACCAAAACTACTACAACAAAAAGAGGATTTATATTGATGTAGTTAAATAAATTTGTATAATGTACAAGGCACGTTCTGTGGTCTCAAATCTGCAAACATTTATGCACATGCTTCACTCCTAAGTATGTGAGTAGTCATATTGCAGACAAACTTTAAAATTAGCACATGCATACATTTTGGCAGGGTCATGGCCTTACCTGTAATGTTATATAAATGAAATCACTATCTTAGAGTGTTTTTTTTTCTAGTCAGCTAAATAAGGAACAGAACGTTTTGCCAGCCTAGTAGATCTTAAACAATGGCCTGAGAATTGTTATAAAATTCATAAGTAAAATTAAAACAAAAATGTAAAATAATTATTCACATATGAGCAGTACAATGTGGAAACTATTCACTGTTAATTAACACATAACTATTTAGTTTTATGAAGTTTCCTGGTTTACTTTTCAACTCCTTACCCAGAGATCATCATTCAATCTGATCAGTGCAACTAAATTGTACCTGCAACTAAAATGACCGAATACTTAAATTATAGGTCTAATATACTGATTGCTGTTTGACATTTCCTTTCCAGCGTTATCAATGAGACCACTTACAGCAGCTATTCAACTTCACAAAGCTATACAGTTTATAGTACTACTTAAAAAGTAGTTTTGTCTTTCCAATGCTAGTAGACTGTGTGCTTGGACAAGTATTATTAAGGACAGAGCCCTACAATCGATGTACCAAAGCAGTCAGTGAAATTGAAATCATTTTTTATATTACTCTGAAATCTCTTGCTTCCTTGAACTAAATCCATAAAATCCAGGAAAAGAGCAGTCTGATTTAGTGAAATGCAAAACAATACAAAGTCTATTTGAATTATCCATGAAAATTCAAAAAATCTGTACAAAATATGGTGTGCCTCTCCTCTATGGCACACTCATGTGGTTCTGAAATTATCAAGTGTAAACGGACCAGTCTATTTACAAATGAAGTGTGTACATAACTATTTTTATTTATGAAACACTGAGGTCAACATCCATGTCCCATTTCTCCCTCTGTCTATGTATGTTGCTTTGTGGTACACAGTAACTAGAAAGCTTGTGTAACTGGCCACCAAGGGATTCTCATAGTGTAAGAAGGGAACTTGTTTCCCATATCTTTATAGTCCCTGTACTATACTGAAGTAGTTACCCTTCCTGTGTCTGAGTTAACTCTGTTTTAAAGTTGCTGCATTGCTCTGATTCTTTAGGTGCTTGAATATGATTGATTTAGTTAGAGAATGTTTGCATCAACCTGTTTCTCAGGGGAAGGCTTTTTAGTTTTTAAATGAAATATTGTCATGGCATTTAACCTTGATCATTGATCCAACGTATGGAAAAAAGAAGGTGATAATATTGGTCTCCTTATATCTTATTTCCTTGATTTACATAGTGCATCTATCAAAAACAAAACACCTCTATGCACACAAACAACATAAACTCAAGCATATTAATATCAGTTAAATATTTGGCTATAAAAATATAATAGAACACCCATGCAAGAGAAAAACGAAACAAAAACTCTTCAGTAAGCCTTTTTTTCAGAAAAAGCCTTAGTGAGGCAGGCTTTCAAGTATGCCCCAAGAGTTAACAAACTTTAGTTTGACTGGGCTAACAAGGGAAGTAAATTCCTGATTCTAAGGTTCTCCACTGAAAATTCTGCTGTCAGTCTTCTGACATGTACTTCTGGGCAGAGCTGGATTCTTTGCTCTGAGTGACATTTCAGACACCAAAATTTCCCCCCCCCAAAAAGTCAATCAAAACACTTGTATTGATAAGATCAAAATGTTTTGTTATAATTTTGACTTTGTTTTATATCAACAATACATATATAATGCTTGAAACAAAAACAAAATGAAATATATTTTGAAGGGCTGTCAATTAATCACAGTTAACTCGTGCAATTAATTCAAAAATTAATTGTGATTAAAAAGTTAATCACTATTCATTGCACTTTTAATCACAATTAAGCAATAAAATACCAATTGAAATTTATTGAATATTTTGAATGTTTTCCTACATTTTCAAATATATTTATTTCAATTCCAACACAGACTACAAAGTGTCCAGTGCTCAGTTTGTATTGTTATTTTTATTACAAATATTTGCACTGTAAAAATCTTAAACAAAAGAAATAATACTTTTCAATTCATGTCATACAAGTACTGTAGTGCAATCTCTTTATTGTGAAAGTACAATTTACAAATGTCATTTTTTTGGTTATATAACTGCACTCAAAAACAAAATAATGTAAAACTTTAGAGCTTACAAGTCCATTCAGTCCTACTTATTGTTCAGCCAATCGTTTAGACAAACAAGTCTGTTTACATTTACGGAAGATAATGCTGCTTGCTTATTGTTTACAACATTACCTGAAAGTTAGAACAGGCGTTCATATGGGACTTTTGCACCTGGCATTGCAAGATATTTACATGCCAGATATGCTAAACATTCATATGCCCCTTCATGATTTGGCCGTTATTCCAGAGGACAAGCTTCCATGCTGACGATGTTCGTAAAAAAAATGTGTTAATTAAATTTGTGACTGAACTCCTGAGGGGAGAATTGCATTTCTCCTGCTCTCTTTCACCTGTATTCTGCCATATATTTCATGTCATAGCAGTCTTCGATGATGACCCAGCACATGTTGTTCATTTTAAAAATGCTTTCACTGCAGATTTGACAAAACACAAATATGTTAGATTTCTAAAGATAGCTACAGCACTTTTCTCAAGATTTAAGAATCTGAAGTGCCTTCCCAAATCTGAGAGGGAGGAGGTGTGGAACATGCTTTCAGAAGAGTTAAAAGAGCAACATGCCAATGCGGAAACTACAGAATCCGAACCGCCAAAAAAGAAAATCCACCTTCTGGTGACATCTGACTCAGATAATGGAAATGAAAGTGCATTGGGTCTTCACTGCTTTGGATTGTTATCGAGCAGAACCCATCATCGGCATGAATTTATGTCCTCTGAAATCATGGTTGAAGAATGAAGGGACATATGAATCTTTAATGCAACTGACACGTAAATATCTTCTGACGCCAGCTACAATAGTAACATGTTAACGTCTGTTCTTACTTTCAGGTGGCATTTTAAACAAGAAGTGGGCAGCATTAACTCCTGCAAATGTAAACCGACTTGTTTGTCTTAGCAATTGGCTGAACAAGAGGTAGGACTGAGTGGACTTGTAGGCTCTAAAGTTTTACATTATTTTATTTTTGAATGCAGTTTTTTTTACGTAATTGTACATTTGTAAATTCAACTTTCATGATAAATATATTGCACTACAGTAATTGTATTAGGTATTAGGACGTGGCAGGTAAACAAACTGGCCCGGCCCACCAAGGTGCTTACCCTGGCTAGCCGCATGCCAGAGGTTGCCAACCCCTGGTCTAGAGTGTTAACCCACTCAACCTGAGAGTGTTATTTCCAGTTCTGTAAAGTGTTTGTTCTATACCATTTAATTCCTTAGATAGGTCTTTTAATGCAGACTGGAGTCTGACATATTGGATTGGGGTGTGCTTGCAGATAAGGGGAATCCATGTGATTCAGTGCAATATTTATTATTCCAGATTTATTGTTGGCTTTCTCCCACTCTTCAGCTCAACGCCTACCTCTCTCCCTCCTTCCGTATAGAATCCCAGTTCAACTAACTCCGTGTCTAAGGGCCTGATCCAACTCCCATAAAATACTGTTATTGACTCAGTGAGAGCTGGATAAGATCCAAAGATTTAAGGTTCCTCATTAGACAATTCAGCAAATCCAGGTGTGATGCTTTTTCGATGCACCCAAATCTACAGGTCATTATGTAATGCCCCTTCCTTATCAAGAGAGAAATTTGCTGGTGCTAAACTGCATGACAGCTGTCACCTCTCTGTATTAGCCACATTGACAAACTTCTCATGACTCTGCCAGCTCTCACTTTGCTTTGCAGATAACACTTTGTGCACCCCACTTCCCCTGGGAAAGCGTTCCCCTGGAGTATCCAGCCCCATCACTAGATCCTCACAGAAATGACCAAATTTGCTATCTCCAAAAAGAGTGTTCTCACCAGCCTGTTTGATTCAACTAAGAATTCACACTTCACTTACTATACTGAGCACTGAGATCTACTTATGAGAACACAGGGAAGTTTATTACCAAAGAGAGAGATTTAAGTAATACAAAGCGAGGATAATGGCAACAGAAATAGTTACAAATAACACACGTCTAAGAGACTAAACATGACTTTGACCTGATGAAGAGCGCTGTGCAGCTTGAAAGCTTGTTCTCTCTCATCAGCAGAAGTTGGTCCAATATATTACCTCATCCTCTTGTCTCTCTAATACCCTGGGACAAACACAGCTACAATAATACTGCAATAAACATGACTTAAGCATCTTGCCTACAGCAGCTTCTCAATGTCACCAGGCCCTAAGGCCAGGATCCAGCTTTCATGGATACAAAAAGTACTGTCCTTTTTGCTCCCTCAGTGATGGACCACAAAAGTGGTTCTTTCCCCATCCTTCTTATAGTCCAGTAACCCTCTGAAATGTAGCCTTTTGAACTGTACCCACTAGATGAGAGTCTCTGGTGTGCTCACACCATCCTGCTTTCTCATCCTCCTGTTAACTTATTTGTCCTGATTAACTAGATGCGAATGGAGCATATGTTGTGTTTGGCTTATCCTGCTTCCTTTACATCAGAGACCTAGGCATACAGGTAAATCAATAAAAGCAGCAAAGAATCCTGTGGCACCTTATAGACTAACAGAGGTTTTGGAGCATGAGCTTTCGTGGGTGAATACCCACTTCCTCAGATGCATGTAATGGAAATATCCAGGGGCAGGTATATATATGTGTGCTAGCAAGCAAGCTAGAGATAACGAGGTCAGTTCAATCAGGGAGGATGAGGCCCTGTTCTAGCAGTTGAGGTGTGAAAACCAAGAGAGGAGAAACTGGTTCTGTAATTGGCAAGCCATTCACAGTCTTTGTTCAATCCTGAGCTGATGGTGTCAAATTTGCAGATGAACTGAAGCTCAGCAGTTTCTCTTTGAAGTCTGGTCCTGAAGTTTTTTTGCTGCAGGATGGCCACCTTAAGGTCTGCTATAGTGTGGCCAGGGAGGTTGAAGTGCTCTCCTACAGGTTTTTGTATATTGCCATTCCTAATGTCTGATTTGTGTCCATTTATCCTTTTCCGTAGAGACTGTCCAGTTTGGCCGATGTACATAGCAGAGGGGCATTGCTGGCATATGATGGCGTATATTACATTGGTGGATGTGCAGGTGAATGAACCAGTGATGGTGTGGCTGATATGGTTAGGTCCTGTGATGGTGTCGCTGGTGTAGATATGTGGGCAGAGTTGGCATCGAGGTTTGTTGCATGGATTGGTTCCTGAGCTAGAGTTATTATGGTGTGGTGTGCAGTTACTGGTGAGAATATGTTTCAGGTTGGCAGGTTGTCTGTGGGCAAGGATTGGCCTGCCACCCAAGGCCTGTGAAAGTGTGGCAACCCATCCTGGATAATGATCCCACACTTTCACAGGCCTTGGGTGGCAGGCCAATCCTTGCCCACAGACAACCTGCCAACCTGAAACATATTCTCACCAGTAACTGCACACCACACCATAATAACTCTAGCTCAGGAACCAATCCATGCAACAAACCTCGATGCCAACTCTGCCCACATATCTACACCAGCGACACCATCACAGGACCTAACCAGATCAGCCACACCATCACTGGTTCATTCACCTGCACATCCACCAATGTAATATACGCCATCATATGCCAGCAATGCCCCTCTGCTATGTACATCGGCCAAACTGGACAGTCTCTACGGAAAAGGATAAATGGACACAAATCAGACATTAGGAATGGCAATATACAAAACCTGTAGGAGAGCACTTCAACCTCCCTGGCCACACTATAGCAGACCTTAAGGTGGCCATCCTGCAGCAAAAAAACTTCAGGACCAGACTTCAAAGAGAAACTGCTGAGCTTCAGTTCATCTGCAAATTTGACACCATCAGCTCAGGATTGAACAAAGACTGTGAATGGCTTGCCAATTACAGAACCAGTTTCTCCTCTCTTGGTTTTCACACCTCAACTGCTAGAACAGGGCCTCATCCTCCCTGATTGAACTGACCTCGTTATCTCTAGCTTGCTTGCTAGCACACATATATATACCTGCCCCTGGATATTTCCATTACATGCATCTGAGGAAGTGGGTATTCACCCACGAAAGCTCATGCTCCAAAACCTCTGTTAGTCTATAAGGTGCCACAGGATTCTTTGCTGCTTTTACAGATCCAGACTAACACGGCTACCCTCTGATAGGTAAATCAATGTCCCTTTATCTGGGGAAAACTTGTTTCTCAACCCTTCCTGGTTAATTAGGGTATGTCTACATCATGAAATTAGGTTGATTTTATAGCAGTCGATCTTTAGAAATTGATTTTATACAGTCGATTGTGTATGTCCCCGCCGAGTGCGTCCTCAATGCTATGGCTAGCATCGACTCATGGAACAGTGCACTGTGGGTAGCTATCCTACAGTTCCCGCAGTCTTTGCTGCCCACTAGAATTCTGAGTTAAGCTCCCAATACCTGATGGGGCAAAAAACATTGTTGCGGGTGAGTTTTGGATATATGTCAGTCTCCCCTCCCTCCGTGAAAGCAACAACAGACAATCGTTTCTTGCCTTTTTTCCTGAGTTACCTGTGCAGACGCCATAGCATGGCAAGCATGGAGCCTGCTCAGCTCACCACTGCTGTTGTGAGCATTGTAAATACCTTGTGCATTATCCTGAAGCATGTGCAGAGCCTGGCTAAGAGACACCAGCACAAGGACAATTGTGAGGAGAACATGGACACAGATGTTCCTTAAAGCACAGGCTGTAGCAATTGGGACATCATGGTGGCAGTGGGGCTGGTTGATACAGTGGAATACCAATTCTGGGCCCAGCAAACAAGCGCAGACTGGTGGGATTGCATAGTGTTGCAGGTATGGGATGATTCACAGTGGCTGTGAAAATTTCACATGCATATGGCCGCTTTCCTGGAACTTTGTGAGTTGCTTTCCCCTGCCCTGAATCACAGGAATACCAAGATGACAGCTGCCCTGACAGTTGAGAAGCGAGTGTCAATAGCTTGGTGGAGGCTTGCAATGCCTGACAGCTACCGGTCAGTCGGGAATCAATTTGGAGTGGGCAAATCTACTGTGGGGACTGCTGTGATCCAAGTAGTCAATGCAATCATTGATGTTCTGTTACCAAAGGTAGTGACTCTGGGAAATGTGCAGGTCATACTGGATGGCGTTGCTGCAATGGGGTTCCCTAACTGTGGTGAGGCGATAGACGGAACACATATCCCTATCTTGGCACTGGACCACCTTGCCAACAGTACATAAACCACAAGGGGTACTTCTCAATAGTGCTGCAAGCGCTGGTGTATTACAAGGGACATTTCACTGACATCAACATGGGATGGCCGGGAAAGGTGCATGATGCTTGCATCTTTAGGAACTCCAGGCTGTTCAAGCAGCTGCAAGAAGGGGCTTACTTTCCAGACCAGAAAATTACCATTGGGGATGTATAAATGCCAATAGTTATCCTCGGGGACCCAGCCTACAGCTTGCTCCCATGGCTCATGAAGCCATACACAGGCAACCTAGTCAGTAGTAAGGAGCAGTTCAACTATAGGCTGAGCAAGTGCAGAATGGTGGTAAAATGTGCCTTTGGACATTTAAAAGCTCGCTGGCGCTGTTTACTGACTAGGTTAGACCTCAGCGCAACCAACATTCCCACTGTTATTGCCGCTTGCTGTGTGCTCCATAATATCTGTGAGAGTCGGGGAGACATTTATGGTGGGGTGGGAGGTTAAGTCAAATCGCCTGGCGGCCGATTTTGAGCAGCCAGACACCAGGGCAATTAGAAGAGCACAGCAAGGTGCACTGCACATCAGAGAGGCTTTGAAAACAAATTTCATGACTGGCCAGGCTATGGTGTGACAACTGTGTGTGTTTCTCCTTGATCAAACCCATCCCCTTTGTTGATTTTAATTCCCTGTAAGCCAACAACCCTCCCTGCTTCAATCACAGCTAGCAAAGGAAATAAAGTAACTGTTGTTTTGAAACCATGCATTCTTTCTTTATTAATTAAAAAAAAAGTGAGATAACTTACAATGTAGCCCAAGTGGGGTGGGGTAGGGGAGGAGGGAAGGACAAGGCTACATTGCTTATTTTAGCCACACTACAAATCAAAACTGTTTGAATGACAGCTTTCTGTTGCTTGGGCCATCCTCTGGAGTGGAGTAACTGGGTACCCAGAGCCTCCCTCCCCCCACTCACATGTTCTTGGGCATCTGGGTGAGGAGGATATGGAACTTGGGGAGGAGGGCAGGCAGTTGTACAGTGGATGCATGGGGGATCTGTGCTCTTTAGAGGGGGTAACTCATGTTTGGCTAAAGCTGCTTTAATCGTATGTTGTTGACTTTCCTGCAGCTCCACCAGACACCTCATCATGTCCATTTGCTCCCCCGTAAGCCTCAGCATCGCCTGCTGTCTCTGCTCATTGCGCTTACTTAATGCTTTCCTGGCCTCTATCACTGTATGCCTCCATGCATTAAGCTGTGCCCTATCAGTGCGAGAGGACTGCATGAGCTCAGAAAACATGTCATTGCGAGTGCATTTTTTCACCTTCTAATCTGCGATAACCTCTGGGACGGAAATGATGGGGGAGCATAGAAACATTTGCACCTGTGGGGGAATAATAAGGGAGAGTAACATTTAAGATGATACGTTTCTGAGAACAAAAGAGAGAGACTGTCACAGTGAATCAAACAATTCACAGCAGCCAGCACTTGTGCTTTAGGTACAAGATCGCATTTTGCCTTTTATATTGAGCACCTGCTGGTATGGTGACACATCACGCATGGTTGGGCAACAGAATTTGGTTTGCTGGCAGCCATGGTAAGCCAATGGGTACGTGGGGGTTGGTTTCTTCGACCTCCATAACATGTGGGAATGGTTTCAGACTGCAGCGCCCTCCTTTCCCATAGCAAGCAATGCCAGTTGGGTTTCACATTTAAAAGTTGGGGCTGTGGTTTTCGGCTGAATCTGTAGGACACCGCTCCCCCCATCCCTCCAAGTGGCTATTCTCTGAAATGATCCCTTCACCCCTCCCCACACTGCATGGCTATTCTCAGGAATGATCTCTTTTAGCCAAGTGCAAACAGCCCAGCATGAATGGGGTCCTTTTACTGTTCCCTTACAAAAACTCCCATATTTCAACCAGGTGACCATGAATGATATCACTCTTCTGAGGCTAACACAGAAAGATATAGGCCAAACATGTGACCAAAACCCAGGACCGTTCACTGCCATGCTTTGTGCTGCAATGATTCCAGAATACTTGCTACTGGCTTGGCGTGGTAAAGTGTCCTACCATGGAGGACGAAATAAGGCAGCCCTCTCCAGAAACCTTCTGCAAAAGGCTTTTAGAGTACCTCCAGGACAGCTTCATGGAGATGTCCCTGGAGGATTCCCGCTCCAGCCCCAGACACATTAACAGACTTTTCCAGTAGCTGTAGTGGCTGCAAATGCATCCCAAGTCTTCAGGGCAAATCAAACATTAAACACTATTGCTTTTAAACCCTGTACTGTAATTACAAATGTGCACTCACCAGAGGGACCTTCTCCGGCTTCAGGGTCGAGGATCCCACCTTGGGAGGCTATTGGCTCCAGGGTGATGAAAAGGTCCTGGCTGCTGGGGAGAACGGACTCACCACTTGCCTCTTGCACATTCTCCTCCTCCTCCTCCTCCTCTTCCTCATCCACAAAATCCTCCTCCCTGTTGTGTGAGACTTCCCCCTTGCAGGTGTCCACGGACTGTGGTGGGGTAGTGGTAGGGTCCCCCCTAGAATGCCATGCAGCTGATCATAGAAGTGGCATGTATAGGGCTCTAACCTGGAGCAACCATTTTCTTCCTTTGTCTTTTGGTAGGCTTGCCTGAGCTCCTTAACTTTCACATGGCACTGCTGTGTGTCCCTGTTATAGCCTCTGTCTACCATGTCCTGTGCGATTTTGGCATATATATTAGCATTTCTTCTTTTTGATCGGAGTTCTGCCTGCACAGATTCTTCTCCCCATACAGCAATCAGATCCAATGTCTCCCTTTTCATCCATGCTGGAGCTAGTTTGCGATTCTGGGGGGATTGCATAGTCACCTGTACTGCTGAGCTTGCCACGCTGACCAAACAGGAAATAAAATTCAAAATTGCCCAGGGCTTTTCGACCTAACACAGCTAAATTCGACCTAACCCCCTAGTGTAGACCAGGCCTTAGTTTAAACATATTTTTGGTACCTACAAACAACTTCTTGCATGACACCTGTACATACATCTCACCATACTTATGATGACAAATATGATAGTTTTTTTATTTGATACCTTTTGTGACATTCTTTATAGATAAATATGACAGCAATGTGTTTGATGTAGTGAGTCTGTCAGACCTAACAGGACACCGTTGCCAGTTGGCATTGAGTATCAGAGGGGTAGCCGTGTTAGTCTGGATCTGTAAAAGCAGCAAAGAATCCTGTGGCACCTTATAGACTAACAGAGGTTTTGGAGCATGAGCTTTCGTGGGTGAATACCCCACTTCCTCAGATGCATGTGGTGGAAATATCCAGGGGCAGGTATATATATGCTAGCAAGCAAGCTAGAGATAACGAGGTCAGTTCAATCAGGGAGGATGAGGCCCTGTTCTTCACATACAGCCCCCAGCTAAAACCCCTCCAACACATCATCAAGGATCTACAACCCATCCTGGACAATGATCCCACACTTTCACAGGCCTTGGGTGGCAGGCCAGTCCTTGCCCACAGACAACCTGCCAACCTGAAACATATTCTCACCAGTAACTGCACACCGCACCATTATAACTCTAGCTCAGGAACCAATCCGTGCAACAAACCTCGATGCCAACTCTGCCCACATATCTACACCAGTGACACCATCACAGGACCTAACCAAATCAGCCACACCATCACTGGTTCATTCACCTGCACATCCACCAATGTAATTTACGCCATCATATGCCAGCAATGCCCCTCTGCCATGTACATCGGCCAAACTGGACAGTCTCTACGGAAAAGGATAAATGGACACAAATCAGACATTAGGAATGGCAATACACAAAAACCTGTCGGAGAGCACTTCAACCTCCCTGGCCACACTATAGCAGACCTTAAGGTGGCCATCCTGCAGCAAAAAAACTTCAGGACCAGACTTCAAAGAGAAACTGCTGAGCTTCAGTTCATCTGCAAATTTGACACCATCAGCTCAGGATTGAACAAAGACTGTGAATGGCTTGCCAACTACAGAACCAGTTTCTCTTCTCTTGGTTTTCACACCTCAACTGCTAGAACAGGGCCTCATCCTCCCTGATTGAACTGACCTCGTTATCTCTAGCTTGCTTGCTAGCATATATATACCTGCCCCTGGATATTTCCACTACATGCATCTGAGGAAGTGGGTATTCACCCACGAAAGCTCATGCTCCCAAACGTCTGTTAGTCTATAAGGTGCCACAGGATTCTTTGCTGCTTTTACAGTTGGCATTGAGGGGCTCTGAGGCTCACACCACAGTATGCGACTATACAATTGACCAGTGATGGGCATGGCACAAAATTCTATATAGACACCCTTTCACTTTGACACATTTCCAGAAGCATCTTTTCTCAGCAGAGTAGGTAACGATGTTGGGACTTTACAGAATGTGCACATGCTCTCTCTCTCACTCTTCTTCAAAGGCAATGGTGTCCTTTTTTAGTTTGTTGGGTTTTTCCAGTGCCCATTTCTTATTGGATTATATAGATTAATTGTTTTACTTCTGATCTGCTATTTGTTTACTGGACCGTTCTGGCTTTAAGTATATACTTTGCTTTCAGTTACATTTTCTTAGGCACCATGAGAGTCCTTTGATTCTGAATACCTTAGACATTAAGTTACTGCTGCAGCATAACTTCATTTAGCTCAGAAGTTTTATAGATCCACAGAATGAAGTATGCATTTGGATAATCAGGAATCTTCACTGATCTACATGCTCTGTGAAGAGATATAGTTACATTTTGGATGTAACCATGACTGCATACATAAGACCAGAATCAAGCCTTTTGAAAGTACAGAATATTCCAGAAAAGAAGGCCTGAAAATTCTATCCATAAAAACGGGGGGTCATTTATCCTTACATTTAAATAGCTAGACCCTTAGAAAGGAAGATAATCAGACATGGAACACCAGTCAAGCATTGTAGATAATAACAAGACATTTGTAAAAAATTTCACTGTGTTCTAAGGAAAATATTCTAACAATGTTCTACATAATTGTTACAAAGAGAAAAAACAACTCAGTATGAAATACCAAGACATTTTAAATCAAAATAGCTTTCTTCAACAGCCAATACAGACTTTGATGTACAGTATTTAGTCAGATTATACATTTGCCATCAGTTGACAAGAGAAAAAGGATATTTTACAGAAGATGCTCCTGCCATTTGCAAGCTTCATAATATGCCTTAAAATTGAAAATAGAATCCTTTTTCTCACTTTGTTTTGTATCTTTCTTTAAACTGTAAAGGTTAAAACACTAGGTAACATTTTAAAACTGCTTTGCAGTAAAAATATTGTTCTTTACCCCAAATTTAGCGCTCCAGCTATTAGAGGAGATAACTCATGTTTTGCTAAGGCTGCTTTAATCGTATGTCATTGTGCTCCAGTTTAAAATCCACATTAATTATCTATCTCATGTTGATTCTTCTCTTTGTGCTAGTCAGCAAGAGAATGATTTAAGAGTTGCATAACTCTGGGTGAGCATGATAATAAGAAACAAATCATAACCTCTTAATGAAAAGAAATGTGGGTCTTTAGATAACAGAAAAAGCATAACCAATATGATACACTGTGACAGTATTGACCTGGCACAAATGAAAAGGCAGTTAGTTCTCTAACTGAGAGAATAAAAGAGCAAGATTACTGTAGCGATGGTCTGAATAGCAGCCAAAGCAGTAAAATAGCCTTCTTCAAATATAAAATAGATTTTCTTTCTTTTAAATAAATATTTTATTCAATCTCCTGCTCAGGTAATTATACCCAAATTTGACTGTTATGGGATGTCATTGATGATGTGGTTTTTAATTTTTTTTTTGTTTGCGTTCATTTTGGTGATTAAAGTACTGTTAATAGTGTTGACTCATCTTAAATACTGTGTTACTTACTCAGAGTTCACTTGGTCATTTCTCAGTCAAACTCCCACAGAATGAAACTGCGTAAAACTGAATTAAGGACCTCAGGATATGGCTCTCTTTGTGTCACTGTCTACACCTGTCACACTGACATTAACAGTAGAAGTAAGACATTTAGCTGGGGCTCATGTATTCCACAGCTACAGAATTCAACCCTTGACACAGAATTGTGCTCCAGAATCTTAGCTTTCATTTTAAAAAATAATCTAATTCTTATACTTGTGCAGGTAACTGTACAAAATGTGAACTGAAGCAGTGGTGCCAGCCTGTGTCTTCAGTTTACCAGGCAGCCGGGGGTTAGGAGCCAGAGCTTGGGTCTAATTTGAAGCCAGGGAGTGGAGGAGCCAGATATATAGGTTGCTGCATGGGGCTAACTGAAGAACAGTGCAGTGGCCAGGCATATTAGATGGTGAAGTCAGTTTACAAACTTTTTCTATCCTAACACAAGTGGCAAGAAGCCTGTTGTTGCCCAGGGTGCTTGGAAAACATGGCAGGAGCTGAAGCCTGGGAAATGGAACTTGAACCACCTGGAGAGCATATGCTCTCATCCTCAGAAATAATCACTGGACAAAAAAATAATTGTTGAAAATAAGCTCTGATAAATGTTATGTTATGTATGTTTGACTATTAAACTTTGTTGTGCAGGAGAGAGAAGGTATTTTGTGGCAACAGAATAAATTAATTTTGCTACAGAACTTAGGGGTTGTTTCTGCACAGTATATGGGGTCTTGAAATTCAGTACGTAGAGATCTAAAGTGCCAAGTAGTTAATGATACAGAGGGATGATGATGTTTAAGATGTCTCCTCCTAGATATGCCACCCAAATTACAAACGTTTCCCTTTTATTTTCTCTTTGTCTTGCAATGTATATAAACATTTTGGCAGGGTTCATTACATTGAAGACACTCCATGTTGCATGACTCATTACTGAGCTCTCCTTAAATGAATAGGGTGTACCTGAGGGTAGATGATGTGCTGCTTCTGTTCCTATGTGACTAAGAAGAATGACTTGTTACTAATGCAAGGCTGTCTTTCCTTTTGATTCAAAGTCAGAAATGATGACTGTGTTAGTGTCTCCTTTACACTACACAGTGGTGTTTGTGTTTATGTTGCAAATACCTGGAATAACGCGTGTCACCAACTTGACGATTACTGCTCCCTTTTATGTCTCAGCATGCACAGGATCATATTCATAGCCAATATAATTTGCATTGTGATTCATAACAATGCCATTTTTCTTGGATTTTTTTTCATTGCTATAGCAGATGGGGAAAATTGTGCTATTATTTGGTGCTAGTTAGAGCATATACTTTTGTGCCAGTTACTTTCATTACAGACCATTTTCCCCCAGTGTTATTTTTACCTGTTGATATTTATTCACAAATATTAAGGCTATTATGAACACTTAATCTGACCTCCTGCGCAGGCTATAGAATTTCACTCAGTAATTTTCCATCAAATCCATAACTTCTGGCTGAGCTTAGACCATATTATTTTAGAAAGATGCGCAATATTGGTGTCTTCTCTTGTTCAGATTTCAGAGGAGAACAAGGTATTGTCACCACTGAGCTGTGGTGAACTCTTTCAAGTTCAGTTTGGAAAAGGTTTGTAAATTTTTGTTTTGAGAGACGGCTTTCAAAAGGGTACTCCCAGGGGAATTCTGCACCACTGTGCATACACAGAATTCACGTCCCCTGCAGATTTTTTTTTCTTTGCAGAAAATACATTCTGCTGGAACAGAAGTCAGCAACCTCTGGCATGTGGCTCGCCAGGGTAAGCACCCTGACGAGCCAGGCCAGTTTGTTTACCTACCATGTCAGCAGGTTTGGCCAGTCACGGCTCCCACTGGCCACAGTGTGCCATCCCAGGTCAATGAACATCCCTTGGCCCACGCCACTTCCCACAGCCCCCATTGGCCTGGGACAGCAAACTGTGGTCGGTAGGAGCCGCGATCGGCCAAACCTGCCAATGCGGCAGGTAAACAAACTGGCCTGACCCACCAGGGTGCTTACCCTGGGGAGCTGCATGCCAGAGGTTGCCCACCCCTGTGCTGGAAGGTGCTGCAGTCACACCTTTCGCCCACCAGGGGCTGCTGTGGTACCAGAACAGAGGGTAGCCAGCTCATCAGACACAGCAGTCAAAAGGGAGGAGGAGAGGCTGTGTTCTTCGCAGCGTTCTGCCCGCTGGGCCAGATAAGGAGGCCCTAGTTATGGGAGGGACAGATAGAGCAAGACACACAGGAATACTAGGTGGTCACATAGGCTGGGGTTCAGAAGGGTTAGTGGCGGGGGGACAGACTGGGGCAGAAGCTGAAAGGAAGTGGGTTGCAGGATCACAGGGGGCAGGAGGTGGAAGGACCACATGGAGACATTTATTTTGCCTAAAATTTTCGAGGTTTATTTATTTATTTAAGAATTTCTCTACAATGTTTCAAGAAAATTAGTCAAAATTGTTCTTTGAGTTACAGACCATTACAAAAAACACCCTAATTTAAATTTTTTACTTGTATTTTACTTTTCTTTTTTGTCTCAGTGATGACATTGTGGGAATAGCAATGTGAATCTCTCAGTACTTGGTGATTTTCTTAAGTCACAGCTCCTGGAGTTATTTTATCCCATGGAAATCTCAACTCTCTTTTAAAATAAAAAGTACATTTCTAGCCTGTAATGCTGTTAGAGAAAAGCTTTCTAACATGAAACCTAAAGGCTTTAAGAAACAGATGGAAAATAAAAAGAACTCCAATTTTATTGTTTAAAAAATCTCTTGATTTTTAAGCCAATCCATTGCTCTTGTTGTGGGAGGAGAAAAGCTGACTTATGATTTTTGACTGTTTGTGGTTGGCAATAATGAACTGAGCACAGTAACTCAAATGGGGTCTGTTACTATCCTCTTAAATTCATCATAGTAAAATCTCCTTGAAAAATAAACTTTATTTGAAGAAACCAGGTTTCAATTAAGGAAAAATGTTCACAATTGTTGTATATAACTAAAATGGTTAATACTGTATATTAGAGGATTTCTACTGGCCAGTTAGTGCTTAGAGAATACTTAGTTCTTCTATACTTCAGCAGTATAACTGAGAATGGGTCTGTGCCAGAGAATTGGTTTGGCATAACTACATTGCTCATGGGGTATGAAGAATGTGGATTACCTATGCCGACAGCAGAATCCATGCTGTGGTGCAGCTATGCTGCTGTAGCATTTTACATGTAGACAAGCCCTGAGGTTTCTCTCATGGCATAGAGAGGCCAATCATAGTCCCTGCTAGGCCTTAACAAGCTAGAGCTGCTGATCCAAAGACCACATATCATTAACCTTAGCCCAGCAAGGAATCCTCAGACTTAGATAGGCATGTGCCTTAATATCAGCCCTGCAAGCTCGTGGTCCCACATCAGTGACCCCACAGAAGTCTGCCTATGCATTGACATAAACACAGCTAGTTAATGAAGCTGAGCCAATAACTGAGGCCCATACCTTGACATTAGATACTCATTCTCTATCAGTAAGTTCTTAAATATTGTTTTATCATTGTGTAAGAAATGGTCTGGCTAACAATACTAAAATTAGTCAAAGATGTTATTTTCTGAAATGTTTGGGTTAATTTGCTCCTTGGTGAGTATTTGTACTTCTCTGGTGCTTTCTCTTGGATGATCTCAAAGAACTTTTCTAGCATTCAATATGTTTCGCAGCCCCAGCTCGTCATGAAGTAGATGAGTAGTATTGTATACGTTTTACAAATGAGAAAACTGAGGATCAAAGAGGAACTAATGTTACAAAGATCACATCATGAGTTGAGAATAGAACACAGGACTCCTGCATCTCATGCTCCATTTCTCTAACAAGCCCATACTTCTATCAATTACCTCTTCTGAAGTGTTTAAGAAGGTAGAAATAAAATGGATGAACAGGCGAGAAGCGATTTGGTCACTCTCATGCTCCCGTGGCTGAGTTAACAAAAGAAACTCAGAAATTATGACCTCACCACACTGTTGCACAACATAGCTTATGTCCAGATGCCTCAAACAAACCTTATGAAGGGCTCTTTACCCAGTATTGCAAATGTCAGCTTATTGGGTAAAACAATCTGAATTATTAGGTCATAAGTTGTTTGAACATGAAATCTGCATAAAGAAGACTTGCCTTGGGAACCTCCCTAAAAAAGAGAGGATGATGAAAACATCTGCTGGGAAAGGCACTTGGAACAACAACTAGAAAAAAAGTTTCATGAGGGAATCATGTCTAACCCCCATTGGAGATATCATAGTGGCATTTTATATATGTCATGGAAAAGTAAAGGGATAATTCCCAGCTGGGAAAAGTGATCAGGACAAAACTCTGGCTAGCCATCATTTGGCCCTCTTGCTGGATAAGAGGACTTCAATTGGTCTTTTACATCTCTAACCTCTATGATATCAAACCAAATTGGATAATAGCATTTAACTGGATTTTGTGCAATCCACACCTCTGTTGGAATGTGTTGCTTCAGTAAGCGCTGTAAGTAAGTGTGTTAGTTCATATTAGAAAGGTTGTCTTTGTAACCAAACTGGCTACAAACTTACCTGCTCTTATTTTTCTCCCTTTTTGTTTTGTTTTTCATGCAAACTTATATTCTGCAGAGAAATGCTGGAATGGTGAATAACCTGACTTCGAGGCCTGCTGCTGCTGGACAAATGCAGGAAAAAATCAGGCTGGAAATCATGGAGGAGGATACTCTTTCTTGAGAATTTTAGCACTTTTTTCATTTTTAGCTAGGTTAGAAAAACTAGATCATTTTCTGGCATTTTGGCTGAAACCAGAAATCACAAAGGTGGTAGGTAAAGGGAAGTGTAATAGAGTCCTTGGAGGGCCAGGTCGCTTAGTGGGTAGTGCACTCAGTTTCCAGTCTCAGCTCCCAGTGGGAAGGGCTTTCAGTCCAGTTCCTAACTCCTGTGTATGGAGGTTTTGCAACATCCTTGCTCTTTCCTTACTAGAGGGGGAGTGAAGTGGAAATGAGGCAAGTGGTAGTGGAGCCTGGGCCCTCCCATTCTACTATGCTCTGACCCAGGGTCCTGTGAGAGCCAACAGTGTCCATCACCCTGAAGTGCCCTTGGAGTAGCCTCCATGAGTCACTTCCTATCATATATATCCCCACCTCCCCCATCTCCAATGTAGGGTTATTGGCCAGACAAGGGTTTCCTGCTCAAGGTACAGCTGCAAAAGGATGGATATGCAGGTGGGTCATCTGCATTTCTCTCAGCCCAAGTGTTTCTTAGGAAATCCATCTCACACATACAATCCTGCATAACACATTAACATTTCTATTTTTAATACAAGTTCCTAAGCACCTAGCCTCATTATCAACAAGATTTAACTTCATTCCATAGGTTTCTCCAGATATTGCAGGATATTCTCACATCTTGTGATAAGAATCAAAGACATTAAGTAGCCATCATCATAGGCCATGTGAAATATTTCATTTCCATTCACTGAGTGGAAAACAATTTTCTTTCCATGTTACAAAAGCAGCTCATCTTCTTGGTAAACACTAGGAAGACCCAGAAATAAGCTATTTAATTTCTCTAAAGAAAATAAGCGTATATTTTTGAGTGAAATAACATGACTGAGCTCAGACTATACACCCTTTACAACAGCTGAATCTGAACCAATTCATGTTGGGTAGCTTGATGCAAGCCAAGTGCACTGTATCTGCTCCATGTTGGTGAGGTTCTTCCAGTGACTGAACCTGGGGTGTGAGTTTTGACCGTATTCAGCCTGTGTAGATGGTGTTTTGGAGTAGGGTGAGAAAGCCATGTGGTGACAGTGATACACTTTATGATGTGGTAAAACCCAAAAGCAAAACAGTCTAATACTGTCAAAGTAAAGTCTCTCTGCTTGCTGCTTGTAATTCTGGAGTAGACTGGAATAAATACCTGTCATGATGTCAAAACAGGTCTAGCCTGAGAGGCAAGCATAACAATGTCTGACAAGCACTGATTTGGCAACCCAGAGACGGATCCCTCTACTCCCCGCAGCTGGACTGGAGAACTGGCAACTCTTGGCCTGCGTTCCAGTTGCCTCTTCAGAAGTTTGGAAATGTACAAATGATAATGCTGGTCCTAGCCTGAAATGCCTATCCAAAGAAAAAAATATTTTTCTCCTGGACTTATTTTGAAAGAGTGTACTTTATTACTAGCTATCTTTAACCGTAGAAGTAACATATATCAAATTATTTCAGCCAAAGCTTGGAACAGAAGGTACTATCTTCAGAGGGACCATAAACAATGAAGGTCCTATTTTCTTTTCATATATATTAAAAATCCCATGGCACTTTGTAAATCCATCTCCAGCTTCTGTAGCTGCCTGTGGAACTTAGTACAGTCAGTGCATTGTTCAGGCATTTTATGCATAGCTATTTTGAAGAGAGTCTTCAGATATTATAGGGAGCCATTTTTGTCCCTTTTCCTCTAGCTTTTAGGTGTGTGTACCACATATGGAAGTCATTAGCATCTTCCTATATATTCTATTTTAGAATGTGGTCATTGTTTTGAACAGTGGTACATTGTAAAATAAATAACCCAAAATATGGATTAAAGTCAACATATATGCATGATTGAAAGAATTATGGAGGAGAGGCTGCAAATGTGCTTTGGCACATTTAAACAGTGCTTCCAGTTTGTCTAGCTCTAAATAGCTCCTATATAGTATGTAGGATCAAATTATGTTCATTGAGTGTGATTGATAATGAGATTAGTGTTCATACTCTCAAGACAGATAATTTAAAATCATATAATTTAATTGTTAGTGAAAATCATGATTGTTATAGCCTGATAATGTTTATCTTTATGAAAAATAGCCAATTGTCTACAGTATATGATTCACTCTAAAGATCCTAGTATAGATAGACTTATTACGTCACGTGAAGATGCTGTTTGCAGTGTGGTAACTGGGTTGGTCCTAGGATATTAGAGAGGGTAAGGGAATATCTTGTATTGCATTAACCTCAGTTGGTGAAAGAGACGCACTTTCAAACTACCCAGAGCTCTTCTTCAGGTCTGGGAAAGGTATTCAGTGTGTCACAGCTAAATACAAGGGGAAACAGATTGTTTAGCATAAGTAGTTAATACATATTGTAAGAGACCATTCAAGGTGAAATGGCCAGTTAACGCCTCTGCAGTCGTAGGACAAAAAAGGGAGGTTTGTGGATTACAGATTGGTGTAATAAGCAATAAATCCAGCGTCTCTGTTCTGTCCCTGATTTTTAGTGTCTAGCTGACTAATGAATTTAACTCCCAGGTTCATCTTTTGAAAGTGTGCAGGTTTGCTTTGTGGATGAGGACTGAGAGGACAGATGTGGAGTGATGGCTTTGTGAAAAGTGTTTGCCCATGAGTGATGTGGTGGTTTTGTTTTCTATAATTTTTCTGTGTGAGCTCATTTGAGAGCATAGTGATTGCCTGGTTTTACTCAGTTTTTTATTGGGGCAGTTAGTTCACTGATGAGGTAAATCAAATGTTGTAATAGGCATATGTAGGACCCAAGGATATTGAATGGTGTTTTGTGGGGGGTGTTGATCATTGCAGAAGTGGGGATATGTCTGTGGGGTTTGCATCTGTTTTTATGGCAGAGTCTGGTGCTGCTTTGAGTTGGTGCGTCCTGGTCTGTGGGAAGCTTGCTTCTGATGATGAGCTTAGGTAAGATTGGAAGGTTGTTTGAAGGCCAGAAGAAGGAGTTTGGGAAAGATTTATTTCAAGATGTGGTCCTTAATAAGTATGGATTATAGTTGTTTAATGATACCCCATATGGGTTCCAGTGTAGGTGGATGGTAGGTGACAACTAAGGGTGTGCAGTCTGAGGGTTTTTTTTTCACCTGTATTGATGCAGGTTCTTGCAGCTTATTTGGGTGGCCCATTCCATGATGCAATCTACTCCTCTGCTGGAGTGTCCTTGTTTGGTGAAGATGGTTTTAAGTGCATTAAAATATGTATTTCAGACTTTCTCATTGGTGCATTTTCTGTAGTTATCAGAGTGTCTAGCTTTAGATCACAGATTTCTTGGTGTGTTTGGAGTGGTTACTGGATCTGTGAAGGTAAATGGGGTGATCCTTGAGTTTGTTGTGTATAATTGTCTGTAGCATTCCATTGCTGAAGCTGATCATGGTGCCCAGGAAAATGATGCTGGTAAAGGAATGTTCTAGAGAGGGTTTGATGGATAGATGGTTGTTGCTGAAGTTGTGGTGGAAACCTATGAGGTAACTTAGGTTGTCGATCCAGAGGATGAAAATATCATTGATGTATCTCAGGCACATCACTGGTTTCTTGATGCAGTCATCCAGGATTCCTCAAGGTGGCCCTTGAAGGGGTTGGAATATTGGAGAGTTATCCTAGTACCCATGGTTGTTTCCATAGTTTGCACAAAGTGTTTGTTGTTGAATGTAAAATTGTTATGGGTAAGGATGTAATAGAATAAGCTTGGCAGTACGTTTTGGGGTGGATATCTGAGTGTTGTCCATTGTCTTGTAGATATTTGAGGCAGGCAGAGATGGCATCATTGTGAAGAATGTTGATGTGTAGAGAGATGACATCATGGTGCCAAGGATGATGTTCTGAGGGAGGTTGTTAATGTTGGGCCAGAAGTTCAGTCCCTTGGAAAGTACAGATAATTCAGCTCCGATTGATACATTGATGATGTTGCGGTGATGATAAATGGATGATGTTGGGGAGTCATGTGGTATCCATATGGTGGGTCTTGGTATCATGGTTTCTCCCAGAAGTGATGTTCTGTGGTTTGTGTAGTTGTTGTAGTTGGTTCCACTTTTTGTTTTTGTATTGGATGGCTGTCATCAGTTCTTTGATAAATTTTATAGTTGTTTTGGGGTTCTTGTATGATCTCCAGGTAGGTGTCCTGATTTTTTCTTTCCAGTGTGTGGAAGTATTTGATGATTTCTTGTCTAGCATGGCCACTTCTGGAGTATGTGAGGTGCAGGAGATGATTCCTCAGTTTTTCTGAAGTCCTTCTGAAGAGCTATTCAACATATTTGGAATTGTATGTAGTGGTCAGAAGGTTACAGATGGTGAGTCCTCTGGGGATAATGTTTTGTTTCTTGCATTTGCTCAGAAAGTAGATATCTCTGTTAGCTTCTGCTTCTTTTTTCTTTATATTGTATGAGTTTCCTTTTCTGATGGCAAAATGTGATATCTTCCATTGTTGCCTGCAGTGTTGTTGTAGCCAAGTTGGTCCCAATATATTAAAGGGACAAGGTGTGTCAAGGCTCCTTCCCCACTCTGAACTTTAGGGTACAGATGTGGGGACCTGCATGGACCCTTCTAAGCTTAATTACCAGCTTGGATCTGGTATCGCTGCCACCATCCAGATTCCTCCATCGTCTGGAACACCCCTTTTCCTCCCAAAACCTTCCCTCCCTGGGTAGCCTTGAGAGACGTTTTCACCAAGTTCCTGGTGAACACCGATCCAACTCTTTGGATCTTAACACAAGGAGAATTTAATCATCCCCCCTCCTTTCCCCCACCAATTCCTGGTGAGTCCAGATCCAATCCCCTTGGATCTAAAAACAAGGAAAAAATCAATCACGTATTAAGAAAAAGCCTTTTAATTAAAGAAAAGAAAGGTAAAAGAAAACGCTCTGGGAGAAATTAGCATACCAGCTACTCTCACAGACAACAGATTCAAAACACAGAGGATGTTCCCCTGGGCACAAATTTAGTTACACAAAAAAATACCCAAATACCCAATTTTGATAATTCCCTTACTGGTACCAAGACAAGTTACAAAGAAAATAAACATAAACCTATTTATCCCTTTCTAAAACTTACTACTCTGATCAGAGGCTGGTTCCTTGATCTTTTTCACTCCGGCTGAAACTGAAACTCTAAACAAAGGAAAACTTCCCTCTTTCCTTTTGAAACATCTTGTTCCTCCATTGGTTCCTCTGGTCAGGTGTCAGCTAGGCTAGGTGAACTTCTTAACCCTTTACAGGTAAAAGAGGCATTAACCCTTAACTATCTGTTTATGACTAGGTGAGTCAAGTAATATCTTTTATTGGATCAACTTCTGTTGGTGAAAAAGACAACCTTTCAAGCTATCTAGAGCTCTTCCGCATATCTGGGAAAGTTTCTCACTGTGTCACAGCTAAAGATGGAACAGATTTTTTAGCTAAGTAGTTAACATAAAGGTACTGCAGGACTCCCAAATGCAGCTGTAAAGGAACAGGAAAATCTTATATGTTAACACGTGCTCCTTGGAAGTGTTCTTTGAAACTCATATTGGGCTGGATGGGCACTTTGCACTGAGTAATGGGCAGCTCTTACAAGGCAGGGACTGTGATGAAGAATCATGATTTGGCCCCTGCTTACCCATGCTATATGAAGGAAGTAAGCTTCACCAGCCCTTTTCCAGGTGTAGCTTACTTCTCCCTCCATACTGGTTCCTGCCAAAGTTCTGCCCATTCCTCATCCCTGTCCACCTAATCCCCACCCACCTGAGTGGGAAGGGGAGTGGTATCCTGGTGGCAGCTGAGTTCCCTTTATGCCCCTCCCCAGCCTAGTAATGTGGGTAGCCCACATAGGTTGCATGGGGACCCCTTATACCATTTTATTACTCTACATAGGCACACAGTCTGACTCACAATTGAGCCCACTGTATTCAATAAACCTTATACCTAGTAGTTGATATCTACTTTTTCCATTACATATAAAGCATGGTGTCTGTGTGTATAATCTGCCAAACTCATTACCAAGATGCAAGATGTTCCTTGTGAAATATGTGTCTGTGCACTTATTCCTCTGCAAGTTCTAAAAACTTGTACATGAACTCTATTGCTCTGAATTAATCTGGCTCCATGGGCTCTTTCTGCTTGAATTTTTTTTAAGGATGTCTCTTCTGCTAATCCAAATCCGTAAAGGCAGATTAATTAGTAATGCTTACACAGCACTTTGAAAATGTAAGCTCTATGTAAGTGCTAAGTATTTATTATCCAGGGAACTAATGTGGATGAATCATGCCATTCTAGCTATATTTCCTTCCTCTTCTTCTTCTTCTTCTTCTTCAGGCTATGGTAGCTTTCAGTTGTTTAGAATTGCCAGATCAGAATTGTGATTACCTTTTTATTTTCTCTGAATGTTTTGATGTGATCACTTTCTATAGTAGTTTTGTCCACTTTTTTGTCATTTTTGCTAACTCTGTCTGAACCTATGTATGCCCTCTTTGAATGGTATATGGGACTGTAGTCCTTTTAATGGGAGCTGGAAGAATTTTTAATACCTAGCCCATAGTGTCAAGTCATCAAAGAAATCTTTTTCTGTAGCCTAGCCATTGCTGTAGGTGACTTGCAAGGGGACATAGACGACTTTTACTGAATGAGACAGAAAATTCTAAAAAGGAATATTGCATTTTTACATAAGCATCTCCTTCAAAAATAGCAGTTTCAAAAAAAAGAAAAAGAAAAGAAAACTAGAACATTATGGTTTGAATTGTTATTCACACATCAAAAGGTTACAACTTTTGCTTTGTTTAAGGACTAAATTTCAATTTTCTTTGTTTTGGGTCAGTGTTTTTTAACAAATGATTTAATTGTGTGTTGGATATGTTTCGCTCTGATTTGACACTGCTTTAGAATTAAATTGGCGCCTTCATTTCTGCTATTGTAATTCGAACATTCATTATGTTTTGATGAGACTCCTTTCTTCTAGGGAATATGATTTCATTGTATGTTGGTGGTAATATGTTTCAGGCTTTGACATTTCTTTTTGTAAGTCTGTTGACAGTAGCAGGATTCTGTGACTGTGCAGGATAGAAAACATTTTTTTTCCATATGATCCAAAAAGTAATGGCCCTGTTCTATAGAAGAAATCGATGTGTATCATAGCCAGAATGAGATCAGCTCATATGATCAGAAGCCTGTATAAATTTTTGTGTTATTTTGAATTGGATAAAAGCTCAGAATCCCAAGGGACACCATTAAGTCAATATCTAGATAGTTTAAAAAAAATACAGAGTTCAGAGAGGTTTCCTGCCAATCTTTGTAGCTTTACAATTATATGTTCCTATTTTTTTTTAAATTCCTCCCTGTTGCTATATGAAAGACCCTCCCAAACAGAGGAAACTGACTATTCAGGGGAAACAGTAAAACTGACTATATACAAAGTGCTGACCAATTTAATACAGCAAGTAAACAAACCGATGAAATACAGAAATATTGTTTTCGCTAATATTTTAGTTACAGTAATTGTAGGCATTACTTTGCTAGTAGTTGTTTCCTTAAGCTTTTAAAATAGTTTTAATTAGGAAAGGCTTCATCTAGATTTACAGGAGTCCTTATTTCTGTAGGATGCATGCTTTCTGGAAAACTGAGAAAAATTCAGCTCTTGCTAAATTCTTATTTGATCTTCTCATTTGTAATAACCTTAATCTGTCAACACCTATAGAGAACAGAACCATTATAAAGAATTATGCTTAACAGTGTTTTACTGAACAGAGCAAGCAGATACATTTGTATACATACTGTTTCCTGTCAGAAAGTATCAGGAACATCATACATGGTGTGGGACTGGTTAGGTATTTTTCCAATTCCTGTAAATGCCCATTTAAATGGTTGAGCTAAATGGCTCAGTGAGACCTACGAAGTTTTTTTCTGGTGCCACAAGGCCCTGCTATTGTATTTTTCATCATTGGGTTGAAGTATCATGCTTTGGAACATTCTGGAGAAGACTGCTTTTTAAATGTGAGATCATTCCATATTACATGAGAAAACTTCACTGTTAAATAGAATTCTGGATTCACTTTAAGGTCCTAGTCCTGATCTAAAAGCACTACATAGGGTAGGACCTAGCTACTTCACGAACTGCTTCCACACAACATACCATGATTCACAGAGATATTGATGAAACTTAAGAAGTATCTCTCATGTGCCAAGGAAAATTATTTTGGGGTCTGATAGGTGGAACATCCTAATGCTGGAGATTAGGAGTAGTCCATGAGTTTTGGAGGAAAATGCAAGTTGCATTTATTTGTGAAAAACTTTCCTCCCAATAGAGGATTCTACATCCATGCAACAAACAGATTCATCCCAAAACCTAAATACTGCTCCCCACAGCACATGCTTCCCTCACCCAACCCTGAGAAAAAAAAAGAGCTAATGAGCTATTTTCAGTCAGTCATGAATGGGTGCTACCTACTTTAGTGATATGTGCATTACAAATGCATAAGCTTGATAAGGGTCTTTCTGACTGTTTTCTTTGAAGTGCTCATGTTGATTACTTGGATTTTTAGTGCCATTCTCTGGTAATTACTTTGACAAACTTCCATCCATCTTACTTGCTCCAGTTCTGAATGAAAATGTATAAATCAAAGTTTGCCAAATTGTGAAGTAGCTTAGGAATCCAGTTTGTGTATTAGGGCTGCTTTTCAAGCAGATGCCACTCCTTGCTATTGAAAGAAGTCAGGTTTATTGCTCTTTCTTTGTTTTAAGTCATCTCTGTCTTCTTTAGTAGCTGTAATATAATTTGTCTTTTCAGGATGGCTAAGGTCACTCTGCTTGCCAGTATTTAAAATAAAAATGTGTCAGGCCTGGCAGAGAAGGGTTGATACATTTGTGTTTGTTACTGTGTCTTACAAAGTTCCGTCCTCTCCTTCTACCTATATTTTCTCCTGCAAATATTTACTTAAATATTTTTATTCCACCCATTGCAGTTAAACTATGTCAGTTAAAATATAGTACCTTTCATTTCCATAGATTTTAATTTTGAGTTTTTCCTTCTGTATCACCTGTTGTCATTAAATAGCAGCTTATTGCCGGTTAGCTAATCTGCATTTAATACATGAGTTTAGCATTAATTCCTGTGAGTGGCCCATGTGTACTTTCCAATCCCTTTAGACTGGAGCTAGCTGGGTTGAAAGACATCAACAACATGGCTCCCGCCGAATGACATGCTGCCACAAGGGATGAGGAAGCTAAAGCGGCAGTGTCTTGTAATAAAGTGTGTAGATCTGTCCTTGGTTGCACAGAAGGAGTTGAGCTGCCTCCATGTCGCCATCTTCAACAGATCCATGGAAGGGGTTGGTTGTGAGCATTAGAGGATGTGGAGTAGACCACAAGAGAGGAATTGCACAAGACACGTTGATGCAGACTCACAGTGTATCAACTATTCTAGAGAGCTGTTTCCTTTCAAGGGATCCTTCTTAAAAGAAGGTCCTGTGAATTGCCAGAGTTGGAGGAAGCACAAATGGAGCTACACTGCCAGTGACCCTTCTGTACATAAGGGTTTCAGCTTTTCTGGCAGCATTCATTGCCATTACTTTACCATTGAACTTCAGTTGTTTGAAGATGATGGGTCTGGTCTTAGAAGATTCCTGCCATCGAGTATGAGGCATTTGATGAGCCCTTTCAATATCTAATGGGGGCAACTGGGCGTCCAATTTAAGTATGTTAGGAAGCAGCTTCTGCAGAAAGCTAATAATATCTTTCTCCTCTAGACCCTCAACAATTCCCAAGAGGTGAAGGCAGGAGCGGCGCCAGGGTTTCTGACGCCCTAGGCGGATGGCCATTTCATCGCCTCCCGCAGCCCCGGTGGACCTACCGCAGTCATGCCAGCGGACGGTCCGCTGCTGGAAAGGCTCTGGTGGAGCTGCCGCAGTGATGCCGGCGGGTGGTCCGCTGGTCTAAAGGCTCCGGTGGAGCTGCTACAGGCATGACTGCGGTAGATCCGCCGGAGCCTTTCCAGCAGCAAACCGTCCGCCGGCATGACTGTGGTAGGTCCACCAGACCCGTGTGCAGCCCCCCCGGCAAAATAGCGCCCCCAAAAAATCTGGCGCCCTAGGCCATTACCTAGGTTGCCTAAATGGTAGCGCCGGCCCTGGGTGAAGGTTGTTTCTTTGAGATTTGTTTTCTAAGTTATCCTGTTTTCCTTCCAGCTTGTCTAGTCTAAGCTTTTAAGGAGGCATATATATCTTTAGAAATGCCACAGATAACTTGAGATTGAATCCAGTCAGT
This sequence comes from Gopherus flavomarginatus, assembly GCF_025201925.1. NCBI lineage: Eukaryota > Metazoa > Chordata > Testudines > Testudinidae > Gopherus > Gopherus flavomarginatus. The sequence continues at coordinate 302,629,969 of NC_066617.1, read as the reverse complement.
CTACGAGGTATTCTTTCAGTGCTGCGATATCCTGGGCCAGGTTCTGCTGCGGACTGGCGGTCTCTCCCTTCAGCTGCTTAAGTGGTCCAGGCTTTTGTTGACTCTCATTTTTTCATTGGATCCATAGTCAACAGTTTGAAGTTTATCCGGGGGATTAATTTAAATGTTTATTTCACAAACTTATTGTCAATTTGCTAGGAAAGTAATTGCTAGAGACAAACTGATATGTGAGCAATGAGGAGGTCCCAGACTAGGCAGCCATCTTCCTTACAACTGTTAAATCTTAAATGCTGCACTGCACCATCTCTGAATGCCTGGGGTTATGGTGGTGCGTGACAACTTTAACCAGTTCATCAAAGGATTTGGCACTAGGCTTTTCTTGTGCCACTAAATTTCAAATTAAACTATACATTTTCCTCCACAAATGCTCAGTAAAATGTTGTGTTTCTTGTTATCATCCTCCATAACACTTGCAAGGAAGTGCTGAGAGAGTCCCTCTGGGTACTGGCTCTCCCTGCATCATATTCTTCCATTTTTCAATATCCAGCAATTTTTCTTTGCAATTAAAAAAGGTTTTCACTGACTCACACCGTGTGTAGAACTTGCTGGTGGTTGTTTTCAGTTTCTCCTTGTCACCAGTGTAGTATATGGAGACCTAGAACAGATTCAAATGGACAAAGAAGATCTTTATTGTAGTACTGCCTCCATCTTGGAAAAACTTCCTCAACTCCTGCCCCAGCCCTGTGGAACATGCTAAGTACGGTCTTGGGGCTTCTACCAATAAATAGTTATTCTTACATTGGCCACCAAGTGGCAATAAGCATAACAAAAATATACTTAAAACATTACAATTCCCCTCACAACCTGGAATAGAACCCGGGCTTTGTGAGTCTCAACAGCTCAGATCCACAAACAGTAACACATACAGGTTCAATCCATAAAAGTAGAGTTCAAGTTCGTGACTGGTAATACTGTATCTATATTAAGTTTCCAAAGGGTGACTAAAATCATTTTTAAGAAACAGAAACCATGTGAAATGGGAAAAAAATGTTCTTTTTAATATTGTCATTTTGCTTTGCATTTGTAAGCTACAAAACAGTGTTTACATCATGTAAGAATTGGAGAGTGTACAAAAGATTCAAGCAAACCCAATGAACTTTGACACTCAGATTATTGACGAAAAGCTTATCTGCTTCCCTAAAGGCTTTTAAAGTAATTAACTCCCCATCATTTTCAGAGGTAACAGTGATTGTATATTGATTTAGAAAAGGCAAAGTGTAAACCACATATGAATCAAACGAAATCAGTAAGTAACATCCGTCTCTGTGTACGAATGTTCCCATTCCATATACATTACTCAGTGAGAGAAGAAAAAGTGTAGGTCAGTGGCTCTCAAACTTTTTTACTGATGACCCCTTTCACCTAGCAAGTCTCTGAGTGCAACTGTCATGGTACAATTCCCCACTCTGAACCTTAGTGTCCAAAAGCTAGGATACCAGCATGAATTCTTCTAAGCTTAATTACCAGCTTAGAACCTGTAGCGCTGCCACCAACCAGGAATTCCAGTGTCTGGTACACTCTGGTCCCCACAAAACCTTGCCCGGGGACCCCCAAGACCCAGACCCTCTGGATCTTAACACAAGGAAAGTAAACCCTTTCCCTCACTGTTGCCTCTCCCAGGCTTCCCCTCCCTGGGTTACCCTGGAAGATCACTGTGATTCAAACTCCTTGAATCTTAAGACAGAGAGGAAAATTCACCTTTCTTCCTCCTTTTCTCTCCCCCTCCCAGACTCTTCCTGAGAGAAAGTAATCCTGGCACAGAGAGAAATCAGCCTCTCTCTCCCTCTTCCCTCCTTTCTCCCCACCAATTCCCTGGTGAATCCAGACCCAGTCCCCTGGGGTCTCACCAGAATAAAAAAACAATTAGGTTCTTAACAAGAAAAGCTTTTAATTAAAGAAAGAAAAAACAGTAAAAATTATCTTTGTAAATTTTAAAAAAAAATGGAATAGGTATAGGGTCTTTCAGCTATAGACACTGGGAACACCTTCCCAGCCTAAGTATATAAGTACAAATTAAAATCTTTTCAGCAAAATACCAATTTGAACTCCTTTCAGCCAAATACACATTTGCAAATAAAGAAAACAACCATAAGCCTAACTCGCTTTATCTACCTAGTACTCACTAGTCTGAACTTATAAAAGCCTGTATTGGAGAGATTGGAGAGAAACCTGGTTGCACGTCTGATCCCTCTGAGCCCCCAGAGTGAACAACAACCAAAATCTAACAGCACACACAAAAACTTCCCTCCCTCAAGATTTGAAAGTATCCTGTCTCCTGATTGGTCCTCTGGTCAGGTGACAGCCAGGCTCATTGTTCTTGTTAACCCTTTCCAGGCAAAAGAGATATGAAGCAGTTTTGTTCTACTAACTCTTACTTATCTGTTTATGACAGCAACCCTCCTTAAATATATAAAAAAGTGTTTTTAATTTGTAACACCATTATAAATGCTGGAGGCAAAGTGGGGTTTGGGGTGGAGGTTGACAGCTTGCAACCCCCCATGTAATAACCTTGTGACCCCCTGAGGGGTCCCGACCCCCAGTTTGAGAACCCCTGTGTGGATAGACTTGTGTGGTGCTTCAGCTCAAAGAGAACAAAGTACAGGTGGAGGATAAGTCACGTACTGCAGAACAGTTCTAGTCCACTCCTTAACTGAGCTGTTTGCTCTCCGTTCACTTTGTTACTATTTCTTTCTTTCGAACTCTTTATCACTGGCATTTCCTTTTTGTTCAAGGAAATTTTTGATTTTCTTCAGGACAAGTGCTGCTATGGAGCGCCTGCTATAGGAAAAATGCAGAGGCTCAAGTCCTTGTAAATCCTGCTCACTTTGAACACTGCATCCATGTTGACAGCAAATAATGTAGGTGTAAAATATACAGACAACAGTCTATCAAAAATTACTGTTAAAACTCACATAAACTGGGTGAGCTGGGCTTTAGGATCAGAGAATGAGAGGGGCTTCATAAAAGATGTGGGCCGATGTGTGTAAAATCTCAAGAGACAGAGACTTTGGGTATGCCTACATTGCATTAGATATGAGATTGTAGTCTGTGTGGACATACTTGAGCTAGCTTTGAGCTAACTAATGAGGGAAGCTGCAGGAGTATGGACTTAAGCTGTACAGGTCCACCAAGGACCCTGGGTACTTATTTGGATGCCTAGCCCACACTCAATTCCATGCTGCTGTAGCTTCTTATGAGTGGTACTCACGCTAGTTAGATTAAAGATAACTGAAAGCTATCTTAGGTATGTCTACACAGGCTGCAATCATAGCTTCAATTGCAGTGTAGACAAACCCTGTATTGCCTCTGGGGCCCTGTCTACACAAGACATTTTTACTGTTTAAACTCACCTTTTATTTGGCATATCTCTGTGTACATCCACACGCAATTTTGGGTACTGCTTACTTTCTGTTGATGGCTGAAAACCACATCCCTGAATGACATACAGTGTTCACGGGTACAATGCCAGTACCGCTAAAAACAGTACTCCAAGAATTGTCCCACAGTACGCTTGTCCCCACACAGCAACTGCTCTGGTCACAATTTTGAAGTCTGGTGCCCAGACTGGAAGCCTCCCCTCCTCTTAAAAATTCCCAGTATGGTTTTGAAATGACTCTCTTCCTGCTTTGTGAACACATAGGTATGGCTCCATTTAAAGTTACTTTACGCTGCTGCCTGGTCCAGAAAAGCAGTGTTGGATTTTTGTCAGCCTTTGGGAAGATTGAGCAGTGCAGGTCCAGCTGCAGAATAGCCATAGAAATAAAGATGTCTATTTGAACATTGCAGAGGGCATGCAGCAGCTAGGGTGCCATGGGAATGAGCTGCAATGCCAGGCAAAGGAGAATGAGCTGTGACAGTCCTACCAAAAAGTGAGGGAGGGCAATAGAAAATCTGCTACCCCCCATGCCTGCTGCTTCTATCTGGAGCTGGATGCCGTAAATGGAGGGACCCTTCCATCACCTATAAGTGGCAGGGGTTGCCTCATGAGACCTGGAGGAAGGAACCTCAGTAGTGCCTGATGATGATGAGCTCATAGAGGATGGGGATAAAAGCCAGGAGCTTTTTTTGAGATTCAGCAAGAGCTGAATCAAACTAGTCCAGAGACAGGATCCAGAGGGGAAGGGGGAGTTCAGGTAGGTATAATAATACACATTTCCTTTTTCTTTTCTCTCTCTTCATGTTCAAACACACACACGGGGCTTCACATTGCTCAGCTTTCCAAAGTAGTTAGTGCACAGGCAGAGAAAATAGGACTTGCCTTGTAAAGTATCCAATTTTTATTTCAAAAACACACCTTGGTAGTAAAATCAGAGAAAACTGTAAGAATTTCAAGATTTTCACCATTTCAAGGTGAAACCGGATCAAATTTCTACTAACCACTGCATAAATCAATGCATTGATTACAAACATGAAAAGAAATGTCAAATAAAATTCACAGAAAATTTAAAATAGCCTCTGTAAGCAATCCAGTAAGTGGTCATTCAGACAAGACTACTTGATTTTATGAATAAACTTGAAAAATGAACATGTAATGTAAACATGCACAGTGCTGTGGTTCTCCAGTCCAAGAACCCATGTCCCAAATGAATCATTCAGGGGCTGTGCTCTGGGGCTGGTTCACAAGAAGTCAGGGATTAGAGGAAGCACATGGTAAAAGAAAAGCAGAAGGACCAAGAGGAAAGGTAGAAGAATCAAACAATGTATCAAGAAGTGCAGCAAGGAACAATGCTGCTCCTCAGATAGCAAACTCAGAAGCAAAAAACACACAGACTTCTACCCCAGTAGCAAGGTTTGAACAATTCTATGTTCTTGGGCCATATGCCATACACATCACCCCCAGGAAGACAACAGTGTAGCCAGCCACAGTACCTCACGAGGTTCTTTCCACGAGGGCCGGCTCCAGGCACCGGAGCAGGAAGCAGGTGCTTGGCGTGGCCAATGAGAAAGGGTGGCACACATGGTTCTTCAGTGGCAATTCGGTGGCGGGTCCCTCAGACCCTCCTGAAGGGAAGGACCGGCTGCCGAATTTCCGCCTAAGAACGAAGCGACACGGTAGAGCTGCCACCGAAGTGCAGCCGATTGCAGCTCCCCCCCCCTTTTTTCTTTGCCGCTTGGGGTGGCAAAAAAAGCTGGAGCTGGCCCTTCTTTCCACTCATTCTCAGTATAAAACAAGAACTACTATGATTTAACCAATGGAATTTCATGACATTTTTACTAAGGCATGCAACTGGGAGCTCAGGTGCTGCTTCAGGTGCTAACTGCATACTGCCTTCTTTCAGTAGGTGAGGGGCTTGATGGTTTTTCAGTATAGGATGGGCCTGAAGTCGCCTGCTGTCAGGCCAGAGAAGGGCATGGACAGCAGATAGAAGTCCACCTCGATGCTGAGGACAAGTGGTCTTTGGCTTGGTCTGGCATTCTGTAGAGTTCAGGCATGGGCCCAAGCTGGTCAATCTCCGCGCAGTACACACAACTCCATGGGGGATGGCAGCGGCTGCTGTGTCCTTCTGGCCCTGCAGGGGGCACCCCAACCTTCATGCCATGCCTGGAGACTCAGTGGGTGGCCTCGACGCCTCACTCCACTTAGGCCTTCTCCAGAACCATACAGGAAGTGGCTCCTGTTCTCTGCTCCACCTGCCACTGCTGGGCTTCAGGTCCCATGGACAAATCCCCTCCTGCTTTGGCACCTCCTATCTGGGCTCCTGGGTTCTGCCAGTTGGGAACAGTGGCTGAGTTGCAGCTGCCTGTGGGAAGTCAGCAAGCTCTGCTGCTCCCCATCCAGCCATCTCCTGCCCCACTTCTGCTTTCAGGCCCTGATCCCCACTACACAACCCAGTGAATGACTCAGTTCTACATTTGCATGCTTTAGCTACATTTTCCAATGCACAGCTGGTCAGGAAGTCTAGGCAATTTGGAACACTGCATGCCTTACCAGCAAAACAAGCTGAGAGGGCAGAATTGGGATATGTGTCCCATCTCTTCATAGAATATCAGGATTGGAAGGGGCCTCAGGAGGTCATCAATTCAACCCCCTGCTCAAAGCAGGATCAATCCCCAGACAGCTTTTTTTTTACCCCAGTTCCCTAAATGGTCCCCTCAAGGACTAAACTCACAATCGTGGGTTTTGCAGGCCAATGCTCAAACCACTGAGTTCTCTCTCCCCCACAGTTAGGGAAGCCCATCATGTGAAATCTCTTATTTTCTGTGCATTGCCCAGCATCACCATCCTGTGCAGCAGGACATACTTAATGGTCTTACACATCTGGATGATGGCAAGCACTCACTACAGATTTTTTTCAAATCTCAAACTGGTTGTCCACTGACTGATAGCAATCTGGTCGCAAGCTTCAACTCATGACAGCCACCCATTGTCCCGCCGAAAAAGCAGCTCTCATTTTGGTGTGTCGGCACTGAAGGGTTGGGGTGAGCTTGGTACACAACTCCAGGAAGGTGGCCTTTCACAGCTGAAAGTTCTGAAGCCACTTCTGATCATCCCATATTGTATAAAAGCCAAAGGGTGAAATCCTGGTCTCAGTGAAATCAATGGGAGTTCTGCCATTGTCTTCAATGGGCTCAGGATGTCACCCCATTTGTTTAAAATAGGCCTTATCTTTATAATGAGACAACCATTCTCAGACTTGTGCATGTTTTGAAATCCAGAGCCAAATGTTAATTATATCACAAACTCCTGATTCTCCATTCCAGTCCATTTATTTTGGTGGTTACATCAGTACGTGGAGTGGAGACTCAGGCACTTATCATTTAATTGCCTTGGTGCAGAACATTTTTCATTTTAAAACAGTTCCAGAACATTTGGACAAAGTGGGCTCCAACTTTGATCTAGTGACAATAGATTTATTTTATAGGAAGTGATTTTTTTTTGTGGCTGATTATGTAAAATATTAATTTGTATATAACTTTAGCGCTTCAGTTTGTTTCTATACCTGAATCCCTTATTATCTCACAAATGCAGGCCTAAGGTCATTTCCTATTTTTGTACACAAATCTTAAGTGACTCACAAATAGATTTCAGCTGTTATCAGAGTTGAGGCAAGATATTTGTCAACTCGTTGGATCTGGGCTTATACAGGTTTTTAATCTTGTAGCTGTTTTTATTATTATCTTTTATTCTTATTACATTTTTGCCCTTCATTAAGAAAATATCCTTTCTGAAGAGATACCAGTAGAAATACTTATTATTGATTTTAAGCCAGTTTTCCATAGATTGTATAAATGTTTGAATAACAGGGATTTGTGTGTTGTCCACTGTCTATTTAGCTGTTTAGTGCGACCTTTAAGACTTCTGACACTACATGGTGGAGCTATGTGACCTTCGTTTTGATCTGAAAACCTGTTGTGCAGCCTTCTTTCATATTCTAGTCTGGAATTAGATGTACTGATAATCTGTTACTTTGTTTGATATCTTCATATAAAATATCTAAGGAGGGGATTGGAACAGTTTGATTTTTTGGAATAATTTTGCTATGTTACATTTACACTGGGCTGCTCTCATGTAGGGAAGTTGCAAGGTCCCTTTTCTGATTCTAGGTACACCATCTGGCCCAGAAATTGCTGGATTGATTGACTTGAAAATTATGGGAATATTAACAGAAAAACTTGATGAGATATTTAAACGGTGGCAAGAGTAAATGAAACACATTAGGAGAGGTAGATCCTCAGCTGGTGTAAATCAGCATAGCTCTGTTGAAGTGAATGGGGTGAAGGTAATTTAACCAGCTGACAATCTGTCTCTAGGGTTTGTGTATTTTTTCTTCATTTTGCTGTTGTTTCTCTATATCAAGAGGCTTATGAATGAACCTTTTGACTAAATTGTTCTGTTGGGAGTCAGAGCACATCCTGGATAAAACGAGATTAGAGATCAACCAATATCAAGGTATTTCCTTGTGAATTATATCCTAAGCATGGCATCATGTGGGCCCACAACTTTCTTTGCAGTCTGTATTCTTTTCCCAAATGAGCCTACTCTAGAATTACACTGCATCTAAAGATTGCTAGTCCATGGAGAGTACTCTCTGCTTGCAGCCAGAAGGATAGTGACCAGGCCTTTCTCCACTGTGATATTAATTTAGTTTCCAAACTATGTGGATTGAACAAATGAGTCCATTGTACCTATCTCCCCTGTACATAATCTCTCTTGTAACAGTAGTAATGGGAAACTATATAGCATACCAATCAGTTAATGACTATTAATTGTCCTGGAAACTGAAACCATAGGCAGGTTGCTCTTGAAATATGCAGTGAGAATATGCTCTGAACTGTCAAGGTAATATTTTACAGTGGACAGTGACCCTCTTACTTTTTCCTGTAAATGAAGTTTGTAATTTGGGGAATTTATTTAGGTTTGGTAAGGATAAAATCACCTAAATGGGAATGTCTGTCTATTCCATTGGTCCTCAAGTTTACTTGATCAGACCCCCTTCTTTGCGTTTGTAGTCATTTATGCCCCACCCCAACCCCGGTTGTTTGGCCAGCAGCCGCTGCTCTCTGGCTGCCCAGCTCTGAAGGCAGAGTAGAGAGCAGTTGCTGCAGCTCTGCCATCAGCAGCAGTGGAGAAGTAAGGGTGTAATAATATGGTGTTGACACTTTTACTTCTGCACTGCTGCTGGTAGCAGCTCTGACTTCAGAGCTGAGCGCCTGGCCAGCAGCCGCTGCTCTCTGGCTGCCCAGATCTGTGTGTAATAAGTTTCTTTTCCCTTAAATTTTCTCATGCCTCCCCAGAACACATTCCATGCTCCCCAGTTTGACAACCTCTGGTCTATTCTAATCCAATATTAATAAATTGACAAACAGTACTAAAATAAGAGATGATGCAACCAGTCAGAATGCATAAGAGCTAGGTTTTACTAGGCATTTACCAAACAAAAGCCTATTTTTCTGTTCTATAGTTAGTATAATTGTAGTTAATGTTTATATTGTCTCTATAGTGAACGAGTAAATAGTGAATTGCTTGTTTTAACTTTTTTTCTAAAAAAACTCACAGCCTAATGAAATATTTTAATATATTCAGCTCTAGTTCTAATTCAATGGAAGAAAATGAAGATGTAGAATAAAATTGCATTTTTCTTTTGAAATTTCTAAGTAGTTGGTTTCAGTCTTCTCTGTTTAATAAGGTCTGTGCCATGGCAGCAGGGTGGATTGATTTAAATCAAAGCAATTTAAATAACTGATTTTAATCCTGATTTAAATCAGCACACAGGAAACCTTCATTTAAATAGTCAATTTGAATTGTGTTTTGCATTTGTACTTTTTGGTTATTTTCCTAAAGAAAGGCTGATTTAATCTTGATTGGTAATCATTAAAACACATTCATCTGCAATTAAATATAGCATTTGCACTATACTTGGTGCTTCTTTCTGCTAACCAGGAAGATATGCTATGTTGGTACACTTTTATTTAAGCAATTGTATAGCTTAACTTATATATTTTCAGATTCTTAATTTTTACATATTTTATTATATCAGAAAATGGGGAATGTTGTGTTTCTTATTTATGAGATGATTACTCTTTTACTTGTGATTTGTGTCAAGCACTGTTGGAAATTCAAATTCAATTACAATGCACAAAAACAGCATTTAGTTTTTTTTATTACATGAAAGTACTTTATGCTGGATAAATAAGAAAAAAAGTTTATCAAAACATATTTGTATTTAAAACTAACTGATTTATTAAACAAAGGAAGTATTCTCTGTATATTGTGAATTCAACTGATTGTTTCTGGTCACCATGACCTTCAAGATTTTAGAACTAGTAGATCTCATTCTCTTATGCTTAGTTTGTATTTATAGACTGGAAAAGGAAAATAAGTTTCCTGTTTTTTTCAAGTCCCAATTGATTTCTCAACTGTAAATGAGCCAGTTATTGAACTGAGCTAGCTGAATAAACTGAAATGAAGAAAATATTCTCTGTGCACAAGAAGTGGCTACTGTTGTCAAAAGTCAGTTTAGTGCTTCAACAAACTCTGGTTTCAGGTTCTTACCTAAGTGGATTGACTTTCTTTAAAATTTGGAAGCAAACATGTTCTGCTTAATATTATGTTTTTGTTTTAATATACATTATTAATTATAATAAATTTAGATCTTAACAGAGGCTGTCAGTTTCAAATTTAACTTCAGGTTTATACTCTAAAAACAAACCTATATTTAATTTAAATTTAAAAATCTGATTTTTAAAAGAATCATTAATCACATTTAGAATTTGAAAATATTTCCCTAAAATGCTGTACAAATATTTCAACAAATTTGCAGGTGACTGTATCAGTGGCTGAGATCTTCATTATTTGTGCATTTTACAGGTATTCAGGAATAATATTAAATATTTCTCTATTTTGTACACTCTACTATTTTCAATATATCTACATAGGTTCATTCCTGTTGTTATTGTATAGACACATACTTCCTGGGGAAATCACCCGGAGTTTTGTGTTTTACTGAAAGATCAGACCTATGTAATGGAACCAACCTTCGTATTCTGAAGTGACTGGATAAACTTAGAGGGTCAGACTAATGCTAGTGGTGTTATATGAGGCATGCATGTAATCTGAACATAATTTGAGAGCAAATCCAAGCCTTTTAGATTGAATGGCCACATTACGAAGTTTGGATTGTACAGGAGTAACTATGCCTTGTCTTCTACTGGATCATGAAAACAGGATGTGTATCTGATCATTCTAGCTGACTAGTAAAGCTTCTGGCAGCAGGGAAATGTGATACTTGTCCTCTCTTATTGAGATCTTGGGTATCCCAACATAAGCCTTGTAAGGCACCTAGATGCAACAGAGATGAGCCACAGATAAATATTCATAATTCTAATGCTGACCCTATTTCACAAAGCTCAATTTTAAATCCATAAAAGCTTCTGGCATATTGTTGCATTGTAGAGATGGATCTCGGTTATTTCAGTTATGTGCCATGCTGAGACATGCAGCTGGAGTAGCTGAGAGATAAGTTGGTGGGCCCTAGTGAGAGAGAGGTGGGTGGGGAACAGATTGGAGCAGTCTCTGTATCAATCCTGTGGTACTTATATGACCCCCCCTTATCTTACCATAGTATTTGAGCATCTCACAGTCTTGAATGTATTTGTCTTCAGAACATCCCTGTGATATAGGGATTATCCCCATTTTACAGATGGGGAACTGAGCATAGAGAGCTAAGACACTTAGACTTCCTATGTAACTTGGGTATGGTGGAGCAGGGAATTGAACCGGTGTCTCCAAGATTAGTATCCTAAACACTGGACTATCCTTCCTTGTGTAAATCACAAACGTGGGCAGCCTCACAACTTAAATATAAACTGGTGCCTTAGTATTCACCGGATCTTGGAACATCTGTGTGCTGGACCAATGTCTCACTGTGACTTAGAGCATCCTGACTGCTGCTCCAAATTATACCTGCTCCCCTAGGTGTCCATATGGCAAGTATCAATTTTCAGGGCTGTCAATGGGAGTCAGAGATAGTGTAGAAATTGCTACATCAGTGCTATCTCACTGGAAAGCTCCTCTGCACTGAGGTAATCTACCTGTATAGAACACTGTAACTACACTGCAGGATAAAATATAGGCCTGGGTGTATAAATTCAGGACTGGTCTGTATATCTGTACATAGTAGCTGAATCTCTAGAAAGGATAATCTCTGTCCAATTATTGTCTTCGAGTGAATTGTATGCAAAATACAATGCATAGCCAGTGCCTCACTTGTTGTATTTTGAACTTTGTGTTAGTCTTTAGGTGATTCTGATCAAATGCCTTTGTTATTTCTTAGCTGATCACAGCTTTAAAATGTAATCATAATGATTCTGAAATTGTTTTCTTTATTGTGCTCCAGTTATTAATGGATGCACTCAGTATAACCAAATTGCTTACAAGTACTGTAGTCTACTTTCCTAAAGTTAAATTGACTTAGATATATTACAGTCCAAACTCTGCTAATATGTTTCTTTGTCTTGTCGACTTTAATCATATCCGGTAATAAAACAGAATCGTTGTAGTTAATAAAATGTTCAAATTCCTGTTGAGACTTCAGCTAGTTGTTGAATCTTGGAGAGTCAAGTACTTTAGAAGGACACACTGAGCAGAGAGTTCAAGTGATTATGCAGAAAATTATGTGAAGGCAAGTTAGTGATCTGTGTTGTGTGTGGCAGAGGAATAGTTTCCCCTATTGCTCCATTCCATTTGAAATGTGTTAGATGTTGCGTGACTTATTGTAAAGTTCCAGTGATTGTAACTGAACTTTTGTGAATGTTGTAACTTTTGAGCAGCTGTTAGAAAATGTTAAAAATAATCAAGATTTAATCTTTCTATGCTGATACAATTTTTACCTGCCAATATTTACTTTATTCCAAAATTGTTTAACATGTATTTTTATTTCTTTAATCCTTTGGTAGTTCTTTTCTGTCTCATTTGTACAGTATTTCAAGAGTCCAACATGGAAACTTGGCTGTAAATACCAACCTTTTCCAGAAGAGGCTCTTAGCTACTATTGTTAGCTTGTCTTTGGTCTTTTATTTTAAACTGCCATAATTACTTCAGATCAATGTATTTCTCATTGATTATTGGCCAGTGAAAGAGACATTCTCCTGGATTCATTAACTCCCAGTGGTCTTTATTTCCTGCAGAAATGCATGGATACTATTATGATCTTCATAACGATATCCAGAAATAAATCTTTAAAACATCTTTTTTAACCATACCAACAGCCTCTTTTTAAGTTATTTATATTACTCATTAATTATTTTCATAGCACCAACATTGTGCTAGGCATTTGCATAGAGTTTGGTCCTGAACCCTTGAACTTAGGGCAAGTGTTTCCATTAAATTGAATGGATACAGTTTCAAGCCTCTAGTACCGTGGTATTCAACCTTTTTTCATTTGTAGACTCCTAAAACATACTGAATGGAGGTGTGGACCCGTTTGGAAATCTTAACATAGTCTGCAGCCCACAGGGCTCTGCAGACCACAGGTTAAAAACTATTATTCTATGGTAATGACAGCCTTTGGCGGAGCCCTTAGATGTTGTCCGTGGACCCCAGGTTGACAACCATTGTTCTGGTGCACTAGTTGCTAGTTTAGTGGCAAAATTGGGCTGCTGTGCTACGCATTTGCATTCCTCGCAGTTCAAGGGCTGGATGTATTCTAGAATCAGCACACCTCCCTTGGAGGGGAAGGACTAACAATTGGGCTGATTTGGATAATCTCAAGAGGAAGTTGCATCTGAATGGTCTTGGCTGGGAGAAAGATTGTCCTGATGCAAGGTACTAGAAAAGTGAGGTAGGGAAAAAGAAAATGAGGCTTGATGTTGGTGGATCACACCTTTACCCAGCCCTTTACCCAATCCTGTCTAAGGGCATCAGGAAGCCACGGCCAGCACATCCCTCGGACCGCGCTGCTTCCCACAGCCCCTGTTGGCCTGGAGTGGTGAACCTCATCCAGTGTGAGCCGCGATCAGCTGAACCTGCAGACGCGACAGGTAAACAAACTAGCCCGGCCTGCCAGAGTGCTTACTCTGGCTATCCGCGTGCCAGCGGTTGCCAGCCCCTGCCTTAGAGCCCAGGTGCCCCATCACACAGACACTTTTACTATTCTATTGATGGCTTCCTCAGTGCAGTTGCAGAATTAAGCAAGTCTCACTTCTCCTATCATATTTCCACTCCTTTCTCCCCATTTGTGTGTGTCGTTACACCAGTGAATGCTTGGCAGATTGGTCAATCAGGTTTCACTGCTGCTTTATGATCATTACACTTAGGCCACATCCACAGAGGTTTACAAGTGGACAATTTTTGGGGGGTATAACTAAGGTGAGAATTTGCACTGATAAAATTATCCTGTCATTATGCCCTGCAGGTACACTATCCTGGTATAAGAGTGTCTTTTCCAGATTTGTTTGTAACTTGGGAAGAGATTTAAGCTATACCAAAAGAGACACTCTTATTCCAGAATAAGTGTGCCTACACTGGAGTTATACCATCATAACTATATTGGTATAACTGGTAAAACTTTTCCATGTAGCCAAGCCTGTAGCCTCTGGATATTCTGAGATTTCATTTTGATCACCCTCCTAAGAGATATAAATGCTCTACTTATTCTATTTTTCATATCTTTTCCTTTTGTCCCTAACTTCACAATGACTGCAGGGAGAATGGAGATGGGTATATGAGGGGTAGTAGAGCTGTTAAAATGTTCAGTGTTCTTTGCTGAGAAAGGGATACTTTTACAATGAATCAATGATTACATTTCTTGATTACTAAAAGAATGTGGGGATATTAGTATTGCCTGTTAAACTGAAAGAAATCTAATATGGTGATTTATCTGACACAAGTTGCAGTGCCTTATGTATGGTATTGATCTGTTAGTGTATTTGTTTTGATTTATATACCTGCGTGCACTTAATTGTTTCTGTTTCTTCTTGACAGGCTGCTAGAAATGCCGCAGCTCACTTTGTCCCTTTGTAGAGTTGATGAAAAGCACCTGTGTGGGCTGGAAGCCTTCACAAAAATTCACAAGGTAAAAAAAAAGTATCAGGATCCCTTCCTTTTATAGACAGTCTAGTATCAACGAAGTATAAGGAAATAAACAATAATGAGTATACAGTGCAGTTGATGATTCCTCTGCTATGGGAATTGTTGATTCTAGAAATGTATTTTAAAAGATCCACCAGAAAACATTTAAAAGTAATTGCAGGGTCCTCAGTGGTACACATAAAAGCCAGCATGTCACAGCTGAGGTAGAAATGCTGGGTATATTTATACTGCAAAAAAAGACTTATGGCAAAGAGTCTCAGAGCCCAGGTCAACTGCTTGGGCTAAAAATAGCAGTGTAGATGGTCCAGCTCTGACTGGAGTCCAGGCTCTGAAACCTCACCAAAAGGGTGGGTCTCAGAACCCAGGATCCAGCCCAAGCCAGAATGTTATGCTGCTATTTTTAGCCCCAAAGCCGGAGCCCTCCGAGCCTGAGTCAATTGATCCTAGCTCTGAGACTCTTTTCTGTAGATTTATTTTGCGGTGTAGACATATCCATAGTCTCCTACTGCTGTGCCTAGGTATTAGCATGATACATAAGACTACCCCACTCTTTACAGGTCTCTGTAATGATTACATAGAAGATAGTGAAAGTGAGCTGGTTATAGGATGTGGCTATGGGACAGATTGTGGTGAAATTAAATCTAAATAGGTAAGGAAGTTTTCCAGTGGTGGTGGATGCTGTGATATTGGGTCTTGTCATCATGTGGAGATGTGGCACTGTGTATTCAGGGCCGTCCTTAGCTATTCTGGTTGCTGCACTTCCCGCCACTGGAGAGTGCAGGCCCTGCTGCAGTCCTCAGGGGAGTGGGGGCATGGCTGAGATGGAGCAGGGGTAGGAAGAGGCAGAGCTGGGGTGGAAAAGGGGTGGGGGTTTTGGGGAAGGGGTTGAGTGGGGGCGGAGCAGGGGTGGGAAAATCTGGAGCAGGGGCTGGAGCAGCACTCAGCTGTGCAGGGCACCAGGAAATGTGGTACCCTAAGTAGCTGTGTACTTTGTGTATGGGTAAGGACAGCCCTGTGTGTTTTGATTGGACTTAGTATGAAGCAGATGAAAAGAGACATGCACAGAAATAATCTGAAAGGAGCTTGCCCTCAAACTAAGTAAGAAAAATTTAGTGTATAGGTTGCATACAGAAAATAATTCGTAACTCCTCACCTCCATACCAAATTCTGATCCTGCTTGCCTTACTCAGATGTGTAATCCTACTAAAATCAATGGTGCTGTGTAGTGGTGTGGCAGCTTCCAGATCACATAGGACAGCAGAACTCCTTTTTTGACCCACCCTAAAACGATTGCTAGTACCCTGCATAAATCTCCAGAGTAATTATTGATGACTCATGCTGGCAGGCAGTGGTGGTTGTGGATTAGCCACTGGGCCAACGGAGCCATGCCCAGAGGTCCCAGCCAATTGAGGGTCCCCAGAAAAATGGGCACCCTGTAAACGTGCACGACCCAACCCCGCAACACCTCCTGCTGGTCATCTCAGGGAATTAGCTTTTTTCCAGCCTCTGAGCGCCCTCTGCAGGCCAGTTTCCTGCTTGTCGCTGGCCCTGTGTCCCTTCTGGACCTGGTGCCTCTTTACCTAGGGGCTGCCCCCTGGCAATACCCCCACCAGTCGCTATGGTCTCCCCTCTCTGGGAACCCCCAACTCTCTAATCTCCACCTTGCCTCAATTTGGGCTACTGCCAGTCATCACCAAGCCCCCAGCTCCCTGGGGCAGACTGCAGTGCAAAAGCCACTCATCATAGGCAAGGGGGTTCAGACCTGCTGCCTTCCTCTGCCTCCCAGTACCTCTATGGGCTTTGGACCAGGTCCTGCAGCCTGGGAGTTGCCAACCTGGTGCTTCCCAGCTCCTTTAGCCTTTCCCAAGCCCTGCTTCAGTTCCAGTACTTTTTCTGCAGCAGCCAGGCCCTACTCTCTCCCAGCCTAGAGAGAGACTTCTCCTGGGCCTCTGGCTCACAGCCTTTTTATACAAGCCAGCTGTGGCCTGATTGGGACATGGCCCAGCTGCGGCTGCTTCCCCAATCAGCCCAGCTTTTCCCCTGCCACGGCCCTCTTCCAGGGCTGTTTTAAGCCCTTCTGGGCAGGAGCGGGGTAACCATGCTGCTGCGCGCCCACATGCCCCAGTGCCCTCCGCCTGCCTAGTGATCCTGCTGGGGAGTAGTATCGGGACACGGGGGCTTGCCTTGCTCCTCCAGCCTGGCGCTCCAGCCAGGGAACGGGGTTGGGGCGCAGGGGTTCTCCGGCAGGAGCATCAGGTGGACGGAGCAGGGCAAGTCCCTAACCCCGCTCCATGGCAAGAGTGCTGTGGGTGGGGCAGGTGCAACTGCAGGCGGAAGGTGTGTGGAGGGGCCCCCACTTGCTCTGGACCAGGGGCCCCACAAAACCCTAATCCACTCCTGCTGGCAAGTGGATCTTTTAGCTCCAACCAGGAGGGTTAGAAATATCTTTCTGAGTTAGGTGTCGGCAACCTCTGGCATGTGGCTCGCCAGGGTAAGGACCTTGGTGGGCTGGGCCAGTTTGTTTACCTGCCGCATCAGCAGGTTCAACTGACCGTGGCTCCCACTGGCTGCAGTTCGCCATCCCAGGCCAGTGGGGGTGATGGGAAGTGGGAGCCTGGTGACGCGGCAGATAAACAAACTGGCCCGGCCCGCCAGGGTGCTTACCCTGGCGAACCATGTGCCAGAGGTTGCTGACCCCTGCTCTGAGTGATATAGAACTACAGTTGGGGACAAAAGAGGGTCCTTGAGAATAATCAAGCTTGTGGAGAAAACACTGTGTAACCTGAGCAATTATTATATTTATATGATTATGTATTGGGCTGCAACTTACACTTGTCAAGGACAACAGGTTCTTTTCATGGGTGGCTACTTAAGGTTAATTGAGAAGATGAAATGTGCTGAGACACAGAGAGAAACTTTATTTAATGCAGACAAGTTTAATTGAAATCATAGGAAAGGATCTGTATACATAAATATAAGAATATGATAAATACAGTAAAGTGCTTTCCTGTATTGTTCATATTTACAATCTTGTACTGTGCCTACTTACAGTTTATGGAGACCATATATAATCTCCCGGCAGCTTGTCATTAATTAACTATGGAGGTACCACTAACAATTCCAAGAATATGGTCAGCTTTTCTCTTTACTACAGTCCTAATCCTGCAAGTGTGAGCCTGTGTATAGTGCCAGGGAATTCAGTGGGACTATTCACACGGGAAAGTGGCACAGGGCTAGATTCACAAATGGACTTAGGGCCTAACTGCCTTTTTAGGTACCATGGTGGTTTGCAGTGTTGTTGTAGCAGTGTTGGTGCCAGGATATTAGAGAGACAAAATGGATGAGATAATATCTTTTATTGGACCCTGTAGGTGTGAAAGACAAGCTTTCGAACTGACATAGAGCATCCTGAAGAAGAGCTCTGTGTAGCTTGAAAGCGTGTCTCTCACCACTCACTTTGTCTCTTTAGGTACCACTGACATTCACAAAACTACTGTTCAGCTGCTGCCTAATGCTGTAGGTGCCTAAATTCCCACTGGTGGGCATGTGCAACACCACTTACGTCCTGGTGCTGCCTCAAAGCTAACAAGCTGCTTGGAGCCCTTGCTTACACCTAAGACCCAGTGGGATACTCAGACCAGCCAATCCCCTGCCTATCTTGCCTGTGAGCCATGATCTGGTAGGCATTTTGAAAGCTTCTCTAACTCACACAAAAGATAGCTGGGGCAAGCAGGGGTGTGTGTGTGTGTGTCTCCCACATCCCAGCTGAGTGCTCAAACCACTGGGCTATTAGTGTGTGTGTGTGTAGCTCTTTTGTTTTTTGCAGCCCTCCAGGAGAGGGTTCATAAAGGAGAATGCTGGGAGGAGGGAGGTACCTCCTTCTGGCCTGTCTGTCAGGACCAGAACAATAGGACCTAGACACCTAAATGCCTTTGAGGATCTGGGCCTGAGCCCTACCTTTTCCTTTGTAAACCTAATCCAAAGTGCATAAACATTTGCAAGGTTCGGGGAGGTGGGGGGGTTAACTTCTTGATATTCTTAGATTGTTTTGGAGTCTAGTGTATGCCCACTCGCTTGTTTTGCTTTTGTTTTAAATTTACTTTGTCTTGAGAATCATAATAAAAAGCAACCAATGTGAGTTTTGACTGGGTAAGGGCAGCAGAATTTGTCTCTGGGAAAAATACCGTCTATCTCCCATCCACAACCAGACCTTTTAAGCTCCTTCATCCTTACACAATAATGTCCTCTGCCAACTAAATCAGAGAATATGTAATTTATTATGGTATTTTTAACAATGTATTATCTACAAAACAATTTTAAAAATTGATATTTGCTCATATTTTTGTTCTTCCTTTTCTTACCCACCCTCTGTTTCTTTTTCTCTCATTCCCACCTCCATTTTCCTTCTCTACCAACCTTCTAATCCAGGGGTTGGCAACCTTTCAGAAGTGATGTGCCGAGTCTTCATTTGTTCACTCTAATTTAAGGTTTCACGTGCCAGTAATACATTTTAATGTTTTTAGAAGGTCTCTTTCTATAAGTCTGTAATATATAGCTAACTAGCGTTGCATGTAAAGTAAATAAGATTTTTTAAAATGTTTAAGAAGCTTCATTTAAAATTAAATAAAAATGCAGAGCCCCTCAGATCGATGGCCAGGACCCAGGCAGTATGAGTGCCACTGAAAATCAGCTTGTGTGCTGCCTTTGGTACACATGCCATAGGTTGCCTATCCCTGTTCTAACCCATTCTCCTGTATTACCCCTAATAATTCTGTCTCTTCCTTCACTTCTTACTCCACACTTCCACTTCACTGTTCATCTCTTCTCTTCAAGGTCACACACTTGTCTGCAGGGTTGTTCTCTTACCATTAGACAATATTGCCTTCCACAGATACAAGGGAAGAAATGTAGCTAAAAGCAATGATTCTTAAATTATGGTCCATGGAGCCCTTTTTGTTGTTTCAAGAATACAATATCTTAGGAACAAAATGGTATTAGGTAGGTGATTGAGGGGCCTAGGAGAGAAGTCCATGATAGACTATTTATCTTAGAAAATGGTCTGCAAAATGAATAGTTTAGAGAATCACTGGGCCAAAGTATGAGTTATATCTTCCCTTATGCATTACTTACTGATATTAAAGATGCATGATATACATTTCTAGAAGCTAACCACCATGTGTCCTAACAATTATTCATGTAACAGTGAACATTAATTTTCCAAAGATGTGCACTCTTTTTTTTTTTTTTTGGCACAGTGTGGATTTTAAGAAATGCCCTTAATAAAACAATTAAAGCAAACAAAGCTTTGTCAGACACACTTGGAAGAAAATATTTGATATAATTTTTGATAATGATTGTATAAATAGTGTACACTTTATTTGCATTAAATGCCTCATGATTGAGATATTATTCATGAAACCTATAATGGATTTTTTTCCTCAGAGGAAAACAACATTATGAATGGTATGATTTATAGAATTCACTGCATAAATATTTGGAAGACACTTTTTCACATCCCATTTAATATTGTTTTGAAAGTTTTAATATATAAATCTTGGAATAAGATAAAATTAAATATTTTGAAATTAAATCTATGAAAAGTTTACTATGGAAAAAATTAATTCGTATCCTGAAAATGTTGCTAGTAACAAACTTCAGGTTATGAGACATGAAATTAAGTATGCATATACTTAAGTTTTGCTTTAAATATATAACAACTGATTTCAGGGGTCGGCAACCTCTGGCACGTGGCTTGCCAGGGTAAGCACCCTGGCGGGCCTGGCCAGTTTGTTTACCTGTTGTGTTGGTAGGTTTGGCCGATCACGGCTTCCACTGGCTGCAGTTCACCATCCCAGGCCAATGGTGGTGGCGGGAAGCGGCGCAGGCGAGGGGTGTGCTGGAGCCCCAGGGCTGGAGGAGCTTACTCTCTCCGCCCTGGTCCTGGAGCTGGAGGAGTTCTGTGCCCCTGCTTGTTACTTGGGGGTTGGGGGACTGTGCCCCTGCTTGATCCCTTTATGCATGCCCCTGCTTCAGCACTATTGAACTGTCAATAGCAAATTAAAGGCCTGATCCTGCACATCTCGGCCCTGACTCTCACACAGAATCTCATTGACTTCATTGGGCTTCTTTATGGG
The DNA here is from genome assembly GCF_025201925.1 of Gopherus flavomarginatus. NCBI lineage: Eukaryota > Metazoa > Chordata > Testudines > Testudinidae > Gopherus > Gopherus flavomarginatus. The sequence goes on along the minus strand of NC_066617.1, from coordinate 302,609,245 downwards.
AATAACAGGCTAGGTAGAACTGCTTGAAGCATTGGGCCCTAAAATTCCTTTTCTATAATGTATTTCTTACTGATGACCTCTTTTGTGTGGCATTGTAAGTTACCTTTTTTTTTTTTTTGCACAATAGAAATAGCAGGGGCCAGATTTTGCCACTACTCAGCCCAGGTAAGAGTGGCAGAATCAAGTCCCAAGTAAATATTGTTCTTTTGCCAAAAGTTTTCAGATTTTTAGGGTTTTCCCATGGGTTAGTTACCTGTCAGCAGAGAAACTTGGTGACAATGACTCAGGGTATTTTCTAGTGTAACATTTGTTTACAAAATGTATACAAGTCCTATTTGCTTTCAGCATAGAGAAAAAACAGCAGAGTGGTACAAAGTCTGCTAGCCAGGAAAGCAGCTCTGACTATTGGTCTCCCTCTCTCTTTTGGCATATTTCTCTTCCCATCCAGCTTATCTCTTTGGCCAAGAAAATCCATCAACCCAAAGTCAAATGGCCTTCATTTTCCTAAATACTGAGACTGGATGTTTCAAGTGGCATGGCTACCAACTCTCCCCTTGTCCAGCTACTCTGAAACTCAGGAACTTCAAATTTGTTTTAAAGGTATTTCTTTGAGGTTATAGATGCCCATCTTATAGGTTAAAACAAACACAATAATACAAAAGAGTGACAATATCTTCAACTCAGTCCATTCCCCTTCCTCAATACACTCAGAAAAGATGGGTTATGTAGCATGCGTGAAAGAGTAACAATTCTGTGCTCTGGCTGACAAAGTGGGGGGAACTGGTTCCAAAACTAAGGTCCTCTCCCAGAAAATGCTCTATCAGCAGTGAGGGGCTCCAGCTCAGGATTCTCTGCTGATCTTAGCTGTGGCCATATGTCAAAAGGAGAGAGAGGCAGTCTTTCAGGAAACCAGGTTCCAAACCACTTAGGGATTTATATGTTGAAACCAACACCTTGAATTTCACCTATGAGCTAATTCGGAACCAGTGGACACCACAGAGCTCCCAGCCTGTGACCCTACTTAAAATGTAGACCTCAGCAATCTGCACTACCTTCTGCTTCCACATAGTCCCCAGGTGTGGCGTTGTGTACAATGTATTGTGGGAAGGCCCATATCAGAGAGAAAATGTTGTACTGTTCTGGTCAGGAGAAAAAATAGCTCTTGGCCTCAGCTACCACTTGGATATCAGGAGCAACCCAAGATCTATCAGCACCTCTAAGTTGTGCACTTGTTTGATTAATGGTGGATATCCTCCTTCAATGGCTTGTGCCAGATGTTTCTCCAACTGTTCCCCCATTCAGGTCTGACTATAAGCAGTGTCCAGTGTGGACAGGTCTCTGCTAATCTCCATGCAGATAAAATGAGGGCTTAATCCCTAATGATCATTTTGGTGAGGTTGCTGCAATCAGCTCTGCATAGTGTGGTCCTGGGTGATGCTCCAGACGTTTAACCTTTCTATCTCATTTTGTATCAGACACTTATATTAGTATTTCACAGCATGCTTTTCATTGCTACCCTTGCCCTAATAACATAATGTAATAGGGAATTACTGATTTTAGTACAATTCATGATTTTGGTACAATTGAATCAATATCAAATTTGTCTGCAGTGTGTGTCATTGTTAGTGGTAGGCTGCAGATTTTTTTTTATTTATTTTTTATTGTATGTCTATGGAAGTAGCCATGCCAACTGTAAGAGGCCAATCAATTGAGATGAGCTATTATCAGCAGGAGAAAAAACCCCGAAAACCTCTTATAGTTGGCATAGCTACTTCCACCTTTTCAAGTTCTCTGTATATATAAATACTTTCTGCCTGTGTGTTCCATTCTATGCATCCGAAGAAGTGGGCTGTAGCCCACGAAAGCTTATGCTCAAATAAATTTGTTAGTCTCTAAGGTGCCACAAGTATTCCTGTTCTTTTTGCAGATACAGACTAACACGGCTGCTACTCTGAAACAACTCAGTTCTTTAACTACATCTGGTTTGAATAACAGAGAAAACCGATGTATCAGTCTTCGAAATGTGGTGTTATAACAATGAGTGATTTACTATATCAAGTTAGAACTGTAGTTGGAAAAATCACTTTTTTGGCATATGTTTTCCAGTACTCAATCAAAGGGACTGGATTATTTATTTCACACATTTGTTTCTCTGGGCAAAAGGCAAAGTAGTTATAAGGTAATTGTGTCCCCCTCTCTCAACTGACTTCCAATCCTCCTCCATTTCCCTCACTGGCTCCCAGTTCTGGTCTCCTTTTCCAACCAGTCACAATCTCCAACTCCCATTTGAAGTTTCTCTCCACTTCTCCATTCCTAGTGTCACCAATCTACTCCTTTCCTTCCCCCTGTCCAGCTTTTTCCCCTCTGGCAGCAAGAGAGTCATTCAGAGCAAAAGAGAGATAGTGGCTCCACACTTTCAGTTCCAGTGCCCAGCCCCACCCTGACTCAGAGCAGCTGTGGGTAACCATGATAGGAAAAGTCCTTCTGTATTGCTATAGCCCTGGGCTGGAAAGAACATGCTCAGTCACTCTGTGGGGATAACACGCATGCAGTATGGTTGCAGGGAGAATATGTGATAAGATGGAGCATGATCAGTTGCTTTGTGAGGATGACGCATGCAGCCTGGTGAGCACGAGGAGCCATGACAGGCTCAAACGTATTTAGTGAGTATGAAACCTGCTGAGATTTTAATTGTTAAGTTCTAGCTAATGTCTACTAAGTATGTGCAAACTGTGATTTTTTTTCCCCAAAGGCTCATAACGTGGTCAGATTTGGACAGATTTTCACAGGGATGACAAAAGGCCACTCCCTGCCAAAGTTCAAGACCCCCTTTCCAAAGCAAAGGGGGCACTAGAGCATTGACAAGACCGGGTCTGAGGCAGCCACCCAGGATGGAAAATTTCAGTCCAAATGGTTGAAGTTTGGCAAAGTTATGAGCTACTGAAAAGAAGATTTTATAGTGGGACATGTTGGGCAGCCTCACCTATAATATGTCATGGACATGTAAATTCAAGTCTGTTTATGACTGAGGTAAATACTATTTCTTCCATCTAATGAACTAACTTCTGTGAAGTGCTATTGCATCCCCAGGCAGTAGCTTTGTGACTGTTGTATTAAATGTATAAATGGTGTGGGGGTGGGGGTAAGGTTAATAAAGCTCCTATAGGAACTATAACAGATGGGGATGGTTATGTCTGGGATTGTAAAACAGCTCCAGAGAAGTTCCACCCGTTGGGGTTGTTCGCGTATACCGGTTCAAACTGGGTTTTCCAGAGACTAGGAGACAAAGAAAGAACTTTGTATAAAAGGGAATAGCTTGAACTGACACAGAACCTTCTTTCTGATCCAGCAAATGGACAGGATCTTCTGTCCAAGGGGGGCACAATCCTTGCAGAAAGGTTGGAAAGATTTGGATTACTAGTGCCCCATAAGACTGATAAGTGACTCCTGGTATTGTTAGTGTGTATTTAAATCTGTTTATTGTTTTTATATGTTTTCTCTTTAAGGCGTGCTCTTCTCTTAAGATTAAATATGCTTGCTTAGAAGGAACTGTGTGGTAACTGCTGGCAATATACTGGTCATAGCCCTTGGAGAGAAAGAACAACATGCAGGCACTGGCCATTAGGTAGGCTGGCTTGCTAGGTAGAACGAGAGAGAGACTTGAAACAAATCAATAAAACTAACATCAAAAATCAATTTATGAATTTTAAAAAGTTGCTAATCTGAAACACGTAAACTCACAGAGCTTTTAATTAATTAAGTTATGGTTAATCTAAGAAACTAAAATTAATTATTTAATCATGGCATTAGTTAGTGAAGTCTAACTCAGTCATGAGACATGTTTGGAGTCTTTTCTGCAGACAGAAAACTGCACAGGTCCAAGATATCTCAGGCAGATTGCTAGATAAAAAAAACAGCATGGAGTCTGTAATGCTACTTTATGTAACTGGAGGAGTAAAGGTGGACTGATGAGAAGGGAAAGGAGTAGTTTGGTGATCCTGGAAGAGGGGACAGTGACTGGGAAATGGAGATGACTGGGACTGGTTGGGCAAGGATTATATTTGTCCAAGTTGAATTTCATTTTATACTGGTAAATTTCAAATATCTGAGGCCCTTTGGATTATTTCTCTGTCCTCACTACACACACTAGGTTTACTGTACCTTTCACTTTTGTTTGATGCCCTAATGATGTACCAATGAGCAGTGAACAAAACTCTATACTGCATTATTTTAAATAAGCATAAATTACTTTAGTGTAAGAATATTCTATGCCTTTTAAGGCACTTGTGCTCCTATGGATTGAATATGTAAAGTTTAGAATTTTAACAGACATATTTTTACTTGGTTTTTTTAAGGCATTTAAATAACTTGGTTCTCTATGCATTATTCAAAATAGCCAGATGCTTTAGGGATTTTGTTTGCCTGTGGAAGGAATCTAGCATTTCCAATTTAGTGTAATAATTTAAACTGAAATATCTAGGTCTTGTATAGTTAGCATACTTCAATACTTCCTTGCTCATTGAAGACATAAGAGTGAATTGTCTCTGTAATTAGTTAGTTTTGGTTTCTAAAGTCTTCCAGACTCTCATGTGGTTAGAAAATATTAATGTTTTCTATGTCTCTAGGAAGTATTTTCTCCAAACAGCTTTGAAGAGTTTTACACTCTTGGCACTATTGCCTTTTAACTTATTTTCTGACTATTTAGGACCAAATGCTGCAGTTCATACTCATTATAAAGACTGAGGACAGGATAAGAAGCAATGGGCTTAAATTGCAGCAAAGGAGATTCAGATTACATATTAGGAAAAACTTTCTAACTGTCAGGGTGGTTAAGCACTGGACCAAATTACCTAGGGAGGTTGTGGAATCTCCATCATTGGCAGTTTTTGAGAACAGGTTGGACCAATAGCTGTCAGGGATGGTTTACATAATACTTAGTCCTGCTTCTGCAGGGGACTGAACTAGCTGATCTACTGAGATCCCTTCCAGTCCTACTTCTGTGAGTCTATGTAAAACCTCCATTGATTTGGAGTTGTGCCTAAGACCTTGATTCAGCACTTTAGAATGGAGGCAGAATTTTTCTTTTTTTCTTTTTTTTTTTAAATTGAAAGCTCTTCCTGCTGGCTTGTTTGCTGAATTGACCACAATTTCGCCAGTTTCTCTGCATTTCTGGAGGAGAACTGGTTTTTTTTTCTCTACTCTCTGAGAGAGACTTTAAGGATTTTTTTTCGTGGGAGTTTTCTCCCTTTTTCCCCAGCTTGGCCTTTGTTGGGAGGCAGAGGGTTGACATGGAACTTCATTTGGGAAGGCTGGGGGCTCTCCTAGCTTAGTGTCAGTGATTCCAGTAGTTGAGCAGCCCTCGCATTAACAGTTAAAGGTCACTTACTTTCCCATTGAGTGAGTGAAGTGCAGTACATGGGGAAGATTACCTTAGTGCCAGAGGTTTCTCCTGGTGATTAACATCCTATGGAAATATGGCAGGGTCTGTTTCTGTAGCCAGGGGATAATGGCCCCCTGCTTTGATGCATAGTGCATTGACGCAGGCTAAAAGGTTCAGTAAGGTGGTTCGTCGTCGTGCCTCTCGTATAAAGAAGTCCTTCACTTTGCTACCAAATATTCTGGGATTGCCTTGAGGCAGCTTTTGGACCAATATTGACTGTTTGCTCCTTCACTGGAATCTACCTCCAGATATACGCACACAAACATAGCCCATTCTCCTAGAAAATATGGCAATTTGGTGCTTTCATTCAGATATGACTCTCCAAGTCTGGTCCTGCCAGTTTGGCATACTATCTCTCAGCTCTTTGATCAATGCTCTTGAGAAGTTGAAGGAGAAAACAGCCAGCTGCTGGCCCAGCACTGTGGGATTCCAGGGTGGTGGTTTATTTTGGTGTTATTTTAAAGTGTATTAGTTTCTTTCCAGTGTAAGGATGTGTGTGTATGGACCATGCTGAGAATATCTAAAAACAGGTTCTATTTGATTTACAAAAAATAGGCTATGAGCAGGAACATGTAGTGGTGAATAGAGCTGGCCCAAATATCCATTGTTCCAGAGGAAATAGCCTGGTTGTTAGGGTACTCGCCTGTGATATGGGAGACACAGGGACTTGAACCCAAGCTATAGGTTCAGTCTTTCTGGCCTAATGAATATTAAATTATTTCTATGAAGTGAAACATCTCCATCAGGAGTGAATGAGAGTGACACACCTCAGAAGAGTCAGTAGCCTGGCAGCTATGATACTCAGCTGGAATGGGGGACACCCAGGTGCAAGTCCTTGGTTTAAATAGGGCAGAGCAGGGATTTAAACCTTTTAGGGAAGGAGGGATAGCTCAGTGGTTTGAGTATTGGCTAGCTAAACCCAGGGTTGTGAGTTCAGTCCTTGAGGGGGCAATTTGGGGATTGATCCTGCTTTGAGCAAGGGGTTGAACTAGATGATCTACTGGGGTCCCTTCCAACCCTAATAACACTGGTCTACAATTTTTGAGAAGTCGTCTGCTTCAGAGATAAAATGTGATATTTATTATGTATTTTGATGTGCTGAATTCAAATATGACTATTAAAACAACTGATTGGCTACTGTTTCTAAGATATTTAAGTTTTTACATTTTATGTATATGTATATTGTGTAGATAGTAGAGTTTTAATCATAAATTGTAAACCTAGGTCTTTTCATGTGTTTATGGTTGCTTTACATGATAATATTTCACCTGTCCTGTTTATGTAACACTTTAAAAATCAGCAAAAGGGTTCTATAAATAAAATTTATTATGAAACAAAAGGCAAAAAACTATTCTGTACATAGTTTAGTCCTATTCACTGTCTACTCGGCTCTTCTTGGCTTGTCTCTTGTATTCATTAAATGGAGCATCTCTTGTCACTGTCCAGCAATAGTCTGCAAGCATTGATGGGCTCCATTTACCCTGATAGCCTGCCAGGAGATTCCACTGCTGTAGTCTGGAGCCCAACAGCTCTGCCTTACTCTTGGGTAGTTCCAAATCCCTGACAAGGTCATTCAGTTCACCTTGTGTTATGAGGTGTGGTTCAGAGGAGGAGGATGGGAGAAAATGTGGGTCCTGTGACATTGATGGTTCAGGACCAGAAGTTTCATCCTCTTCCTCTTCCTCGTCTGACTCAAGTGAGAATGATTCTGGTGCATCAGGAACCGGCAGTCCTTCTCCGTGGGGTACTGGGTGTATAGCTGATGGAATGTTTGGATAATGCACAGTCCACTTTTTCTTCTTTGACACACCTTTCCCAACTGGAGGCACCATGCAGAAGTAACAATTGCTAGTATGATCTGTTGGCTCTCTCCAAATCATTGGCACTGCAAAAGGCATAGATTTCCTTTTCCTGTTCAACCACTGGTGAAGATTTGTTGCACAAGTGTTGCAGCATATGTGTGGGGCCCACCTCTTGTCCTGATCTCCAATTTGGCAGCCAAAAGAAAAGTGATAGGCTTTCTTAACCAGAGTGGTTATACTGCGCTTTTGTGATGCAAAAGTCACTTCACCACAAACATTGCAGAAGTTATCTGCACTGTTCACACAAGTACGAGGCATCTCTGCTCACTTTGGCTAAATAGAAATGTGTCCCTTTGCAAAATCAAACAGTGACAAATGAGAGAGCACGACACTGTATGATTTCTAGAGCTGATATAGGGCAATTTGTTCAGCAGAGTGATGTAAGCTTCATTATGATTGCATCATCCATGACTTCTAGGAAGAACGTGATGCAATTGATATCATGTATGATGTAATAACAGCTTCAGATTGCATCATTCATTGTTTTGCCTCAAAAGCAAGTACTGTCCAAACCCAGTCATAGATTTATTCATAGATCCAGTCAAAGATGTATTTTAGTCATTTCTGGTTTAAATTGAGATCCCTTCCCTTTATAACTCACTTATCCTCCGCCATTCCCAAGTCAAGGGTCGTATATACTGACCCAATAGCATATCTTGAAAACTAGAGCCAATCAACAATTTTAAGCATCATTTTCATTCTCAGTGACCTAGAATTAGTAAAGTTGGACTAAATTTATTTCAGAAGCATTTTGGCTGTAGAGCAGTGTAATCTATGATTCTATGGTTTCCCTCATACTAGGTGAGTGTCCTCACAGGTGACACATTCTGGGATTGGTCTCCATTTAGTTTTTTTTTCACAAAAAAAGGACAAGGCCATTTCCGGCTCAGCTCCAATGGTGAATAAATTGGGTTAAAAATAGAGGTCTGATACAGCCTCGTCACCATCTGGTTACATTAGAAATCCTGCATGCAGTATTGGCATGCCTGGCAGTTGGAATAAGGAGGGAGGGTGAAGATAACGATGGAGATGCATTGTTTGGGGAAGTTTGTGTTACGTCTTATCACTGTATGACTGGCCCATGGTGGTGGATTAACTTCTCTCTCCAATAAATTCACCCACAAGCTTATGGACAAAGTGTGATTTTTCTCTCATATTAATTTTATAATGGCTCAAACTGTGCTAAGTATTTCACAGAAAACATAGAAAGTTCTGGTCTCTGCCCAGTGGAGCTGAGATTCTAAGGTCTTGATCCTGCAATTGGCTGCAGGTGGTCAGATAGCTATGCCTCCAGAAAGCCCTACTGAAGTCAAAGTGGGTCCACATGGGTGCAGGGGAGCTTCCCAAACATGACTCATGGTAGGATCAGGGACTGAATTTTAGCCTAGACAAAATGAATGAGGATGACAAATAGTGGGGGAACTGATGAAGTGAGTCAGGACAAGAGTTACAAAAATAGAATGGGGGTCACAAGAATATGATCTTGCAGTAAGTAAGTTTAGGCCTGTCCACATCTTGTTTCTGTTAAGATTATTTTAAATAAAAAAAACAAGAAAATGATAATGCATCCAATTTTGCCCCCATACCCCCTCAGAAAGGATGTGAAAAAATTAGAGAGTCCAGTGGAGGGCAATGAAAATGATTAGGGGGCTGGGGCACATGAGGAGAGTCTGAGGGAACTGGGATTAATTAGCCTGAAGAAGATAAGAGTGAGGGGGGATTTGATAGCAGCCTTCAACTACCTGAAGGGGGGTCCAAAGAGGATGGAGTTAGGCTGTTCTCAGTGGTGGCAGATGACAGAACAAGGTGCAGTGTTCACAAGTTGCAGTGGGGTTTAGGTTGGATATTAGGAAAATCCTTTTTCACTAGGAGTGTGGTGAAGCACTAGATTGGGTTACCTAGGGAGGTGGTGGAATCTCCATGCATAGAGGTTTTTAAGGCCCAGCTTGACAAAGCCCTGGCTGGTATGATTCTAGCTGGGGTTCGTCCTGCTTTGGGAGGGGTTCGAAGGCGGGAGTTTGGACTTGATGACCTCCTAAGGTCTCTTCCAACCCTAATCTTCTAGAATTCTCTGATTATATGATAAGGGAATGAATATTATTGGCTCATTTGTTGTGGGTGTGTCTGAAGAAGTCTGTTTATAGGAAGGATTTAAATGAGAGAAAGAAGGTGGCTTCTCAGACAGAGTATTTCCTACATATGAGTGATATGAAAAAAGGTGCAGAGACCAAATGGCAAGGATTGGGTTGGATTTCAATCAGATTTAAACTTTTATAGTGGGGGACTCAAAGAAGGGGATAAAATGGTCAGATTGACAGTCCAGGAAGATAACCTGAGTGTCTGCAATTTAGATGGATAGGAAGGGAGGCTATGTAGATTTCAAGATCAGCAGGGAGGAGGGGGTTGGGGAATGGTTGAGAGTTCTGGCTGGGTGTCAGGGTGGAGAAAAATGATCAGATCTTTGAGATGTCGTGGAGGAAGAAATGGCAATATTTGGACATGGGCTGGATGAGAAGGGAGAATGAAGGGGTAGAGTTTAAATTTATGAGCCTGGGTGACAGAGGATGGTGATGGGAGTGCCAACAATGATGGAAAAAGAGATGCTAGTGTAACTCCCTAGTCAGTTTATGTTACAGGGTCCCATATTTGATCCCCAGAGGATATGAGTCTGTTGCAATCTCAGCTACAGAGGTTGGCTTTTTAGCTCAAACTGTAGTGACTTATGCTTTTATTTCTGAAGGTTCTTGGTTCAATCCCTGGTGTGTTGATCAAGAAGAAGCTGTCACACTATCTTACACTGAACGCTTACTGGTTGAACACTTGTATCATGCTCAGTCTCCTTCCCCTTCCAACAAAATGTCAAATGCCTCTTTCTGCTTCACAAGTAAGATAGGTTTCTTTAAAATCAGAGCCCTACTTTCTACTACCTTACATTGATATTCTTATTTTACCTTTCCCTCTATTATGTTTTTAATAATATATTTGGATGTAATTTATAGATGGTACTGAGAAAAATGGGTGATGTCATATCACAATTGCAGCCTTAGAATTTTAAAGTTTAATTATTATCCAGTGAGTGTATATTAATGCTAATGAAAGAGTAACACAGTGGATTTATTGCTCACCATTAATCCACACAGCAGAAAGAGTTTAGGTAAGTGTAGTTAAACCCTTCCCTGACTTTCAGCACCATGCCATAAACCAGCTTTGCTGTGCAATGCTGCAGCTTGCAGATATGCTATCCTTGTTGCCACATTTTTACTATTTATTGTATCCAAAGCAGAGGGAAGAAGACCACTGATTTTTATGTTGAGAGCATCGGTTAGGTGGGGGCAATCAACACTGGGGGTCAAATTGCTTAGCCAGGGCTGGATTAAGGCTAAATGGGTCCAGATCCACCAAAAGTTTGGGCTTCTTGAAATCAAAGGGTCTCTTTTGAACTCTGATAGCCTAACTTCATCATCCCCCAGAAAGATTCTTTATCCTAATCCTCCCTTAACTCTCCAGTGGGCTTCTTCATCTAGTCAACCCATAAATCTTGGTTTCTCACTGCAAACCAACTCCTTTCAGACCTCCAGGATGGAACTAAGCATCTTGCTTAAATCTGCCCTAGCAGAGCATTCTCTTTTTAGGTGTTTTCTCAAAAATCAAAGATAGAGTGGATGGCAGAAAAATCTCACTGTTTTGTTAAAAATTAGGATAAATTAAGCAGAGTCAGAGACTTAAATCTTTAGACTGGGGCTGTCACATTCCAAAGGGGCAGATGGTGGGTAATTCTGTGATCTGGCACAGTGAGAGTGAGGCGATATATGTTCCTCCCGATATATTACTCCTTCAAGAGTGATTTATGGTAAATATATAGCAGTCATGTAAGTGTGTATATGTCCATAAAATAAGGAAAACCCGGGAAATTACAGACCAGTTAGCTTAATTTTAGTACCTGGAATGATAATATAGCAAATAATTAAGCAACCAATGTGCAAACATCTAGAAGATAATAAGGTGATAGACAACATGGATTTGTCAAGAGCAAATCTGTCAAACCAACCTAATAGCTTTCTTTGACATGGTAACAAGCCTTATGGATGGGGGGGAAGCATTAGATGCGGTATATCTTGACTTTAGTAAAGCTTTTCATACTGCCTTGCATGTCCTTCTCATAGCAGTGAGAGATAAAAAGCCTTCCTTTAAAAAGTGGAAGTCAAATCCTAGAGAGGCAAATAGAAAGGAGTATAAACACTGCCAAATTAAGTGCAAGAGTGTAATAAGAAAAGCCAAAGAGGAGTTTGAAGAATGGCTAGCCAAAAACTCCAAAGGTAATAACAAAATGTGTTTTAAATACATCAGAAGCAGGAAGCCTGCTAAACAAACAGTGGGGCCCCTTTATGATCGAGATACAAAAGGAGCACTTAAAGACGATAAAGTCATTGTGGAGAAACTAAATGGATCCTTTGCTTCTGTCTTCACGGCTGAGGATGTTAGGGAGATTCCCAAACCTGAGCTGGCTTTTGTAGGTGACAAAACTGAGGAACTGTCACAGATTGCAGTGTCACTAGAGAAGGTTTTGGAATTAATTGATAAACTTAACATTAACAAGTCACCGGGACCAGATAGCATTCATCAAAGAGTTCTGAAAGAACTCAAATGTGAAGTTGCAGAACTATTAACAAAGGTTTGTAACCTGTCCTTTAAATCGGATTTGGTACCCAATGACTGGAAGTTAGCTACTGTAACGCCAATATTTAAAAAGGGCTTTAGAGGTGATCCCAACAATTACAGACCAGTAAGTCTAATGTCAGTACCGGGCAAATTAGTTGAAACAATAGTTAAGAATAAAATTGTCAGACACATAGAAAAACATTAACTGTTGAGCAATAGTCAATGTGGTTTCTGTAAAGGGAAATCATGTCTTACTAATCTATTAGAGTTCTTTGAAGGGGTCAACAGACATGTGGACAAGGGGGATCCAGTGGATATAGTGTACTTAGATTTCCAGAAAGCCTTTGACAAGGTCCCTCACCAAAGGCTCTTACATAAATTAAGCTGTCATGGGATAAAAGGGAAGGTCCTTTCATTGACTGAGAACTGGTTCAAAGACAGGGAACAAAGGGTAGGAATTAATGGTGAATTCTCAGAATGGAGAGGGGTAACTAGTGGTGTTCCCCAAGGGTCAGTCCTCAGACCAATCCTATTCAACTTCTTCATAAATGATCTGGAGAAAGGGGTAAACAGTGAGGTGGCAAAGTTTGCAGACGATACTAAACTGCTCAAGATAGTTAAGACCAAAGAAGACTGTGAAGAACTTCAAAAAGATCTCACAAAACTAAGTGACTGGGCAACAAAATGGCAAATGAAATTTAATGTGGATAAATATAAAGTAAAGTTGGGGAAAAAATAACCCCAACTATACATACAATATGATTGGGGCTAATTTAGCTACAATGAGTCAGGAAAAAGATCTTGGAGTCATCATGGATAGTTCTGTGAAGATGTCCACGCAGTGCGCAGAGGTGGTCAAAAAAGGAAACAGGATGTTAGGAATCATTAAAAAGGGGATAGAGAATAAGATTGAGAATATATTATTGCCCTTATATAAATTGATGGTATGCCCACATCTCGAATACAGATGTAGTCTCCTCATCTCAAAAAAGATATACTGGCACTAGAAAATATTCAGAAAAGGGCAACTAAAATGTTTAGGGGTTTGGAGAGGGTCCCATGTGAGGAAAGATTAAAGAGCCTAGGCCTCTTCTTCTTGGAAAAGAGGAGACTAAGGGGGGATATGATAGAGGCATATAAAACCATGAGTGATATGGAGAAAGTGGATAAGAAAAAGTTATTTACTTATTCCCATAATACAAGAACTAGGGGTCACCAAATTAAATTAATAGGCAGCAGGTTTAAAACAAATAAAAGGAAGTTCTTCTTCATGAAGCGCACAGTCAACTTGTGGAACTCCTTACCTGAGGAGGTTGTGAAGGCTGGGACTATAACAGCATTTAAAAGAGAACTGGATAAATTCATGGTTGTTAAGTCCATAAATGGCTATTAGCCAGGGTGGATAAGGAATGGTGTCCCCAGCCTCTGTTTGTCAGATGATGGAGATGGATGGCAGGAGAGAGATCACTTGATCGTTGCCTGTTAGGTTCACTCCCTCTGGGGCACCTGGCATTGGCCACTGTTGGTAGACAGGATCCTGGGCTAGATGGATCTTTGATCTGACCTGGTACAGCCGTTCTTATATTCTTAAACAAACTAGGGAAATACAATCTAGATGGAGCTTCTATAAGGTGGGTGAAAAAAACTTGCTGGAAAACTGTTCCCAGAGAGTAGTTATCAATGGTTCACAGTTAAGCTGGAAGGGCATATTGAGTAGGTCCTACAGGGACTGGGATTTAGTTCTGTTCAATATCTTCATCAATGATTTAGGTAATGCCACAGAGAGTATACTTATAATGTTTGCGGATGATACTACATTGGGAGGATTTACAAGTGTTTTGGAAGATAGGATTAAAATTCAAAATGATCTGGACAAACTGGAGGATGAACTGGAATAAGGACAAATGCAAAGTATTCCACTTAGGAAGGAACAATCAGTTGCACACATAGAAAATGGGAAATGACTGCCTAGGAAGGAGTACTGCCAAAAGGTATCTGGGGGTAATAGTGGACCACAAGCTAAATATGAATCAGAAGTGTAACACTGTTGCAAAAAAGCAAACATCATTCTGGGATGTATTAGCAGGAGTGTTATAAGCAAGACAAAAGAAGTAATTTTCCCACTCTACTCCGTGCTGATTAGGCTTCAGCTAGAGTATTGTGTCCAGTTCTGGGTGCCACATTTCAGGAAAGATGTAGACAAATTGCAGAAAGTCCAGAGAAGAGCAACAAAAATGATTAAACATCAGAAAACATGACCTATAAGGGAAGATGGAAAAAACTGGGATTGTTTAGTCTGGAGAAGAGAAGATTGAGAGGGGACATGATAACGGTTTTCAAGTACATAAAAGGTTGTTACAAGGAGGAGGGAGAAAATTGTTTTTCTTAACCATTGAGGATAGGACAAGAAGCAACAGGCTTAAATTGCAGCAAGGGCAGTTTAAGCTGAACATTAGGAAAAACTTCCTAATTATCAGGGTGGTTAAGCACTGGAATAAATTGCCTAGAGAGGTTGTAGAATCTCCATCATTGGAGATTTTTAAGAGAAGGTTAGACAAACACCTGTCAGGGATTGTCTAGATAATATGTGCCCTGCCATAAGTTCAGGGGACTGGACTAGATGACCTCTTGAGGTCCCTTCCAGTTCTACAATTCTATGATTCTGTGAATGTCCTGTTGAACCTTACATCTCAAGATAGTATAGTTGGAACCATGAAGAATAGGATTAGACCTTTATTACCATTCCTATGTAAAGTTATATACCTAGGAACATAGATTGCAATCTGGGATGAAGGGAGTCTGAAAAAGACTTGGGGGTGATGGTGGATAATCAGCTCAACATGAGTTCCCAACGTGGGCTAATGAGATCCTGGGATGCATAAACAGGGAAATCTCAAGTTGGAGTAGAAAGGTTATATTACGCCTGCCTTTTGCATTGATGCAACTTCTGTTGGAATTCTGCATCCAGATACAGTGGTCATAATTCAAGAAGGATGTTGATAAATTGGAGATGGTTTAGAGGAGAGCAATAAGATTGATTAAAGGATTGGAAAACGTGACTTATAAGAGAGACTTGAGAAGCTCAGTCTATTTAGCGTTTCATGCAGAAGGTTAAGAGATGAATTGATCACAGTCTACAAGTACTTACCCAGAGAACAAGTATTTGATGATGAAGCGTTCTTCAATCTATCAGATTAATGTTGATTGGAAGTTGAAGCTAGAGAAATTCAGACTGAAATAAGGTGCAAATTTTTAACACTGAGGATAATCAATTGTTGGAACTATGTACCACTGACAACTTTTGAATCAAGATTAGGTACTAAAAGATATTCTGTTGTTCAAAAAGGAATTATTTTGGGAAAGTTCTATGTTCTATTACGCAGGAGATCAGACTCTATATCAGGGATCGACAACCTTCGGCACAGAGCTCACCAGGTTAAGTATCCTGGCAGGTTGGGCCAGTTTGTTTACCTGCCGCGGTTCGGTGCTCCAGGCCATTGGGGGCTGCGGGAAGCAGTGCAGGCAGAGGGATGTGCTGGCTGCCGCTTCCTGCACCCCCCACTGTCCTGGGATGGTGAACCACAGCCAGTGGGAGCCGTGTGCGAAAGGTTGCTGATCCCTGCTCTATATGATCACAATGGTCCATTCTGGCCTTAAAATATATGAAAACCATTTCTTGTTTATAAAAAACTTACTGTATGAAAGATACGGTTAAAAAGCTGTGAGCAGCAACCCAAACTGTTTTAAAATTACTATCTCTCTGTTACTAAAGCACCCAGACCACATCACGTTGTCAGACCTGTGTTACTGGACTGCCCAGTCATCACTGCAAAAGTGCTATCTGGCATTCTGCACTTTTCAGTCATAAATATGATAGAGCCATCAAGCATTCCATACTACTTCAGAATTTCTACACTAGAGTTCTCAAACATATCAGAGTGCTCCAGCAGCATTCAACAGTGCTAATAAGCACTTTACTTTGCTCCAGCATAATAATACCCCAGTTCTATGGTCATTTCCAGACTGCTCCACCAAATTAATCAAGTACTATCAAAATACTCCTAAATGTTCCAGCACCATCACCCCACCTCTATACAAGTTGCCTGTTGCTAGGCTCCAGTTGTATTGAACCTGCTATTGGTGACCTCTGTTAGAACCTTGTGAAATCAATTATGCAAAATTCACTTTTATGAGCAGTGCTATATTTGGTGTGCATTGATTTTCCCTGAAAGACTTCTATAGCTTGATCCCCAGACAGCAGAAAATGTTACATACTCATTGCCTTGGCTAAGAGTAAACGGAGACTGTAGTTATCAACATATTGACTTCATTAGGGTACTCAGCACCTTGAAAATTAAGCCATTATTATAGAAGCATTTTTGCTCTCCATTACTTCAGTCTAAAGCCGGAGAAAGTCAAATGAATTTCATCAGTTTTAAGCAGGGACCAGAATCAGGTCTTTAGACTTTGAATAGCAACATAGAACTTGAAATGTGTTGCTAAGGAGTCAATGAAAAAATTGTGTGCAACAATATTCTTTTTTCAGAAATTTATTTTTGGTGAATTTAAATTCCATCTCCTCAAATTATTTTATATCCGGTATCTGAGAATACCCCACAGCTGGAAATCTGAACAAGGTCATTCTGCTGAAGCATTTGTTGATAGGCTTTTGGGGATTTTGTGGTACTTAATACATAATATATAACAAGATGCCACCTCCTGATATAAAACTGTCAGAAGAGTGCACACAGAGTAGTAAGAAATAGTGAGAGGTACAGTAAATGAATCATTTCTTTAGTCAGCCAGTAAATTCTTCTCCAGACCTCTTCAGAGGAAATTCTTCACGTCTAGCTATGTTTCTCTATTTTTTCTGTGGTGATTTAAGATGACTCTTACTCTTCAAAGCAGTATCTTTAATTCCTGCTCTCTGGCACAGGCGTTTAGAGTATATGCTAAGCTGTGCTCTGAAAAGAGAAGACAGGAGGAAAAGGGAAGTAAAATAAATAAATCACACAGTAATGTAAACATCTTAGAAGTCATTGGCTTTCTGTCAATGCAAACAGATTAAACTTGCATGAGGGGTAACCTCGAGCGATTAAAGCATTGACATGCCTCACTGTGCTACTGAACATTAGAGTACATATTAATAGTACGGAAAAAAATCCTACACAGTTTCCAATGACCTGTACAATTAAGGAATGAAATATTTTGATTGTCTCCTGTCTTGGTAGTGAATGCTGCATCAGACCCTTCATTAGAATGCATTGTTGTATGATCTGATTCCCTATTGTAGCTACACACTGCCACTGGCAATCATAGGAGGTACAGGAGATTATACAATCTATAAAATCTTAGGATGATTTCTAATTAAATGTAGCAAATAAGGAATCTGTAGTTTGCTCTGATTCATTTATGTCCAAGTTAATATAGTTTTGGTGAAAAATATAAATATAATAGCACTTAAATTCAAAGTCCAAACACAAATTATTGTTTAGTAACTCAGATTGAGAGTCAGCTATGACACTTTACTGAAATACACTAGGTATTTAATCTGTACTATGTATTTCATCAGTATGTGGAACATTTACCTATATTAGATGTGAGATCTTCTACAAACCAAAAAATACTTCAATTTGACTTTAGCTGTCAGTACTTATTTCATAATGGAATGGTCATGAGAATTATAGGTTTCATCATATGTCTAGTTCTTAACAGAGGATGGTCTTATTATCAATTGCCTTCTCATGAAACATTTGTTTCAGTCTCAGAGCATTTGTTTGTAAATATTGCGAATGAGTAAATTTATGAATAAGCTGGAAAATAAACATTTTTTTATTATCAATTTACACCTTTTTGACCGGCTTTGTTCTGGGGATCTTACAATACCTTGTTGGCTATCAAATATTAGCTGTTAAAAAGATTTAAGATTGTTGCCTAACATTTCAGAGATGCCAATAACTTATGCCATGGTTATGTTTTAATGGTAAACCCAGGTTTTCAGGGAATAATATTTTAGCTATAACCATTCACTTTGCTTTAAAACTCAGCTAACAAGGTCAAAGCCATTGTAGGAGCCTGTTCTTATTGGAGTCAATGGTACGACACACATTTTGTCATTAATTTCAGGAGAAGCAGCAATAGATTTCAGGACTGCCTTTCCTCCAATATAAAATGGTCATGTTTTTTTCCCCCAAGTGCTAGGATGTACACACACTCATGACTTTACTGGTTTCATCTTCTTAATTTTCCAGAAACAGACTACTTATTTAAAATCTCTATTTCAAGTTATTGTAGAATCATAGACTATCAGGGTTGGAAGGGACCTCAGGAGGTAGTCTAGTCCAACCCCCTGCTCAAAGCAGGACCAATCTCCAACTAAATCATCCCAGCCAGGGCTTTGTCAAGCTGGGCCTTAAAAACCTCTAAGAAAGGAGATTTCACCACCTCCCTAGGTAACCCATCTCAGTGCTTCACCATCCTCCTAGTGAAAAAGGATTTTCCTAATATTCATCCTAAACCTCCCCCACTGCAACTTGTGACCATTGCTCCTTGTTCTGTCATCTGGCACCACTGAGAACAGTCTAGATCCATCCTCTTTGGAACCCTCTTTCAGGTAGTTGAAAGCAGCTATCAAATCCCCCCTCATTCTTCTCTTCTGCAGACTAAACAATCCCAATTCCCTCAGCCTTTCTTCATAAATCATGTGCTCCAGCCCCCTAATCATTTTTGTTGCCCTCCGCTGGACTCTTTCCAATTTTTCCACATCCTCCTTGTAGTGTGGGGCTGTCATAAACAGATAGCTAAGGGTTAATGCCTCTTTTACCTGTAAAGGGTTGAGAAGTTCACCTAGCTTATCTGACACCTGACCAGAGGAACCAATGAGGGAACAAGATGTTTCAAAATGAAGGAGGGAAGTTTCCTTTGTTTAGGGTCAGTTTCAGTTTTGCCCGGAGTGGAAAAGATAAAAGAATCAGTCTCTTATCAGAGTAGTGAGTAAGAAGGAAGGAAATAAATAGGTTTATGTTTATTTTCCTTTTGTAACTTGTCTTGGCATAAGGAGAATAATCAAATTGGGAATTCTTTTGTGTACTAAGTTTTGCCCAGGGGAACATCCTCTGTGTTTTGAATTTGTTGTCTATGAGATCAGCTTGTATGCTGTCTCCCAGAGGTTTTTTTTTCTTTTACTTTTCTTTTCTTTAATTAAAAGCCTTCTTTTTTAAGAACCTGATTGATTTTTTCCTTGTTTTTAGATCCAAGGGGCTTGGATCTGGACTCACTAGGGATTGGTGGGGGAAAAAAGAGGTAGGGGGAAGGAGTAGTTCTTCCTTGTGTTAAGATCCAAGGAGTTTGGATCGGTGTTCATCAGGGAATTGGTGGAGGAATCTCTCAAGGCTACCCAAGGAGGGGAAGGTTTTAGGGGGGGAAGACAGAGTTTTCCAAATGACTCAGATATTTGGATGGTGGCAGCATATTGATCTAAGCTGGTAATTAAGCTTAGGGCTTCTCATGCAGGTCCCCACATCTATACTCTAAGGTTCAGAGTGGGGGTGAAACCTATGACAAGGGCCCCCAACTGGACACAATACTCCAGATGAGGCCTCACCAGTGCCGAATAAAGGAGAATGATCATGTCCATCGATCTGCTGGCAATGCTCCATAATTAGTTCATAATGAAGACTAAGGACCTACCAATTAAAAACACCGAAACACTTAAAGCAACTAATTATATAAGGTAGAGAAAAGAGTCACTGTTCCTGCAACACTCTTGGTTTTTACTACATAGTCAGCATTATGGAAACATAAGAGTGTACCAGTGCGTATGATGGCTCTTTCATATGCAAATATATTATACTGTGAATATGCATCTGCACTGTAGTGTACATAATAATGATGTCAAAGCAGCAATTACAGTGTAATCTGTCAATGTGTATCTGTCAACCTGTCAATTAAGACTCAAAACATGACTGAATACATTTGATGTTGTGGTTCTATAATACACATTAACAACAGTTTGCCTGCTATATTTGTAACATTCTCAGTCATTGCAGTGTGCACTGTGAATGCATATTAAGAATAATGTATTGTGCTCAGCTAAATTTTAAACATACTGATTGGCATGTCTCCTCCATCTTTTTTTAAAGTACTGCCATAATTTCTCCTACTGTCAAAACAAATGATATAAAACTGCCATGGCCTATGTTTATAAAATGTTACAGGTCTGATTTAAACTCACAAAAGTATGACTGTATTTCTCTGGGTATTTGTAATAAGAAAACTAAGCCTCTAATCAAATCACTGGCAATAGTGGCCTTAAGTTATTATCATCTTCTGGCTGCATGGTGGTCCATGTGAAATAAGTTGATAGGCTGAGTCCAGTTCACAGTGGGCAAGTATCCACATCATACATCTACCTCCACATTTCTTATTACTGGGAGCTCTTGTTGGAGTCTCCAAAGATTCTGTGAGCCTGGAAAGTGAACTACTTCACTATTCCACTAATAGTGGTCCTGCCAGAACAGGGTTGAGGCACATTGATCGTGCGATATGGGAAGCGTGCACTCCCACTATACTTGCTTTGCCTGCTTTGGGGAGTACACAAATGATTGACTCTCCAAGACTGTCAATCTGTGCGCTTCTTTGGCGTCACCCTGATGCCAAGTGGCAGGACATGCTGCCACTTTGTGAAGATGTAGGTCCGTGCTGAACAAGTTGCGACTCCACCCTATTTTCACATCCTGCAGGAACATTGTTCCACATCTCCTCCATGGAGTCCTTTATGTTCACTTTTTATGTTGTTTATGATTTCCCAGAAATGTATTAGTGTGTCTTATATAAATTAATAAATGAGCAAAAATCAGTGCAAACATTAATTTGTCTGGGTTAGTATTGAGGACCGGGAAAACAGAAAAAAGCAACAAATAGAGCAAAAGTAAGAGTATTTAAGGAAAAAATAGTTTAATCCTGGGGTTTATTTCATAACCAGTAAATTAACAGTTTGTGCACATATGTTCTTCTATTACATTGCCTTATTTTAACTGACAGACTCGTAGTTACACTTATTAAGATAAATATATCTGCCCAGTGTAGGGGGATGACATTTTCTTAACATTATCAGAATTTTCATTAATGTTCCAAAGTGTGGGTAAAAATCGGTAAAATCAGTTTTTGCCAGTATAAAATCAGTAAATACTGATAAAAAGGGCCTTAGCCATGGGGCTGTGAGCACAGGAGCATCATTGTTACTATTCCCTGATACCTTCTGCTCCTGCCTCTTCTGGAGAGAGAAGATGACCCTGGCACATGGCTTACTGCAATGTGCCAGGCTGCAGCCTCATCTTCCATCTTCTCCAGAACCTCTTATTGAGCTTCTGGTTGCATTTTTTCCTTCACCTGTTCCTCTATGAGCTTCCTATCTGTGGCTCTGCAATGTCCTAAGACATCTTCATCAACTTTCTCCTGGCACTGGCCTAGATGACCAGGACAGGGCTTTGCTCTGTAAATCTGCAGCCCAGGGCTGCCCAGAGGGGTAGACAAGTGGGGCAATTTGCCCCGGGCCTCGCAGGGGCCCTGCGAACCCTGGCCCACACGGTGGTGGTCCAGGTCTTCGGCGACATTTTGGCGGTGGAGGGCCCTTCAGTCATTTCAGGTCTTTGGTGGCATTTCAGTGGCAGGGGGCCTGTCATAAACAGATAGCTAAGGGTTAATGTCTCTTTCACCTGAAGCACCTGACCAGAGGACCAATCAGGAAACCGGATTTTTTCAACTTTGGGTGGAGGGAATTGTGTGTCTGAGGTCTTTGTTTTCTGCCTGCCTGCTTTCTCTGAGCTTTGGAGAAGTACTTTCTACTTTCTAGTCTTCTGTTTCTAAGTGTAAGGACAAAGAGATCAGATAGTAAGTTCTATGGTTTTCTTTTCTTTGGTATTTGCATGAATATAAGTGCTGGAGTGCTTTGATTTGTATTCTTTTTGAATAAGGCTGTTTATTCAATATTCTTTTAAGCAATCGACCCTGTGTTATATCATCTTAATACAGAGAGAACATTTGTATGTATTTTTCTTTCTTTTTATATAAAGCTTTCTTTTAAGACCTGTTGGAGTTTTTCTTTACTTCAGGGAAATTGAGTCTGTACTCACCAGGGAATTGGTGGGAGGAAGAAATCGGGGAGATCTATGTGTTGGATTGCTAGCCTGATTTTGCATTCCCTCTGGGGGAATAGGAAAGTACTTTTTGTTTCCAGGACTGGGAACAGAGAGGGGGAAGGGAAAAAGGATTATTTCCCTTTGTTGTGAGACTCAAGGGATTTGGGTCTTGGGGTCCCCAGGGAAGGTTTTTCAGGGGGACCAGAGTGCCCCAAAACACTCTAATTTTTTGGGTGGTGGCAGCAGGTACCAGGTCCAAGCTGGTAACTAAGCTTGGAGGTTTTCATACTAACCCCCATATTTTGGACGCTAAGGTCCAAATCTGGGACTAAGGTTATGATATGAGTGGCAGCTGGTGGGATATAGACAGAATCCAGAAGCCAGTAGGAATATTATATTTTTCTTTTCTCTGCTAAGGGCTTTTTAGCAGAGAGAGAAACAGTTGGTTTTAAAAGGGAACCAGAGAGAATTTTTTTTTTTCTGCTCTCTCTGGCAGTTTGTGGCTTGCATAATAAGCAAGAAGCCATTACCAAACTGTTAAGGGTCTTTTGTCATGCAATAGCCCTCCCATTAGGAGGCAAGTACCAGCACTTATATGCATGCAAATAAAGTGGTTTTTCTGGTTTCCCTTCATTGAACATTAGCTAGAGAGAGAAAGGAAAAAAAAGCACTGTTGCTAGGCAGACTTCAGGAGGCAACAGAACCTGCAGTTCAGAAGATAAACACCGGAGGGCACCCCAACACAAGAAAACAGGAATCATGACTTCTAAGGCAAAAATTGAGGCCGAAGAGCAATTCAAAGAAGCTGAACACAGGCGACAACTGGAAATAAAACAAACAGAGATGGAAATAAGAGAGAGAGAAAGAGAGGCAGCACACAAAAGAAAACTAGAAGAAGAAGAGGTGGCCCACCGCCGAGAAATGGAAAAACAACAAAAAGAGAATGAAGAGAAGGAAAAACAGAGAAAACATGAACTGGAGTTGGCAAAAGCTGGGCTGCATGTGCCAGCCAACCCTAACAACCCGGCGCCCATTATTGCTCCACAGCACAGGAAATTTCCCACCTACAAGGCAGGGGATGACACCGAGGCCTTCTTGGAAAATTTTGAAAGAGCCTGTCTTGGGTACAGCATTCCCGAAGACCAGTACATGGTAGAATTGAGGTCACAGCTCAGTGGACCTTTAGCAGAGGTGGCAGCTGAAATGCCTAAGCAGCAAATGAATGACTATAAACTTTTTCAAACCAAGGCCAGATACAGGATGGGGATAACCCCAGATCATGCCCGTCGGCGCTTCAGAACCCAAAAGTGGAAACCAGAGGTGTCATTTCCCAAACACGCCTACTACATTGCAAAAAACTATGAGGCCTGGATAACAGGAAACAACATTCAAACCTTGGAAGAACTAAACCTCCTCATACAAATGGAGCAGTTCTTGGATGGTGTTCCTGAAGACATCACACGGTACATACAAGATGGAAATCCCAAAGATATCGCTGAGGCGGGGGAGATTGGAGCCAAATGGATGGAACTGGCAGAAAGCAAGAAAGCTACTGTCAAGGGGAACGATTACCCCAGGGGGCACACAGACCATAAACCCTACAACCGAGGACAGCCAAAGACCCCACATACCACCCAAGTAAAGCCACAGATACCCTACCCTTCAACCTCACCAGTCTCCAGTAACTCACCTCGGCCCAGTGACCCATCAGATGGAAGATGCTTTAAGTGTAATGAACTGGGACATATCAAGGCCAAGTGTCCCAAGAACACCATGCGAGTGCAATTCATTACACCACCATCACACCAAAGATCCCCAGGCCCGGATGCCTCTCAAATACCCTTGGAGCGAAGGGAAAATTTGAGAGTGGGCGGAAAGAAGGTTACTGCGTGGAGAGACACGGGGGCACAAGTGTCAGCTATCCACCAATCCTTCGTTGACCCCAAATTCATCAACCCAAAGGCCAAAGTTACAATTTACCCCTTCATGTCACAAGCTGTAGACTTGCCTACAGCTCAACTGCCTGTCCAGTACAAAGGCTGGTCAGGAATGTGGACTTTTGCAGTCTATGACAATTATCCTATCCCCATGCTACTGGGGGAAGACTTGGCCAACCAGGTGAGGCGGGCCAAGAGAGTGGGAATGGTTACACGTAGCCAAACCAGGCAAGCTTCCAGACCCATTCCTGTTCCTGAACCGTCCACAGAGGCCCCGTCTGTGTTACCAGAGACCCAGACAGAGGTAGTGGACCCGGATTCCATGCCTACCACTGAAACAGCCACAGCATCTCCAGTCCCAGGCCCGGAACTGGAACAGCAACCAGCACCAGCAAGTGCAACCACATCTTCAAACTCAACGCCAGAGGGCGCCAGCGAGCCAGAACTGGCAGAAGCAAAAGACAGCCATACCCAAAAGGCTCAGCCAGAGCCTGAAATACCCTCAGGTGCACCAGCGGAGAGCGGTTCACCAGCAACGGAAACAACCCCATCACCTACATCGCTTCCAGAGGGACCAAGCCCAAGTCCACAGTCTGAGGAAGAACTGGTGACCCCAGCCTCAAGGGAACAGTTCCAGACTGAGCAGAAAGCAGATGACAGCCTTCAGAAATCTTGGGCGGCGGCACGGAGCACCCCACCGCCTCTCAGCTCTTCTAATCGATCCCGGTTTGTTATAGACCAAGGACTTTTATACAAGGAAATTCTTTCTGGTGGACACCGGGAAGAATGGCAGCCGCAAAAACAGTTGGTGGTTCCAACTAAGTACCGGGGGAAGCTCTTAAGCTTAGCCCATGATCATCCCAGTGGCCATGCTGGGGTGAACAGAACCAAGGACCGGTTGGGGAAGTCCTTCCACTGGGAGGGGATGGGCAAGGACGTTGCCAAGTATGTCCGGTCTTGTGAGGTATGCCAAAGAGTGGGAAAGCCTCAAGACCAGGTCAAGGCCCCTCTCCAGCCACTCCCCATAATTGAGGTCCCATTTCAGCGAGTAGCTGTGGATATTCTGGGCCCTTTCCCAAAAAAGACGCCCAGAGGAAAGCAGTACGTACTGACTTTAGTGGACTTTGCTACCCGATGGCCAGAAGCAGTCGCTCTAGGCAACACCAGGGCTAACACTGTGTGCCTGGCCTTAACAGACATCTTTGCCAGGGTAGGTTGGCCCTGCGACATCCTTACAGATTCAGGGTCTAATTTCCTGGCAGGGACCATGGAAAACTGTGGGAAACTCATGGGGTGAATCACTTGGTTGCCACCCCATACCACCATCAAACCAATGGCCTGGTGGAAAGGTTCAATGGAACTTTGGGGGCCATGATACGAAAATTCATCAACGAATTCTCCAATAATTGGGACCTAGTGTTGCAGCAGTTGCTGTTTGCCTACAGGGCTGTACCACATCCCAGTTTAGGGTTTTCACCATTTGAACTTGTGTATGGTCACGAGGTTAAGGGGCCATTACAGTTGGTGAAGCAGCAATGGGAGGGTTTACGCCTTCTCCAGGAACTAACATTCTGGACTTTGTAAGCAACCTACAAAGCACCCTCCGACACTCTTTAGCCCTTGCTAGAGAAAACCTAAAGGATGCTCAAGAAGAGCAAAAGGCCTGGTATGACAGACATGCCAGAGATCGGTCCTTCAAGGTAGGAGACCAGGTTATGGTCTTGAAGGCGCAACAGGCCCATAAGATGGAAGCATCATGGGAAGGGCCATTCACGGTCCAAGAGCGCCTGGAGCTGTAAACTACCTCATAGCATTTCCCAATTCCTCCCTAAAGCCTAAAGTGTACCATGTTAATTCTCTCAAGCCTTTCTATTCCAGAGACTTACAGGTTTGTCAGTTTACAGTCCAGGGAGAGGATGCTGAGTGGCCTGACGGTGTCTACTACGATGGGAAAAAAAGACGGTGGCGTGGAAGAGGTGAACCTCTCAACCACCCTGGAACGTCTGCAGCGGCAACAAATCAAGGAGCTGTGCACTAGCTTTGCCCCATTGTTCTCAGCCACCCCAGGACGGACTGAACGGGCATACCACTCCATTGATACAGGTAATGCTCACCCAATCAGAACCCCACCCTACCGGGTGTCTCCTCATGCCCAAGCTGCTATAGAACGGGAGATCCAGAACATGCTACAGATGGGTATAATCCGCCCATCTACCAGTGCATGGGCATCTCCAGTGGTTCTGGTACCCAAACCAGATGGGGAAATACGCTTTTGCGTGGACTACCGTAAGCTAAATGCGGTAACTCGTCCGGACAACTATCCAATGCCACGCACCGATGAGCTATTGGAGAAGTTGGGACGTGCCCAGTTCATCTCTACAATAGAGTTAACCAAGGGGTACTGGCAAGTACCACTAGATGAACCTGCCAAGGAGAGGTCAGCATTCGTCACCCATGCGGGGGTGTATGAATTCAATGTCCTTCCTTTCGGCCTTCGAAATGCACCCACCACCTTCCAGAGGCTGGTAGATGGTCTACTAGCTGGACTGGGAGAATTTGCAGTTGCCTACCTCGATGATGTGGCCATTTTTTCAGACTCCTGGCCCGAACATCTACTACACCTGGAAAAGGTCTTTGAGCGCATCAGGCAGGCAGGACTAACTGTTAAGGCCAAAAAGTGTCAAATAGGCCAAAACAGAGTGACTTACCTGGGGCACCAGGTGGGTCGAGGAACCATAAACCCCCTACAGGCCAAGGTGGATGCTATCCAAAAGTGGCCTGTCCCACGGTCCAAGAAGCAGGTCCAATCCTTCTTAGGCTTGGCCGGATACTACAGGCGATTTGTACCACACTACAGCCAAATCGCTGCCCCACTGACCGACCTGACCAAAAAGACCCAGCCAAATGCAGTTAAGTGGACTGATGAGTGTCAAAAGGCCTTTACCCAACTTAAGGCAACGCTCATGTCTGACCCTGTGCTCAGGGCCCCGGACTTTGACAAGCCATTCCTAGTAACCACGGATGCATCTGAGCGTGGTATAGGAGCAGTGCTCATGCAGGAAGCAACAGATCACAACTTCCATCCTGTCGTATTTCTCAGCAAGAAACTGTCTGAGAGGGAAAGTCACTGGTCAGTCAGTGAAAAGGAATGCTATGCCATTGTGTACGCCCTGGAAAAGCTACGCCCATATGTTTGGGGACGGCGGTTCCAACTACAAACTGACCATGCTGCACTAAAGTGGCTTCATACTGCCAAGGGGAACAACAAGAAACTTCTTCGTTGGAGTTTAGCTCTCCAAGATTTTGATTTTGAAATTCAACACATCACAGGAGCTTCTAACAAAGTAGCTGATGCACTCTCCCGTGAGAGTTTCCCAGAATTCAGTAGTTAAAAAGTGTTCTTAAAATGTAGAAGTCTGTTAGTTAAATACTTAGGGGTATATGTAACGGTGCATGTGTTGTATTAATCTGTTTATTTTCAAGTTCTAGAAGGAAATTGCCGCCAGTGAGCTTCCCCACTGTCTGCAATTTGGGGGGCATGTCATAAACAGATAGCTAAGGGTTAATGTCTCTTTCACCTGAAGCACCTGACCAGAGGACCAATCAGGAAACCGGATTTTTTCAACTTTGGGTGGAGGGAATTGTGTGTCTGAGGTCTTTGTTTTCTGCCTGCCTGCTTTCTCTGAGCTTTGGAGAAGTACTTTCTACTTTCTAGTCTTCTGTTTCTAAGTGTAAGGACAAAGAGATCAGATAGTAAGTTCTATGGTTTTCTTTTCTTTGGTATTTGCATGAATATAAGTGCTGGAGTGCTTTGATTTGTATTCTTTTTGAATAAGGCTGTTTATTCAATATTCTTTTAAGCAATCGACCCTGTGTTATATCATCTTAATACAGAGAGAACATTTGTATGTATTTTTCTTTCTTTTTATATAAAGCTTTCTTTTAAGACCTGTTGGAGTTTTTCTTTACTTCAGGGAAATTGAGTCTGTACTCACCAGGGAATTGGTGGGAGGAAGAAATCGGGGAGATCTATGTGTTGGATTGCTAGCCTGATTTTGCATTCCCTCTGGGGGAATAGGAAAGTACTTTTTGTTTCCAGGACTGGGAACAGAGAGGGGGGAAGGGAAAAAGGATTATTTCCCTTTGTTGTGAGACTCAAGGGATTTGGGTCTTGGGGTCCCCAGGGAAGGTTTTTCAGGGGGACCAGAGTGCCCCAAAACACTCTAATTTTTTGGGTGGTGGCAGCAGGTACCAGGTCCAAGCTGGTAACTAAGCTTGGAGGTTTTCATACTAACCCCCATATTTTGGACGCTAAGGTCCAAATCTGGGACTAAGGTTATGATAGGGCCCTTCAGTGCTGCCAAAGATGTGGAGCGACTGAAGGCCCCCCCCGCCGCTGAAGACCCAGACCACCGCTGGGTGAGTACAAGCGCTGCTCACCCGCTTTGCCCCAGGCACCCTAAATCCTCTGGGCGGCCCTCTGCAGTCTATCTACAGTCCTTTATCCATTCATGCAATTGTGCAGAGTTCCTTTCGGTGGTATCCATTGACTCCTTGGATGACTCCTCAGAGCAGTGGGCATTGTCTGGGGTTCTCTGCTTGATCATGCCACCCTCTGAATCCCTTGTTTTGACCTCGCACCTTGCAACTTTGTCCCTGTCCTCCTCCCCTTCTTTGTCTCATAGAATCTGTTGGCCTCAGTCACTCTTCCCTCACCTGAGGTGACGTTTATGGTTTTTGGCTCCATTCTCTTTTGTCAAATAGGCTGGGACTTTTCATTACAGTCATATAATGATTAGTTGCCACTAGATGGCACTGGTTATTCTTAGGGGAGTATCTCCCTCTCTGGTTATTATGAGCCCAGCATGGCATATGAGATTTTTTCACTTGTGACCTAGGAGCCCAGTACAAGCAGCTGTGCCATGGAGAGAGATTTATTAAATAGCACTCTATTACCTAAAATGTCTGGTCTTCTCATGCTACTGTTACTAGCATACTAGGAAGAATCAGCCTATTCTGTCATATATATAGCATACGATGTGATTCCTGCAGTACCTAGGAACAGGCAGAGGGTTAAAGGCAGAATTAAATCTTAGTGAAAATTTTCCCTCCGTGAGGAGTTTAGGTCAAACTCCGTATTATTTCTGTATCACTTTAACTCATTCAATTCAATGAAATCAGCTTTATGGAGATCATGGCCACTGTGAGCGCCCACCCCCTTGTGTCTTTATTTGGATTTCCTATGCACATCTCATTTATTACAATATTATCAAATGATAATGAAAGTCAGTATTATTCTCTACATCATACCCTGCTCATGCTGCTGATTAATATGGCAATTGCAGAGATTGTTATTCAACTTGTAGGTAGAATCGGAAAAAAGACATAACAGGAACATGGATTATTTCTATTTTAAAGTCTTCATTTCAGACAAGCAGAAATTGCTTGTTTGCTGCATCTACTAGTCCACTGACTAAATCTTTTATTGGAATGATGATGATAATATATGGTAATTAGTATGTTCCCTCTGCCTGGTGGGAATATTTCACAATCCAAGTGATTGAGTTCTCACAGGGATTTCTTGTTAGTGGAGTTCACTTATTTATTTCCTAATGCTTATAGAGTTCTCTGAACCTGGTCAGTGGAATGTCTTGAGAGCAAGAGGATAAACTACATGGACTGGTTTTATGTAGAGGTGTGTTCTGTTTTTTTTCTTTTCAGCTTCTAAAAACTTTGTAAGAGCATATGTACCGTTAAATAGCATATCACTGGTGTGATAATTGAGGGAAAATAATTGACAGAATCCAATGGAAACCTGAATATGAAGAAGTCAGATAGCACCTCTTGAATATTACACTGTGAAAACTAAGTTTATGTTAGAACTTCAGATCATATGCTTCTTTCATATTGGAAGACACATCCAACTGATGGAAAATGCATTTCCAGTGAAATCATTCGGGGTGGGATTTTAAACAGTTGAAAGTCACTGGCACTTGTGCTTCTAGATCTGCTTTTAAAAATCACACCTCAGCAGTGTTCCATACTGATTCATCTAACACATGGAACCATGTTTGATTGATATCAGATTTATTGTAAAGTAAATGATCACTGAATGACAAGGTTATAAATAAATTGCAGTAAAGAATTCTGGTGCCATCATTAACACAGGAGCACAGCATCAGTTTTTTCTTCTGTTTTATTGATTTAAATCCATTTTTAAATTCACATTTTCTATTAAGGTATCAGGCCAAGCTATTTTGATTTCATTTTTTTAAAGTGAAGCTGAGAGCTTGGTAATGATTCATTGGAGACTGAGAGTGCTCAGAGACAATACCTCAATGCCAATCTGAAAGGACCATTCCTAAATCTCTCTTGTTGCAAACTAAACTGATTACTTCTTTTCTTACCCTTAGTGGAGATAGAGAAAAATTGATCAACACTGTTTATAACAACCTTTAATATATTTGAAAACTGTTATCATGCCCCCCTTTAATCTTCTTTTCTCTAGGAGACTAAATATGCCCAGTTTTTATTACCCTTTCTCATAGGTCATGTTTTCTAAATGCTTTATCATTTTTGTTGCTCTCTTCTGAACTCTCTTCAGTTTGTCCAAATGTGTGGTTTTCAGAACTGGACACAATACTCCAGCAGAGGCCTCACCAGTGCGGAGCAGAGTGGAACAATGTAGACACTCTTTGTATTGCATATAACACTCTTGTTAATGCACCCCACAATGATATTTGTGTTTTTTTTGCAATTGCATTATATTTTTGGTTCATTTGTGATCCACTGTAATCCTCAGCTCCTTTTCTGCAGTGTTATTACCTAGTCAGTTATTATCCATTGAATATTTGCGCATTTGATTTTTACTTCCTAAGTGTAGTACTTTGCATTTTTCTTTGTTGAATTTCATCTTGTTGATTTCAGACTCATTCTCTAAAGTCTCAAAGTCATTTTGAATTCTAATCCTGTCCTCTAAATTGCTTGCAACCCCTCCCAGCTAGGTGTCATTGGAAAATTTTATGAGTGCACTCTTCTCTCCATGATCCAAATCATTAATGAAAATACTAAATAGTACCAGACCCAGAAAAGACCCCATGCTGGACTATACTAAATACATCCACCCAGTTTGACAGAGAACCATTGATCACTACTCTTTGAGTATGTCTGTCAGGGTTCCCTCCCCACTCTGAACTCTAGGGTACAGATGTGGGGACCCACATGAAAGACCCCCTAAGCTTATTTCTATCAGCTTAGGTTAAAGACTTCCCCAAGGCACAAATTCTTCCTTGTGCTTGGACAGTATGCTGCCACCACCAAGTGAGTTAGACAAAGTTTCAGGAAAAGAACCACTTGGAGTTCCTGTTTCCCCAAAATATCCCCCCAAACCCCTTCACCCCTCTTCCTGGGGAGGCTTGAGAGTAACCAAGGTGAGCACAGACCAGACCCTGGGGGTTTTAGGACACTAAAAACCCAAAGAGATTATTAAAAACAGAACTTTATTATAAAGAAAAAAGTAAAAGAAGCACCTCTGTAAAATCAGGATGAAAGGTAATGTACAGGGTAATCTGGTTCAAAACACAGAGGATTTCCCTCTAGGCAAAACTTTAAAGTTACAAAAAAACAGGAATATACCCTCCTCTTAGCATAGGGAAAATTCACAAGCTAAAACAAAAGTTAATCTAATGCATTTCCTTGCTATTACTTACTATTTCTGTAATATTAGATGTATCAATTCAGTAGGAGCTGGATTACTTGCTTGATCTCTCCCTTTGTCTCCTGAGAGAACACCCACAGAGCACAAAACAAAGTGTTCCCCTCCTTCCCCGTTTTGAAAGTATCTTCTTTCCCCATTGGTCCTTCTGGTCAGGTGCCAGCCAGGTTATCTGAGCTTATTAACCCGTTACAAGTAAAGGAGGGATTTTATGCTACCCTGAGCTGTATGTTTATGGTAACACCTTTCAACCAATTGTGCACCCACCTTACAGTTATTTTATCTAGACCACATTTCTCTAGTTTGCTTATGAGAATGCCATGCGGAATTGTGTCAAAAGCCTCACTAAAATCAAGATATATCACATCTACTGCTTCCACTATCCACTATGCCAGTAACCCAGTAAAAAAAAGGTGCATTTGGCATGATTTGTTCCTACTGGCTATTATTTATCACTCTATTATGCTCTAGGTTTGAGCAAATTCAGTAATCAATAACTTGTTCCAATATCTTTCTGGGTATTGCAGTTAGGCTGACTGATCTCCTTTGCTTCCTTTTTAAAGATGGGTACTATGTTTGTGCTTCTCTAGACCGCTGGACTTCACTCATCCTCCAAGCAATCTTAGAGATAATCCCTAATGAGATTGCTTTAGCTAGTTCCTCATGTACTGTAGGGTCAATTTCATCAGATCCTGCAGACTTTAATACATCTAATTTATCTAAATATTTGTCTAATCTGTTTTCCCTGTTTTGGCTTGTATTGCTTCCCCTTCTTTTTTTGTACAATGACCAGCACAATGAGGTCTTTGGGTATTACCATAATGTAAACAGATGATAATGAAGACTTGCCTGATAGTTTAAAATAGCAGTGAGTTAACATTTTTATGCTACATATCTGCAAATTATGTTACTAAACCTTATGGAATGTTATAGCACAATAGGCATACTACTTAATTTGACTACCTGCAATGGCTCACATAGAAAAACAATCCCCTTACCTCTTGGGTGGCTGTGAGCCCCATATTTGGAAATGTTCAAGGCCCTATGGGAGTACCATCCTTCATCTTTGGAAATAGTCAGAATGGCCAGTTTTGCCAGTCAAGAAAACAGGGAGAGTCTTGGAAGATAAATATATTGTCGCCTTTCCAACTAGTCCACTGAAATGCAAGACCTGGAAGAGTACGATGTGGAGTGCCTCGCTTCTGATAGTCCAGTTGAGCTCTTGAGCAGAGTAATTAAAGAAATACTTAACCTTATTACCATGCAAAATTACACCAGAACTCTGTTCTAGACTAGACTCTTGGCAAAGTGACTTTATCCATAAAGTATTCATTACTTCTCGCAAACAGGGGCCCTGCCCTGTGCTAATAAAGATCTTTTCACTAAAAAGGAGAAAATATAAACAATCAAAACACACAGACACAGTCTGAGTAGCACAATGGAATCTGTAGGAGCTCGGCACTTCTGGAAATCATGCTGCTTTATTTAGATGCCGAACTATGGATTTAGGTTCCTAACTTCAGGTATCTGACTTTGGAAAAAAAAAAATTCAACTGACTTGACCAAGGCAACAGAAAGGAGAGACAGTGCCATCTTAGTCTGACGAGGAATAAGTTCTAAAGAGATTTGAAGGAAACATGGCTAGTAAGTGTCACTCATCAGAAGTATTTTATATATTGGGATAGGTATAAGGGTTCTACTTTAAAAAAATCATTTGCATGAATTGGCTAATGGAACTAGAGATGTGATTCTTTTCTACTAGGTTTATTGTTTTCCTTTGTGAATAGCTATAATCTATCATGTTGTAGTTAGTAAATTTCTGCTGAGAGTGTTTTTATATCTTGTGATGAAAATGAATCTGTAGCTAACTTGCCAGTTATCTCACTTATCAAATTTGCATGCTTTTTGAGTTTACATAAAAGTTTACTGATAATGACCTTGAGTGCTGTTGAGGAAGTTTGTTCATTTGAGCACATGGATTTCTATTCCCCATATACTCTAAAATGATCTCCTCATATGAAAAATCTTTAACTGTAGTCACTGCTGCAAATGGTATGGAATAGTGGGAGGATGAAAAGAATGCTGCAATTCACATGAAAAATGGTAACAAGACTACATAAACATGGCTGTGCAACCTTGAAAAGAACACTATGTTAAAGAAAGTTAGCTGTAATACTTTTTTTTATTGGACAGCTTTATGTAGGTACAGAAGCTATTTACATTTTAGTAAGGCATAGATGAAGCACACATGTACAGGACTGCAAGTCCTTTTATCAGGTTAATCAAAATATTAATGGAACTGTTTATGGGTTCACTACATCAGTAGGTTTCACACACCTCCTGCAATTCACCTCCCTGTGCTTGTACCATCACCTAGTTTCACTGCTTCCGTGCTACCTTTTCTATGATTACTTGCTGTGTGTAACCATCTTCCATGCCTGCTCCTATACTATTTGCTATACTACCAATCAGCTGTTTGTAATGAGTCTCCAAAGTGAGAATTTAGAAGTCCTGATGGGAATGCACCACTAGCATTTTAAGTTTGCACATTCATCTTACCTGGTTCGTGTTGCCATATGCTGTCTCTGAAGCAATTGTCTCATTGTTCCACATTGACTCCAGCTACAGACTGTTCAATCTCCATCACTGACTGGGTCATATGTGTTTCCTCTTCCATCTCTTGATTTTTCTTGTAATAATGTATATTATGAGCTAACACAATTGCACAGCCCTTATGCTGTGGTTCTGTTGACTCAAACATTGCTTGTACTGTATTTTTTCATTCAGTTTCCACAACTTCATCCATGCAATGTCTCTTTGTAAACTCTTGGTAATGGATGGTGGCAAGATCATATTCAAGGATCTGTTAGGTGTATAATTTTAGATCAAATGTCCTTTTAAAATTGGGCTGCCTCTTTTGTGTTCAGTGTACAATGTTGTTGCTGAACCAGTGGTTTAGGGGTTCTGAACCTTATTGGTTCGGTACTCTAGATAAGGTGGGCCAGGGTCATCCAGTACAACATCATTTCTAGTAATGTCACATCTCCATCAACCAATCTCTTATATCATCTCAATGCTATTTATACAGAAACTATGGGTATTGTACTATTGGTAGATGCAATTCTGTTCAGCCATCAAACTAGCTTAATAATGGTAATTAAAGAGATCAGTCAGAAGTTTACCTTAGTATATAGTGATACCTCTATGCTTTATTTAACTTTGAACAGTCTTAGAAATTTTGCAAACCAGTGACCTGTGTACATTGTGATTTTCCCTCTCTTGAGTTTTAAATAGTAACCCTCACCACTCAAGGAATCCCAATCCCCAAACTCAAATAAAACATATTTACGGAAAAATCAGTAATCAGTTTACTTTTAAACATGTTGCATCAGGGAATCAAGGGTCTGTTTTCTTCAGATCAGTTCTTAGCATGCACATAGTCAGCTAACTTCCATGTCAGGACTTATGAACTGTGCAACATGGTACTCTGCACTTCTTCAGAGAAAATTAGATCTAACAACATTGTCAAAAAAAAACTTTTTTATATCTGTTATTTAGAGTCTTAGCTACTAAAAACTGATCTCCTGAAAACTCAAGATTCTTCATACAAAGTTGATAAGTTAAGGATACAATGAATGGATGCAATTAAAATCTCCACGTTTTCTAGGCCAGGTGTCTGCAGTAAGGAAAAAGAGATAGTGTGGAATTAGCCTGTGGGGAGTGGCCAAAATTGGATTTTATTGATTCCCAACATATATTGGTGAGCTTGGAAATGATAAATTTAGACTAGTGAACCATTATAACAGGGTGATGGGATGCAGAACTATTTTTTGCTGACTCACTCAGATGTCAAGCGTTAGACACGCAGAACGGTTTTTACTGACTGTCATGGTATAATTCCCCACTCTGAACCTTAGAGTCCAAAAGATGGGGTACCAGCATGAATTCCTCTAAGCTCAGTTACCAGCTTAGTACTTGTAGCGCTGCCACCAACCAGGAATTCCAGTGTCTGGTACACTCTGGTCCCCCCAAAACCTTGCCCGGGGACCCCCAAGACCCAGTCCCTCTGGATCTTAACACAAGGAAAGTAAACCCTTTCCCTCACCTTTGCCTCTCCAAGCCTTCCCCTCCCTGAGTTACCCTGGAAGATCACTGTGATTCAAACTCCTTGAATCTTAAAACAGAGAGGAAAATTCACCTTCCCCCCTCCTTCTCAATCCCCCTCCCAGACTCTCCCTGAGAGAGAAAGTAATCCTAACACAGAGAGAAATTAACCTTTCTCTCCCCCTTCCCTCTTTTCTCCCCACCAATTCCCTGGTGAATCCAGACCCCGTCCCCTGGGGTCTCACACCAGAAAAAAAAAATCAGGTTCTTAAACAAGAAAAGCTTTCAATTAAAGAAAGAAAAAACAGTAAAAATTATCTTTGTAAATTTAAGATGGAATATGTTACAAGGTCTTTCAGCTATAGACACTGGGAATACCCTCCCAGCCTAAGTATACAAGTACAAATTAAAATCCTTTCAGCAAAATACAAATTTGAACTCCTTCCAGCCAAATACACATTTGCAAATAAAGAAAACAAACATAAGCCTAACTCTCTTTATCTACCTAGTACTTACTATTCTGGACATATAAGAGACTGTATCAGAGAGATTGGAGAGAAACCTGGTTGCACGTCTGGTCACTCTCAGAATCCAGAGAGAACAAGAACCAAAAACTAATAGCACACACAAAAACTTCCCTCCCTCA
The DNA here is from genome assembly GCF_025201925.1 of Gopherus flavomarginatus. NCBI lineage: Eukaryota > Metazoa > Chordata > Testudines > Testudinidae > Gopherus > Gopherus flavomarginatus. The sequence goes on along the minus strand of NC_066617.1, from coordinate 302,572,744 downwards.
AGATTTGAAAGTATCCTGTCCCCTGATTGGTCCTCTGGTCAGGTGACAGGCTCACTGATCTTGTTAACCCTTTAGAGGCAAAAGAGATATAAAGTACTTCTGTTCTATTAACTCCTACTATCTATTTATGACACTGACTCAATCTGACGTTAGGTCAGCTAAGTTCTATCAGCTATACCAGAACAGGAGGTGAGATGGAGTACTTCTCTGAGACAGAGAGAACTAGTGGGCTCTTGCCACAAAAACACAAGGAACAGTTACACTCAGGAGAAAACTTAGGCTGAGATTTATATTGCAGTTATTTAAGTTTTTCATAAAGGGAAACTCCAGGAAGAGAAGGAAGGGGGATTCTGGGCCACTTTCATTAGCTATTGTGGTAAGAGCAAGGTAGGAACTACACCTGCCCTGTGCTTGTGGGGAGAGGTTTGTACTCTTGGCCTTAAAACTTGTGAAAACACTTAATGCAGTCAAGGCAGAAGAGAGGAGTACCTATGGACTAATGGCTGACGATCCACCTGCATGGAAACCTGTGTATGGTATACTCAGTTTAATAGGCAATTACAAGGCAAGCAAGCTAGTTAGTCTATCCCTCACTAAAGACATTTTCTTTGTTTAGGATTTTTTTCACACCAGAGCACACCTGGCAAAGAAAAGTGGACAAGAAAGTTCTTAAAATAAATCAGAACTCGATAAAAATATGGATGCTCTTCTTGCTGTACTCTCTTTTTTACTTTATTTTTTTATTGTTTTAATATAAAATAGAAACACACAATGAAGCAAAACATAGAAAGATACACACAAGATGGAAATAGCATATAAACAGCAAAATTCAACTTTCATTATTTGCAAAACCTGAAAAAAAGCCAAACCCAAAACATAAACAAAAATACTCTGAATCTGTAGAGGTCATGCAGGGCATCAAGTATTAAAGCCACTAATAGATAAACAAGTGAGAACATAACCTATGAATTTTGGGACTAATGTATACTACACTGCAAAAGTATGCAATAATTTAATGAATGACTAGACATCCTCATATACTGTACTGGCTTTAATAAACTTGTAAGAAACTTGAATACTATTGTTTTGGACATGATATGAGAACCTAGACAGACAGTGAAAGATTTAGACCCACATTGTGGAGCAATAAACTGTGGCACCCTTTCTGTATTTAAGGGACTGATGTTGCATCTGATTAGGCTCCCACTTCTAAGATGCAGTGCTACAAGACTTATCTCCAGATCATCCATCATACCATAAAAGGGGGCATAATTTGACTAAAATGGGATGGAAGCTGCACAAAATACTAACCCACAGTCTGTCATTGGGAAAACATGGATAGTAGGGTGACATTTTAGCATGTAAATGTCAACCTTAAGTGGAATAAATTGCACACCTCTGTATCATAGCAAAAGGGGCACTAGGAAGATTTTTGGCTTCTTATGACTTCCATATCAACCAGCTACATCAGAAACAAAAATATAAAACTGAGGAATACTATGTGAATTTGTCACACTTCCTGGAGGACACTGGCTCCATAAACCAACAAATGCATGATAAAGAGATATAAACGTGTTCTTACTTTCCTCAGACCAATAATACTAAATTTTTGAAGTAAAGAATATGTTGTGAAATATGTATCATAATTAACTTGTCATTTTCTTATTTAGCTGAATACATCTGAGATGAGCAAAATGGGTAGCGTTGTCTTTTTATTGTATAACAATGCCCTGTGTGAACGAACCCTTCAGAACAGAACTAGCTTGAGCAAAACATGAAATGAACTTGCAGTATTTTCTGGAAAATGCTTTTTTGTAAAGTGAGACATGACAGAAACATTTTTGTGCGTGTGTTACAATACCTCAGAGGTGCTATACTAATAACTAGTTGCGGTGATACAGTCTAGGTCAGTGTTTCTCAAACTTTCATATTGGTGACCCCTTTCACACAGCAAACCTATGAGTGAGACCACCTCCAGCCCCCTTTACAAATTAAAAAAACACTTTTTATTGTATTTAACACTATTATAAATGCTGGAGGCAAAGCGAAGTTTGGGGGTGGAAGCTGGCAGCTCGTGACCCCCCAAGTAATAACCTTATGACCCCTAAGGGGTCACAACTCCCAGTTTGAGAACACCTGGTCTAGATAGCTCACCACAGTCAAAAGACGTGTATATGTTCTACTCTTAATAGTATCAATTGAGAAAATCTATTTCTTATGCTTGGTATCACAGACAACATAATGCTTTAAGAAAACGATAAAGAGACTGACTGGACCAAACAGTAGTTCCCTTGAGACATTTAGTGGATGCTTCCAAGAGCAGTTAAAATAACATAGAGATTCTCCACTAGTATTTGTGGTGAATGGGTTCACAAAGCACATTGTTGGTCCTGTCTGAAATACTGTCATTACTCCCTGCTAGAAGAGTTGACTTGGTAGAAGACTCTTAAAACTTTCATGCAAAATTCCAAGGGGTATTAGAGGACCTGAGCAGACTCCAAGGAAATTATAGGATACAGATGTGAGAAAATTCATTTCCCATATTTTCTCACCTCTCCCACTTCTCATTTTTTAATAGTAAAAAGTTTGTGATGAGTTACACTGCCTACAAAGTAGCTGGAAGTCTTCTCTCATTTTCAAACACTTGTTCAACCTGACCAGTGCACACAGGTGCTGGCTAGGCTAAAACCAAATGGGAAAATCCATGACTATGTAGATGTAAGTTCTTGAAATGAAGAGACTAAACCCACTGCAGTATTCACACCATAACTAGACTTAAAACCAGTGGACTGGGTGACGTGGATGAAGCTCTATTCTCAATAGTTGTTGCTGATTAACCTGACATATATTCCTTCTGAGACTTTAGTCAAAGCAAATAATTAAAATAAAACAATTAACATGAGACAAAGATAGAGACATTTTTTCCATTTCCATTTTAACTTTATTTGCAATGTTCGTAGTAGCCAAATCAACTTTATCTATGTTTACAGAGTCACTGCTTTCCAAAATATAGTTTCCCATTGTGTAAATGCTACCTACATTTTTTGTTTCTAAATGCCTCACCTTGCCTTTGCGTGTATTAAAATATTTGTTGTTGGAATAAGAATAGTTTACCAAACAATTCAGGTTAGTCTGTGTAATTGACCTGGCTTTTCATTATTTATCACTCCAACTTTTGTGTCATTTACAAATTTTACCAGCAATGATTTTATATTTTCTTCCTGATTATTGAGAAAGATATTGAATAGAACTGAGCCAAGAATAGATCCCTAGGGGCCCCAATAGAAGCACATTTTGGATGATGATATCCCACTGATAATTTTTTTTGGGAGATCTATATACAGAGTTGAGCCTGGGACACTTGCAGCACATTTAAAATGAGGATAATATCTGGATAATTGGTTTTGATTGCAGTAAGCAATTCAATACAAGGGATCAGCTCTTGTGGGTTGGCTTTTATTGTTTCTATTGTGTTTTAAAAAAGTATTTTCTACACTCAAATGCCATTAGTTGTAGTCAGTCATTGTGTTGCATAAGCCATGTTGTTCTATGACTTTTTTGCTGTTAACCAGGAATGTCTCCAATAATTTTGATGAAATTTGGGCTGGAAGTAGGTGATACTTCCTGGGGGATACCCAGCATTGTGAGGCACTTCATTGCCATCTACCTTTAGCAGGAGGAAGTTGTGTCTGTGCCTGCCAGGGATCAGCTCCCCAGCTCCGCTGGCCACGGGCACTCCCATCTAGGCTTATGCAGGACCCACTATCACTCTAAGGGTTAGCAACAGGGCCCTGAGCCCTCCGAGTGTCTCCTGGGAGAGTCCAGCCCCTGTTCCACTGGACACACAGTATTCACAGATTTGTTGCCTCCAAAGAAACAATACAGCCCAGCTTACCAGTGTCACCTCAGAACTCTTCTCTGCTTAACACACAGCTCTTAGATGTGCTGATAGTGAAATCAAGATTAGATTTATTTACTAAACTGTAGACATTCAAAGTAATAGCAAGCAGAAGCATTGGAAACAAATGGTTAAATATAAAATTAAAAGTCTAGGCATTCTAGACCCAGACTCATTAAGATGGTACTCTAATGTCTTGTAAAGTAACGCTCACCTGTAGTCCTTTCAGCATTTCACAGCCATGCTGACTGCAGTGATTTCAGCAGGCAAACGTGCTTATAGCTTGTCTCCCTGGGAAAGGATCCAGGGTGTCTTTTGGTATCTCATGATCTATCAGAACAATCATTTGTGCTTATTCATAAACAGGATACCGCCTGCTGATTGTTTCTTCCTGTGGCTTTCCTCTTTTGTTGATTTTGCAATATCTTGATTAGCATCAGGCTTAGTAGGCAAATAGACATGCATTGTGAGGTGGACAATACATATTTGACCAGACAGAGAGCTAAGCATCTGTTTCCACTTGCCTGAAACGAATATTTCTGAGGTTTGTCACCTCCAGGTGACTTCCATTAATCCCAAATCTTTAAGAACATAATTTGACTACAGATGCATAACTTAAATAATATCTGTAAATACATTTCACAATGATTCTGATGACAAGAAGGCAACTGGCTTTTGGTAGAGACTTCACATGGTGAACTATAATGCCTATATCTGACCCAGGGGACCCCTGTAAAATCTGTATACCCCTATGCCCTCCTTCAGTTGGTCCCAAAGGGCCACAGAATGGATGTTAGCCACTACTTCTTCAAGAACAATATGTAGTATATAATGCTATTACCTGCAGCCCTGGTGGTTGAGGGACAGATTTAGATTACTCCCTGAATTTGTATCTGATCAATTTGCTTTCTCACAAGGGAAGAATTCCTTAGTGTTAGATAGGCAGGATCAAAGAATGAGTAGATTATGTACATACTATTATGTAGAAGTCACTTTTAATCTGGCATATAACAGACAGCCCTGTGATAGTAATTACAAGGAACCTATCCTTATCATAGATTCAGCCTTTGTGGTGTATGGTGTTTGAACATGTCATAAGAGAATGTTGACCCATTCCTTGTATTGGAAGGTTCTTTTTGCCAGACGGGTCATTGTACATTGTAACCCTGTGAAAGTTTAATTTGCTGGGGTCTCTGGCTATTGCTATATTGTTCCTGTCAGGGTTGACATATCTCTAGGTCATAAAAATAATTTTAAAGAGCAAATATTTTGGAATTGTCATTTCACCAGGTTATATCACATATCAGGTATTTTAAAAAAAATTCTATTCTGTAATAGACTATCTTGGCGGGCCGGGCTGGTTTGTTTATCATCTGCGTTGGCAGGTTCAGCCAGCTGCAGCTCCCACTGGCCATGGTTCGCTGTCCCAGGCCAATGGGGGCGGCGGGAAGCGATGCGGGCCGAGGGATATACTAGCCGCTACTTCCCACAGCCCTCATTGTCCTGGAGCAGTGAACATAGAAAAAATCCATCAAATGCACTTCATATAAGTTTGTTTGCCAAACAATGTTTCATCCTTATTTCCAACTATGAAAAACAAAATGACTAGACCACCCTGTCCTTTGCCCATTCTGTCTGCAAGGACATGTAGTTCTGGTACACAAAGTTTAACATAGATTGAGGGAAACTTTTGTGGAAGCTCCTTGTTGAAATGTTGGCAGCACATCAATAAAGAAAATAGTAAAAGCTTAAACAACCTTCATTTACCAAGGGCATGTCTGGACAGATTCAACATCTGACTTACACAGGTGGTCTAAGGCTGCATCTCTCAGAAGTGGTCTTTGATTGCTGCTTTCTGACCTCAGGGCACAATATCTCTCCTTTCAAGTCCTGATGTTTGTTTCTTTCTAGGGGAGTGATTTCTGTTTCTGCTTCTCTCTCGCAAATCAGCTTCCCATGTCTGAAGAACATTTCACCTTCTCCCATTCCCTTTCTGACACTTGCCTGGTTTTAGCTGACATCCTTTTCCTAACTATGATTATTTATTATTTATGTAGCAGCATAGGTGTGCTATAAAAATGCATTATGAGACATGGTCACTGCCCTGAAGTGTTTAGATACCACGATGTGTAAGAGCTCTTTAGATAGCCGTAAATTCAGTACAATACAAACAAAGGATAAAGCAGGAGGATGGGAGCCTGCAGACTTGTAGCTGATCTGTGATGGAAGGCAGTGCTGCCAGGGTTCTCTTTCAGCTGTCAAGTAATTTCTTCTCCAAGCATAAATTGGCCACAGACCATCCTCACTTCTCCAAGGCTGTCATTCTTTCTCAAGCCGTTCTCAAACCACCACCTGTATCTCATATGTTCCGACGGCTCATTGAAGAAGTGTTATGCATTATTAATGAGTTAATGTGTAGGCCATCTTACTGTGGGGCTTGTATTTATTTGTCAAATTAAAGTAAAAAAAAAACATCAGGTGAAAGAGTTCAGTGGGGATCTTTCAGCTGAAAAAGCTGTTTTAAGGTTTTTTTTTTGGGGGGGGGGAGAGGATTATGTAAAAGTTGCAAGATTTACATATCAATTGATGATTTCCTGAGAAGTTGAAAACATTAAAATCTATTTGTGACTCAAATGTGTTGGTGTTACCAGCATTTTTGCCCCGTTGTGTTGCTTTCTTTAGAGGCTAAACTAAACCTATTTTTTAAACTGCTGATGACATTGCATGTGGCAGGAGGGTTTGAAGGCAGGAGCTCAATATCTTGTGTATGGTTGTGATAGTGATGGCTGCTCAATTGCCAGTTGAAGGCAATTTTCTTGCCATGCTAACTGGCAGCCACCATTAAAAATGTAAGCTACTGATATAATGATTTCAGCCAACAGCCCAGCTAAGATCTGCCCTATACTAAATAGTTTAAGATGCAGCTGTTTTGAGGGTGCCTCTTTCCCTGTGGCCCTGTTGTGGAATTGGCTCATATTGTTCCCTGGACTGAAACATCTGTACTGTTTTGCTGATTTGGATCACTAGTTGAGTGATAGTTTATCAGTGGGTGGAACTGGTGGTTGTGTGAAAGGGGTTAATTATCTGTTTTGTGGTTTAGTCTAGCAAGACAGGTATTGATAGCTTTTAATTTTTTGTCAATCTGCCAGTCTTGATGGAAGTGACATAAGTCATTAAAATATCATTTCCTAACTAACTTTACCAGAAGCAGCACTAGCTTGCCACATTACTTCATGGGACACTGAATCTTCGTATGATCTGAAAAAAGATGTGGCATTTCAGATGGTCCATTGCTCGTTGTTGCTCATTCATTTAAACAAGCTAATGTTTCAGGATATTTTTCTAAATCTGAAACCTTAGATTAACTAGCCATCAGGAGTCTGAGTCTCAAAATCTGTGACCAAAACAGTTGGCACCATCTCAACTGTGTGCGCTAATTCTTATTTAATTTGTGTGCACTAACCTCATTTTTATGAATAAGAAGAGACACTTGTACTTGTCAACATTTCACAACAGTTATCACATGGTCATATCTGAGTGACCATATCATATTTCTCTGTTTATACCCAGAAGGAAGCAACTGTAGCTGATTTAAGGTATCTGTTGGCAAATATGGACTTTTTATACTGCCCACTTTAGAAGTGCAGTTACTTATTTAAAAGACTAGGCTCAGTCAATATACATCATGTATTTTAAAGTGGTCTCACTGCAATGACCTCACCTCACACTTGGCATAATGGGGATCTTTTCTTTTTCAGCACTTACTCTGTATACCCGAAAGAAGAGTACTTCAGGGGTTACACTGAGCCACTCTGTTTTTTATTACTTCTGTAAGTCAGGAGAAATGATGAACTATACATCTTTCATAAAATTTATTGATGATCTTAGGGATGATTTCAATGTCTGTTTGTGCCCTCTTGCAGTTTCCCCATAATATGAAACATAGTTTGTCCTCTCTATTTGCAGTTCTTACTGTGCCATGAAAATCTTACAATTACGTTAATTTCCTTTAGTGTTAATTCAGAAATATCTATTTCTTTTTACTGTTAATCAATTATGGAAAATTACTGCATCAAATTTAGGTTGCTTTTCTGGTGTTAATGTCATTCTCATCTTTCCATATCTTATCTGATTTGTTGTCAGTAAATTCAATATAGATTAATTCTTACTGTGGAAAATCAGAAAACAAGGTGTCTATTTAGCAAGAGTCGGTCCTAAGAAGTGGTCAAAATTAACTGCTAGTAAGCTTCACTTTTCTGTGACTGGCATATAGAAATACTTATAGTCTAGAGTCAGTATGGGCTGGTGAGATACTGAGGCTTACTACAATACCAATGTAAAGCACAGATTGTATAACCTCCCCAAACTATCTGGGGACAAAAGTATCCTTTACTTGGAATTTAGAATAGTTTTACTGAAACTTAATGCACCAGGTGTCAGCTGTTCATTAACTAGACTCTATCATTCTGTTTCCACAGCATAACATTTGATTACTTCAAAATTATATTTGCTATTAATTCAGGAATCGTGTCTGGATGACTGCATTTATAATTGCATTATGTAGGCAGTGTAATCACCCACAATAGCAAAGGAGGCCTGACCTTCAGATCTGGCCCACTAGCTCCGTGAGTACTTATTTTCTCCACTGTTCTGTACAGTATATTGTTCAGCTGGATATGTTTTCATTCTTTCAGACTTTTTTTTAGCATAATTGATTAAAGCACCTTCTGTATAAATTGAGGTTCCCATGTGGAGTTTTTAAAGCCTCTGTAACCTGATAAGCTTTTGTAACAGAAGAGGAAATGTTTCATGCAGCTTGAAATCCCTCTTGCATAAAGCAGCATTTCATCAGCTACCGTCTGTTCTGTTGAGCTCTGCTGGCACAACGATACCTGAATCCCATAGCCTAGCAGTAGCTAGCTTTTTTTGTCCTTGCCTCAGGGAATGGGATTCAAGAACAAGTTGTTTTGTTGTTCAGGAATGGGAGATATTGGTGAATTGGTGCAAAAATAATATAAATGTTCCTTGTTTTAGTGGAAAGAATTTTGCTTTAACCTTATGAGGGAGATCCAGTCTCTGTTAATGGTAAATGTAACCCCTCAGTCACATTTATAAAACTGCAGGTAAGTGCAAAACCATTGGGATTTAATTTGTGAACTTAAAGTTGGATATTAAACACACTGACTGCAGGTTAAATTAAAAATCAGAATCCCAGCAAGCTGTTTTGTGAAAGGTTCAAACTCTGGCAAACAAGCTGCTACCTCCTCACCAGCTTTCATGTGGCCAGCAGTGACATTCGGCTGCTGGTAAGGTGAAGTCAAATAGATGTGGGAGAACATTATTTTTCATACCTGTCACTTTAAAATATGCCCACTCGGGCAGCTGCTCTGCAGCAGTGAAGTAGAAGTGGAAGCGGGTATATTTTAACGTACCAGCAAGGAGCTATAATTAAGCTCTCACTAGGCTTGTGAACCTATTGCCCTTTTCTTCCCTAAAAGACATATTTTTTTCCGCAAAGCACACTTTTCTGAACACCCACAGCTGTGGCGAAATGCAACAAAAGTACTTTTTTGAGTAGCAGACTGTCTTTTTATGTTTGAACCTCTCTAACAATTAAAGAGAATAAATGTAAAAGGCTTATTTTAAATTTAATGTTTTTAAACACTAGCTTTTATAATATGTCAATGGTATGGATGAAGGTACTCAGACTTAATGATTCATTAAAAGTGTGTTTGAAATATTAGATCCCCATGAAAAGTAATTCAATGCCTTGTGGTTAGTATAGCATGTGTATGTGCTGTTTCAGCTGTCACTCTAATAGAGTAACTGTGGGACTGACTGTGTTGTCAGGAGGGAATATTATCCTAAACCCATAACCACCCTGCACAGCTGTCCTATCCTATATCCTAAGCTCAGTAAACTTGAATCAAGTCTATATTTGGATGAGTGACCTATACTCAAAACTTGGGTTCTGTGGGAAGTGCTGTTAGTGGTTCAGTAGGTGGCACTGTTTTCTGTCAGTTGATGTGAGCAGATAGCAACCACATCATGGTATTAGAGGGCATTGTAATGCTACAGGCGTGGTGGATGGAGTCATTTTTTGGATTAATAATACTTAGCATTTTTCTTGCTTAGATCTCAAACTGCTTGACTAAGGTAGGTAAATAATATTATCCCTGCTTTATGGATTGGATAAATGAGATACAGAGAGATTAAGGGCTAGATTCTGAAGTTCTTGCTTACGCTGAGTATTTTACCCTGCAAATAATTACACTGAAATCGGTGGAACTGCTTGCGGAATGAGATGCTATTCAGCAGGGTTAAGAGTTTCAGAAACCATAAGTGACCTATGGAACAACTCAGTGTCATACCTGGGAATAATACCTAGTTTTCCTGACTGCCAGTCCCATACCTTATCCACAAGTACAGTCCTACTTATAGTCAGTGGCCAATGAGCCCATGAGGCCATGTCCAGGGGCCCCAGCCAATTGGGGGGCCCTGGAAAAATGGGCATTGAGTCCCCAGCAGACAAGCACCAGGGTGGGGTGGGGGAAGCCCTTGTGTCCCAACCCTGCTCCTCGGCAGCACCGCTGGGCTGACGGGGCAGGGGAAGTTCCAGCACCTTTACCCCAGCTGTGGCCTGGGACTGGAGGAGCTCTAGCTCCATGCTATGGCCTCAGGGCTGGTGGACCTCTCACTCCCCACTGCATCCCTGGGCCCTGGCGAGGGGACAGAGCTTCTCCAGACTTGGGGCTGCAGTGTGGGGGATGGCATAAAAGAGCAAACAGGGGAAGGGTGTAATGGGGGGGCAGAGCATGTAATTGTGCTGTTTCTATATTATCCCCCACCTATGGGTAGAAATCTCATGTATTAGCCAAGCTAGTGAGATTTTTCATTTTGGACCTAAGTGTCTGAGATCTGTGCTTGAGATTTTGTGCTGTAAAATCCAACATAATGAGGATATTATTCATATCATGGGAGCACCTAGAAGCCCCAGCCATGGACCAGGACCCCATTGTGCTAGGTGCAAATACAGAACAGAACAACGAGGAATGAAAAATACCAGTAGGCAGGTATAAATGTACAGCACACGAAAAGTTGGGAGTTGCCTTACCAAGTGGGGGGGGGGGGGGGTCAGTGCTAATGAGGCCAATTCAATTAGGGTGGATGTGGCCCATTCCCAACTGTTGACAGGAAGGGGTGAATATTCATATTGCTTACTGTACTTTTCACTCCATGCATCTGATGAAGTGGGTTATAGTCTACAAAAGCTTATGACCAAAAATATTTGTTAGTCTCTAAGCTGCCACAGGGACTCCTCATTTTTTTTTGCTGATACAGACTAACACAGCTATCCTTCCGAGAACAGAGAGACAATCCCTGCCCCAAAGATCTGTGATATCTAGCCCCACTTTGACCTTGACTCTGAACACCAAACTCTGTCCTAGGGGTTGGCAACCTCTGGCAAGTGGCTTGTCAGGGTAAGCACCCTGGCAGACCGGGCCAGTTTGTTTACCTGTCGCGTCAGTAGGTTCAGCTGATCGCGGCTCCCACTGGCCGAGGTTCACTTTCCCAGGCCAATGGAGGCGGCGGGAAGTGGCACGAGCTGAGGGACGTACTGGCTGCGGCTTCCCGCCTCTGCCATTGGCCTGGGACGGCAAACTGTGGCCAGTGGGAGCTGCGATCGGCTGAACCTGCCGATGTGGCAGGTAAACAAACTGGCCCAGTCTGCCAGGGTGCTTACCCTGGCAAGCCACGTGCCAGAGGTTGCCAACCCCAGCTCTATCCTAAACCCAATGCTGATCCAGTCACCACCTCCTTTGCCTATCTCTGGTATTAGGTAATTCCTTGAATTTCTAACTTCTGAATGTTTGTGTCTCTAGTCAGATGGAAGTCATGGTTATTAGAAACCTTCTGCAAAACCATACCTTCTGCAAAACCATACCTTATCCATCATTCACATACATCCACACAACTGTTAGTGAAATCAGTGGCTGTTCTGTGTACATCTCTGGGTGAGAATTGGGTCCTGTGATTCAGTCTCCCCAGATCTTGAGCAGAACTGATCAAAAATTTCTGCTGAACTGAAATCTTGAACAAAACCTGAAAATAATTTCCACATGTATGTGTTGTCAACAGGAACTTCTTTTGAGAACTGAGCCATTCCTTTTGGTACCTAAATATACTATAATTAAAAAAAAATCATTTTGCCTATATTAACTGAAGTGAACACCATTATATTTCTTGAATCACATGCAGAAGTTTAGAGGCTGTACAAGAAAGACTGGGAAGAATGAGGAAGAATTGGAGAGAAAGGAGAAAAGTAGAGTGATATGAAGTTTTATCTATCTCCATGCGTTTTCCTCATTCTTTCTGTAAGAGGAATGTAAGGTAGTGTACTCATCATCTGTAGCACCCCCTTCTGTCATGGCACATTGCTGCAAGAGGTCCTTCTTTTCAGTGCCTCCAGCTGGCCATTTGCCTTTCACTGGATCTTCCATGTTTCAGTCTTCCTGACAAGTAACAAAGTTCAGTTCTGTTCTGGAGTAACAAAGGGTATGTCTACTTTGCATTGTAAACCCAGGTCTGTGGGATCCAGGCTTATGGGCTGTGTTTCCAAGCCTGTGCTTGAGCATCCACCCTGCATTATAAACCTGGGTCTCACAGCCATGCTAACTTGTCCATACCGCACTACACAGACCTTCTGACTCAGCCTGTGGCTTGAGCTGCATCCACACTGAAAAATGACTAAGTATGATGGGACTCAGGATCTTATCTCCCCCACACAGGGTTTTAGGATCCAGGTCAGACTGATTTGTTTGTGAATGGAATGTGTGTTTGTGTGTTGAGGGGGGAGTTGGGATCAAACCTGGTGCAGAGCTTGGGCTCAGCATGCAGAATAGACATATCTAAAATGTCCAACTGAAAGTCCAAGTGAACATTCAAATAATAATTCTTCCACCCCTCTTGGGCTCCACTAAGTGTTCTTACTGGCCCTTCCTCAGGGCCTCCCTCCCAGGACACTGATCTGCTCCAGCAGTTGGGCTTGCATGCCTCTTCCTCAGGGCTTGGTAGAGGAACCCAGGCCCATCCCCTACTCTGAGTTCTAGCCCAGGGACATAGTATTAAACAGATAGGTTTGGTTCTTCAGACATGCTGCTGTTTGCCCCTTCCTACAACTAAGCCGTCTTAGATTTCTCCCTTGCAGCCTGTGTTTAACACAGCCTCCCTTTAGTTCTGAGGTCTCTGGCTTCCCCATTGTCTGGTGACCTAATCAGCATTCCACCTCTCTCAGACTCACTGAAGTACTTTTACTGACCCTAACTCTGGGTTTTCCTCACAGGAGCCTAACCTGCTCCTGCAGAGTTCTTCCTTTGTTCCTTGTTGTCTTAGCAGGTTTTTCCTCACTGCCACCTTTTCCCAAGGTCTCTGGCAGCTTCTCTTATGGATCTCCCTGCTTCTTGTCTGCCCTAGTTCAGTGCTTCCTCCACAGGAGCCTAAGCTGTTTCGTGTGGGTTCTCCTACCTGACTTCCTGCCTGTTTAAGCCCTATATCTCAGGGTTCCTGCCCACAAGTACTTGAACCTTCAGGTTCTTCTACCTCTCCCACTAGGCTGAATTCTCAGCTCTATATGAGTAGTCCTTTGTAATTCCCTGCAGCTAGGGTCACTAATGTAATTAAGTTGCCATATTACCATCATTTGGGGTAGGCCACAGGCAAGGCTGAGCCTGGCTTGCCTTAAGGGGCCAGCTAGCCTGTGACAAGGAAAGAGTACTGAGTTGCTAAGTTTGTACAGTATAGTCAAGATTTCCATGGACACAGCTGATAATGAAATAAGAATATAAATAGCATCTTGATATACTCAGTTTAAGTAGACATCTCTGATTAGTAGAAATTGTGGTCTGACATAGGTAAATATTTTGTTCACTTGTTATTATATATGTTCTTCACCACCCTCAGTTTTTATAACTTTGCCTAAAGTTGCTGCTATATTACTGTTACACATTTAATTTTTTTTAATAAAAAAGAAATGTAAAATATGGCTCCTTTTGAAGTATAATCAGTGTATAGAAACATCTTGCCAGCATTGCATAAGGGAAGGGCTCTGACACAGTAAGTAATCACAATAGTTTCCAGCCCAGGTGTTTAAATACATAAATATAATATATGTCGATTAGCACTACAAGCGGGCTATTCAACATCCACATTCTTTTTAAAAAGTATTTTTCTTACAGTTTATTTTCAGAACCCTTCTCCACTGAATTTTCTCACATCCTTTGTGTTGGCAGTTGTAAAATTTTCTATCATAGTCATACTCCTGACTTATTTATTAACATTCTTTTGCTAAGGAGATTATCGATCCAAGGAGTTGGAGGTACTGTACCAAAGGAATGTTTAGTTAATTGAAAAATGTGATGGTGATTTTATTGTCCTCTTGTCATAGGTTTCACCCCCACTCTGGACTTTAGAGTATAGATGTGGGGACCTGCATGTGAACCTCCTAAGCTTAATTACCAGCTTAGATCAATAGGCTTCCACCATCCAAATATTTTAGTCCTTTGGAAAACTCTGTCTTCCCCCCAAAAACCTTCCCCTCCCTGGGTAGCCTTGAGAGACTCCACCACCAATTCCCTGGTGAACACTGATCCAAACCCCTTGGATCTTAATACAAGGAAGAATTATTCATTCCCCTTCCCTTTTCCCCCTCCACCAATCCCTGGTGAGTCCAGATCCAATCCCCTTGGATCTAAAAAACAGGGAAAAAATCAATCAGGTTCTTAAAAAGAAGTCTTTTAATTAAAGAAAAGAAAGGTAAAAGAAAAAAAACATCTGGGAGATGGCATACAAGCTGATCTCACAGACAACAGATTTAAAACACAGGATGTTCCCCTGGCAAAAACCTTAGTAAACACAAGAATACTCAATTTTGATTATTCCCTTAACGCACAAATACAAAGTCACAAAAAGAAAATAAACATAAACCTATTTATTCTTTTCTAAAACTTACTACTCTGATAAGAGGCTGGTTCCTTGATCTTTTCCATTCCAACTGAAACTAACTCTAAACAAGGAAAACTTCCCTTCTTCCTTTTGAAACATCTTGTTCCTCCATTGGTTCCTCTGGTCAGCTAGGCTAGGTGTCAGCTAGGCTAGGTGAACTTCTTAACCCTGTACAGGTAAAAGAGGCATTAACCCTTACTATCGGTTTATAACACCACTCAAAGCCAGTCAGTCAGTTATGTCCTTTAATTTACTGATTGTTTTAATTGGGTTAAAATAAATTGGGGAGGGATAGCTCACTGGTTTGAGCATTAGCCTTCTAAACCCAGGGCTGTGAGTTCAATCCTTGAGGGGGTCATTTAGGGATCTGGGGCAAAATCAGTACTTGGTCCTGCTAGTGAAGGCAGGGTATTTGACTCACTGATCTTTCAGGGTCCTTTCCAATTGTATGGAGAGGTATATCTCCATTTATTATTATTAACAGGAAAATAAGCACATTAGCTAATGATGGAGACCAGTTTTTGAAAATTATATCTGGTCCCACTTTATTTTTAGGTATCGTCTTTAACTATAAAAAGAACAGGAGTAGTTGTGGCACCTTACAGACTAAGAAATTTATTTGAGCATAAGCTTTCATGGGCTACAGCCGACTTCATTGGATGCATAGATTGGAACATACAGCAAGAAGATATTTATACTTACAGAGAACATGAAAAGGTGGAAGTAGCCATGCCAACTGTAAGGGACCAATCAACTGAGATGAGCTATCATCAGCAGGAGGAAAAAAAAATTTTGAAGTGATAATCAAGATGACCCATAGAAGGTGCGAGGATACTTAACGTGGAGAAATAGATTCAATTAGTGTAATGGCCCCACCATTCCCAGTCTCTGTTCAAACCGACCTTAATTGTATCTAATTTGCATATTAATTCAAGTTCAGCAGTCTCTCTTCGGAGTCTGTTTTTGAAGTTTTTTATTGTAAAATTGCAACCTTCAAGTCTGTCACTGAGTGGTTAGAGAGATTGAAGTGTTCTCCCATTGGTTTTTGGATGTTATGATTCCTGATGTCAGATTTGTGTCCATTTATTCCTTTGCATAGAGACTGTCCGGTTTGACTACTGTATATGGGGTCATTGCTGGCACATGATGACATATATCACGTTGGTAGATGTGCAGGTGAACGAGCCTCTGATGGCATGGCTGATGTGATTAGGTCCTATGGTGGTGTCACTTGAACAGATATGTGGGCAGAGTTGGCATGGGGCTTTGTTGCAAGGATAGGTTTCTGGGTTAGTATTTATGTTGTATGGTGCGCGGTTGCTGGTGAGTATTTGATTCAAGTTGGGGGGCTGTCTGTAAGCGAGGACTGGTATGTCTCCCAAGATCTATGAGAGTGAGGGATCATCTTTCAGGATAGGTTGTAGATCTTTGATGATGAGCTGGAGAGGTTTTAGTTCTGTTATTTTCTTTGTTGGGTCTGTCCTGTAGTTGGTGACCTCTGGGTACTCTTCTGGCTCTGTCAATCTGTTTTTTCACTTCAGCAGGTGGGTATTGTAGTTTTAAGAATGCTTGATAGAGATCTTTGTAGGTGTTTGTCTCTGTCTGAGGGATTGGAGCAAATGTGGTTGTATGTTAGAGCTTGGCTGTAGACAATGGATGGTGTGGTGTGTCCTGGATGGAAGCTGAGGCATGTTGTCATAAACGGAGAGTTAAGAGTTAATAGAACAGAAGTACTTCATTTCTCTTTTGCCTGTAAAGGGTTAACAAGATCAGTGAGCCTGGCTGTCACCTGACCAGAGGACCAATCAGGGGACAGGATACTTTCAAATCTTGAGAGAGGGAAGTTATTGTGTGTGCTGTTAGTTTTTGTTTGTTGTTCACTTTGGGGGCTCAGAGGGACCAGACGTGCAACCAGGTTTCTCTCCAATCTCTTTGATACAGTCTCTTATATGTCCAGAATAGTGAGTACTAGGTAGATAAGGTGAGTTAGGCTTATGTTTGTTTTCTTTATTTGCAAATGTGTATTTGGCTGGAAGGAGTTCAAATTTATATTTTGCTGAAAGGATTTTAATTTGTACTTGTATACTTAGGCTGGGAGGGTATTCCCAGTGTCTATAGCTGAAAGACCCTGTAACATATTCCATCTTAAATTTACAAAGATAATTTTTACTATTTTTTCTTTCTTTAATTAAAAGCTTTTCTTGTTTAAGAACCTGATTTTTTTTTATTCTGGTGAGACCCCAGGGGACTGGATCTGGATTCACCAGGGAATTGGTGGGGAGAAAAGAGGGAAGGGGGAGAGAAAGGTTAATTTCCCTCTGTGTTAGGATTACTTTCTCTCTCAGGGAGAGTCTGGGAGGGGGAGAGAGAAGGAGGAGGGGAAGGTGGATTTTCCTCTCTGTTTTAAGATTCAAGGAGTTTGAATCACAGTAATCTTCCAGGGAAACCCAGAGAGGGGAAGCCTGGGAGAGGCAACGGTGAGGGAAAGGGTTTACTTTCCTTGTGTTAAGATCCAGAGGGACTGGGTCTTGGGGGTCCCTGAGCAAGGTTTTGGGGGGACCAGAGTGTACCAGGCACTGGAATTCCTGGTTGGTGGCAGCGCTACAAGTACTAAGCTGGTAATTGAGCTTATCGGAATTCATGCTGGTACCCCATCTTTTGGATGCTAAGGTTCAGAGTGGGGGATTATACCATGACACATGTAGATAAGTATAGCAGTCAGTAGGTTTCCGATATAGGGTGATGTTTATGTGACCATCGCTTATTAGCACAGTAGTGTCTAGGAAATGGACCGCTTGTGTGGATTGGCCTAGGCTGAGGTTGATGGTGGGATGGAAATTGTTAAAATCATGGTGGAATTCTTCGAGGACTTCTTTTTCATGGGTCCAGATGATGAAGATGTCATCAATGTAGCGCAAGTACAGTAGGGGTGGTTAGGGGATGAGAGCTAAGGAAGCGTTGTTCTAAGTCAGCCATAAAAATGTTGACATACTGTGGGGCCATGCGGGTACACATAGCAGTGCCGCTAACTTGGCATATGTTAGAAGAGACATTTAAGTATTTTCTTAGACAAGCCTTTCAGTATAATGTACTAGGAAAGTTAACAAGAATAGTTGAATCCAATGGTAAAATGTATAGACGCTCCATTATCCTAAATAATGAAGTACAGAGGCAGTAAGATAAAGGAATTTTTCTCCAGTTATTTTTTATCCTGTAAACTTCAAGATCAAAAATGGAAGATAGCTGTATCTCTGGATGTGCATGAGAAAAAGAGAAAGATCAATGGCTATCTTTTTTTTTAATGCATGTAAGTTTCTTGACTTTAATTTAATCCATCACTTACAGTAACTTTTGCAACTACTGAATAAATATATTGAGCTATAAGTATCTCATAGAACTGGAAGGGACCTTGAAAGGTCATTGAGTCTAGTCCCCTGCCTTCACTAGCAGGACCAAGTACTGTCCATGACAGGTTTTTTTTTTCCCCCAGATCCCTAAGTGGCCCCCTCAAGGATTGAACTCACAACCCTGGGTTTAGCAGGCCAATGCTTGTATGTCTTCTGTAACTAAAAAGTCTCATGGTGGATAGGTCATGAGATAATGTGGTGGGATAGAAAAAAGAATATTGCTAAGTGGAAAAAAGGCTAAAGATTTTTTGAGGGGGGGCGAGGGAGGGAGAGGGTTTCTAAATAACACATAGGCCAGAAACAGACCTATGCCTATTTACTAAAGAGGAACATGTGGCTCAAGAACTCTTCTATTATTCCTGATCTCTCTTTTGCATTTAATGCTAACATGGTGTTATTTATACTCCTGATGGAATTCTGTGCCAAAAAATTAAAAATTTGGCACCAAAAAATAAAATTCTGTCACAATATTTTAAAATTCTGGAAAATTCTGCATATTTTATTTGTCAAAATAACACTGTAAAATCATGCTAGTTTCAATTATTTTGGTAATTTATTTCAAAAAGCTATCAGCAAGTATGTCTGTAAAATATAGACACAAAAAAATTCCTGCAGGAGTAGAGAGTTAAAGAAACCCCTTTGACAACCCAGAGCCCAGCTGGGGGCCAGACACCTGCACTCCATATCCCCCAGAGACTAGCTGTGGGACGCCCCCCAGCCCAGACACTTGCACCATTCAGAGCCCAGTGACGGGGTGCCTCCCAGTTAGGGTTGCCAGGTGTCCGTTTTTTTACCAGAATGCCCAGTTGGAAAGGGACCCTGGCAGTGCTGGTCAGCAGCGCAGTGGGGCTAAGGCAGGCTGAGAAGGCTGAGAGGGGACATGATAGCAGTTTTCAGGTATCTAAAAGGGTGTCATCAGGAGGAGGGAGAAAACTTGTTCACCTTAGCCTCCAATGATAGAACAAGAAGCAATGGGCTTAAACTGCAGCAAGGGAGATTTAGGTTGGACATTAGGAAAAAGTTCCTAACTGTCAGGGTAGTTAAACACTGGAATAGATTGCCTAGGGAAGTTGTGGAATCTCCATCTCTGGAGATATTTAAGAGTAGGTTAGATAAATGTCTATTAGGGATGGTCTAGACAATATTTGGTCCTGCCATGAGGGCAGGGGACTGGACTCGATGACCTCTCGAGGTCCCTTCCAGTCCTGGAGTCTATGAGTCTATGAGCTCTGCTGCACTGCTGACTGGGAGCTGCCTGAGGTAAGTGCCTCCCAGCTGGAGCCTGCACCCCAAACTCCCTCTTGCACCCTTACCCCCTGCCTGAGCCTGGGGCCCCCTCCTGCACCCCAAACCCCTCATCCCTGGACCCACCCCTGAGTTTGCACCCCCAGCTGGAGCTCTCACCCCCTCCCACACCCCAGCCCAAAGATCCCTACTGCACCCCAAACTCCACATACCCAGCCTCACTCCAGAGCGCACACCCCCAGTCAGAGCCTGCACCCCCTTCCAGACCCCAACCCCCTGTCCCAGCCCAGACATCCATCCCACACTCTGAACTCCTCAGTCCCAGCCTAGAGCCACCTCCTTCACCCCAAACCCTTCATCCCCAGTCCATGCCCAGAGCCCACACCCCCAGCCAGAGTGCTCACCCCGTCTCGGATTCCAACCCCCTGCTGCATCCTGGTGAAAGTGAGGGTGGGAGACAGCAAGTGATGGGGGGGGGGAATGGAGTGAGTGGGGGCAGGGCCTCAGGGAAGGGGCGGGGCAAGCGTCTTTGTTTTTGTGAGATTAGAAAGTTGGCAACCTTATCTCTAGCCCAGACATCTGCAACTCCTACCCTCCCGAGCCTGAATATGAGGCTCCCTTCCCAAGCCCAGACATCTGCACCACCTACGCTTAGAGCACAGCTATGAGGTGTCTACCAGCCCACACATTCACAGCATCTCCCCTCAGAGCCCAGGGATCCAGAGGGAGAAACATCCTGATGATGAATCCTGGGCCAGTTGCCTGCATGTCACCTCCCCCTCCCGCTGGCATTGTCTTCTATTTGCGAGCTGGGGACTTGGACTCTGCCAGGTTTGGTGGTTCCTAGTGGTGGCCAGCAACTCTGCAGCCTATTTTGGGGGTGGCTAGGGGGAGGAAATTTTGCACAGACCATTAGTTCTGTGCAAATTCTGCATTGCGCAGTAGTGCAGAATTCTCCCAGGAGTATATTTATCAGGCGCTTTTGTGCTGTTGTCCCAACATAAAAGTAACCACAGAACTGACAGTATATCCCTATAACTCACATTAGGGTGATAAACCAGAGGGATATGTGGAGGAGGTGAAACTGGGGCACCTAGCAGAAGGGCTTTGTCAATTTGAATGAGGCTGATTTAAAAGCGAAGATGATTTTAGGAACCAATATTTCAAAATCAGACACCTACATTGTGAATGCAAAGCCTGGACAGGCATCCATTATATGGATAAAATTCTCTGCTGCACACAGAAATAGACATGTATGCATGCAGCTAATCATTTTGGATGGATAAATGAAAGTTTTTCATGTCATAGAGTTACATAAATATTTGTATAAACATGTAGGCAGTCATTTTTTTATATTTGTCCTGAAATGTGTTTTCACTGAAAAATCCCTCATCATGAGAGTGGAGCTATTTTTAAAAAACTACTTAAAAGTGAATCCTAAATGAGGTTATCTCCTTCAGATTAATGAGACCTGGTAGGCTGGCAGAGATACTTATGGCTGTATTTCTTAGTCCATTATACAGAACAGAAACAAATGTAAAAAAATTAATAAAAAGTCTGTCAAATGGCCAGCACAGAGTTGTACTGGATTTTCTTTCTTTCTTTTCAACTTGAAATGAATGTAATACTTCTGAAAAATGCCAGAATAAGGCCATTCAGGACAAAATTATTTGTTTTATCCTCAGATCTGTTACAGCAGTGCCGGTATGAGAAGTGGCTTCCCCCACAATTTCTCAGCTATGTGTCTTACCCAGGAGCTGGAGAAGACCATACCTCTGCAATACCTGACCTCTCAACAGACACTTACAGCAAGGATGCCATGTGAGTGTGGATATTTGCCTAGAAAACTTTTGTTGTTGAGGTAGATCTAACTTGCTTTAATACTGAGATATAGTGAGTCTAGTAGCTGGTACACTAGTATAATCATCTCACTGTTATCTTTTGTTCCCCTCCATTTGTTGTATTCACCTATTGTCTCTCATCATATACTCAGGGTCTACACTGGAGCTGGAGATGCTATTTCCAGATTGGGCAGCTCTGATTGAGCTAGTGCACTTAAAAGAGCAATGTAGCTGTGGTGGCAAGAATGGCAGGACAGGCTAGCTTCCCTGTCTACACTTCTGCCCGAAATGCTATGTACATACTCAGGGTGGCTAGACTAGCCCATTGCTTGCGCTACCATGGTTACACTTCTATTTTAACATGCTAGCTCAAACAGAGCTAGTGCAGGTATATCTACCTCAGATGGAGATTACACCTCCAGTTCCAGTGTAGACATACCTTTAGATCAGGGGTCGGCTCATCAGGGTAAGCACCTTGGCTGGCTGGGCCAGTCTGTTTACCTGCTGCTTTGGCAGGTTCAGCTAATTGCGGCTCCTACTGGCTGCGGTTCGCTGCAGCAGGCCAATGGGGGTGGCGGGAAGCAGCAGCCAGAACATCCCTCACCTGCTCCGCTTCCCGCAGTCTCCACTGGCCTGGGATGGCGAACTGCAGCCAGTGGGAGCTGTGACTGGGTGAACCTGTGGACACAGCAGGTAAACAAACTGGCCCGGCCTGCCAGGGTGCTTACCCTGGTGAGCCGCTTGCCAGAGATTGCCAACCCCTGCTTTAGATTGTAAGCTTTTGGGGCACGGACCATCTTTTTGTGATGTGTATACAGTGCCTATCATAATGGAGCCCCAATCCTGAGTGGCATCTCTCAGCACTACTGTAGTATGAAAAATAGCAATAATAATAATAATGTCCGTCATCTCATTCTCATACACTAAGTTAATCTAAGGCAATGTCTACATGATGAGCTAAATCGGCATGCTGCGATCGATTCAGCAGTGTCAATTTAGCGAGTCTGGTGAAGACACAACAAGTCAATGGGAGAATGCTCTCCCATCAACATCTATACTTTATCTCCCCTAGACGTGGAAGCCGTGTCGACAGGACAGTTTCACCTGTCGACATAGTGCAGGGTAGATGCTGCTGTAAATCGACATAAGATATCTCAACTTCAGTTACTAGTGTAAATTTAGATCGATTTACCTTGTTAGAGTAGACTAGTCCTTAGAATCCAGTGTGCATCAGTACTAAGGAATGTTAAAAACACTAGATATTTCTGATTCTTCCTCATTTTCAGCTGATTGTGCACATTGACTTTGCCAAATTATTGCAGCAGCAAATGGTCAATTAGGTGGGGAATAAAAAGCCTCTATCACTCCAGTACCAGAAAGAATAAAGTAAGTGCTTGGCAAGCACTTGTGTAGTATTCTAGTGACTGTAAAATTAAACAGGTCATGTCTAATCTTGTAGATTAAAAAATGAGTGAATAAAAAGTAATCACAATATTTTTTGAGTTTACTACAACATCAATAAGTAACGTTGTAAAAAAGACAGCTGCTATAAAGAGTTTACATACCACTGTGATAGGTGCCTATTCTAAGGTAGATAAGATTATTTTGAGAGGATCTGCATGTATTTTTTGTTTCCTTCTGCTTTACAGAAGCATTCAAAGACATTTTCCCAGATCTGTGCTGACATCACTGATATAGCTGATGGTAAATAAGGATGTTTCGGCATAAAAAGGTGCTATGTAAGTTGTTAAATGAAAGCAGATGTTTCAGCTTCATTTCCACTCACACATAAGAACGAAACAATGTTTCTGAAATGGGAAGTACAAAATTGGCAGCTCTTTTGTGGACAACCAGACATAAGGCTGAGGTAAATAAATGAAAGTTTTATCTCCTGCTAAGCTTTGCATGGGTGGCTTGTGTAAGGTGACGCCAAGCAGCTACATTATCACACATCCCCTTTTCTATTCCTAGTGATAAAACATGTATCAACTTAAAAAAACAAAAGGCAGAACTTATTCCTTCTTGCATGCATCACTATGCATTTGTCAACAATGATTTTAATCTGATCGCCTGCCTAGCTTGGTTAGACCCCACCATGAAAATATCAGAAGTAAATTACAGGCTAAAAATCAGTAAAAGGCTTATTGTAAATTTTCAAAAGAACCTACGTGACTTAGCAGCCTACAATCAATTTTCTAAAGTAACTTAGGTACTTAGGAGTCTAATTTTCAGTAAAAGTAAAACTCCTAACTGCCTAAGTCAATTTTGAAAATGAGTCTTAAGCTCTGAAGTCACTTTGATGCTTTTGAAAATTTTACCCTTAGTCTTGTTTTTTTATTAGAAGATTATGTAAATTCATAGATTCACAGCAAGATGAAAGAGAGAACAGATTTAAAAACCAAACAGCCAAGCAACTCCACACAGAACCTCTTATAATTACTGAAGGGAAAAGAACAGAAGTCTCAGTTGTGGTTACTTTTGCATTGGGGGTCAACTACTATCTTTCTCTCTCTTATCTAATTTAAAGGTCTTTTATTTTATAGCATCTGTCACCACAGTATCTAACGGCTTCCAAGGTAAATTACCTTGCACAGAGCATTCCTAAAAAAAGGAAATATAAATTTTTCATGGCAAATGGACTTTCAGCCAATAGTGATTTTGTTTTCAAAGCATTCAGATAAATCTATTTGCATTAATATATTTTAAAATGGAAATTGAGTTTGTCAATTGCTCATGAAATTGGTGTGTCATCTATGTGGAAATGCTACATAACGCTATATTATGGAATAAGAACTGATATCGAGTTAATAGAAATGGAAAACTCTGTAAGGGAGAATGTGATGCTTCCTGGGAGTACCCAAGGTTACAAGGCACTTCACTACCACCTGCACTTAGCATGAGGATGCCTGGATTGTCGGGAGTCAGCTCCCTGACTCCACTAGCCACGGACAATACAAGCACTCTTCTCTACATCTCACAGGCCTTGCAGTCTCTTTACAGGTTAGCGATAGGCACACTTCAACCACTGAGCCCTCTGAGCTTCTCCTTGGGATGTCCAGCCTCAGGTCTACCGGACACTCATGATGTTCACAGATTTGCTGCTTCTAAAAAAATAGTATACCTCAGCTTACCAGTTCCACCTGAGATCACTACTCTGCTTAACATACAGTACTTAGGTATGTTTATAGTGAAATCAAGTATAAGTTTATTTAACAAAGCATAGAGATTCAAGTAGAAGTATTGGAAACAAATGTTTACATATACAATAAAAGTATAACATGTATTCTAGAGCCTACACTTAATTAACCAAATAACCTAATTTCTTGTAGAATATTGCTTACCCCAAATCCTTGAAGTATTTACAGGTAGATGTGGCTGTGATCCTTCGTTTGTGAGACAGACATATTGTCAACTTGTTTCCTAGGTGAGAAACCCCATATGTCTTCTTGTATGCCAGATATACCTTAATAATCCTTTGTTTTTAGTCATAAACAGTACCCCTTCTCCCTGCTGTTTTTTTTCCCTGTAGATTTTCTTTCTTGTAGATTTTGAAATCTTTCAACTGGCTTCTCACTTATTATGTAACTAGGTATCCACTGTGAGACATACAATGCACAAAACACGCATGGCCAAACAAGTAGATAAATGTCTGGTACCTCCTGCGTGAAAGGAACATGTCTGAGGTATGTCATCTCCTGGTGATTTGCCTTAACTCTAAGAACATAATTTTTATTATAGATACCTAACTCCTTAAATATTATTCACCCATGCATTATGCAATGATTATGATAGACCAGTGGGCTCTTGGTAGAGACCTCACATGGCACCCTTTGATGAACTATTATGCATATATCTGACCCAGAATATCTCTATAAAACCCTATTCTGCCCTTGTGCCCTCTGCCAGTAGGCATCAGTTGGTCCTTAGGTCACAAAAAGTACAGAGCTTTTTGGGTTAACTGTAACAAGAGCGTTAGTGCTGGAATAAGCATGTAATGGTATATAGAAAACTACCATTCAGTACACTCAATGATATGTCTCTGAGAGTAAAGTTTTGTAACTAGAAATTGAGTGAAGAGACTGAGGCAATTTGTTGAGTACTAATAAAAACAACAGACATCTTAAAGGAAGCAGAAATAGAACTTGAGGAGAAAGAAACTGTGGTCAAATTAAAGTAAATGAGCAGAAACCAGGGGGGAAGCCCTAAGTATAAGTTGCTTGAGTCCGGGAATGTGTCTTGTAACAAGTGAGTTGCTTATATAAAACTGTCAAAAGGCACCAGTAAGCACATTATCTTTAGTCTGCTAGCTAAGTTACATTATAGTCAAAAAGCGTTAAAGGATTCTTTGTGATAGCCCAGGAATTAAAATATACTGCTGACCTCCCAGCTGTCAGTGGCTTTAACACGACTGGGTCTAACATGAGGTCAAGGAACAATGTATCATGATAAGTCTCACATTGCTCCACCTTAGAGCTTAGTTTGGTGAAGTTGTTCTTATGATTGACAATCAGACAGCAGTCATATTTCATTTTATTATCATAATGATACAGCAGATAATGAAAAAATTGTGATTTAAACAGACAATAGTGGACAGATAACATGGACTTCAACCATAACCTTTAATCACTCTGATATATCTGGTGAATAAATTTAAAGTGAACAAACTAATGTAGAAATCATCAGGATTCAACACTCCACTATCATCAAAAAGTGCCTTGGCAAGCTACAATTTAAGTGGTTACGTGCACTGACTATATCAAATTAGTCATATTGCTTGCCATCTGTGGAAGAAACCTTACGTCTAAATAAATCGATAATAAGTTGGGACTGTGTTCATTGGGCTCACTTCTGAAAAGGAATCACAATAATTAATACATCATTAAAATATCTATTTCATCCTAAAGGCTTCCAAAGTGCTTCACAAATGGATGCACACTTATAGACAATGATCACTTCATTTATCAACTGAGGTTTTGGGGTGAAATGATGCAGCTACAGTGTATGATATGAGATAGGTGCATAGTCTTATATTTACATAATATTCAAATACATGGGTCAGGAAGCTGCACAATTCCAAATCAGAACATCATGAACGTGACTCTCCTGCTCAATAGGGTGGAAATGATCACCATCCCTTTTGGCTGACCTTCCTCCACCTTTTCTCAAGTGTCTAGGACTTCCACTGCAGGTGTACAGATCTTCTGATGACATCTTCATGTGTGGTAGTGTTAGAGGTAGCTAGGAAGTGGACCCCCCACTATCCATGAGCTAACTATTGCTCAGATTTGGCTTATGAAGAGCTTATGAGGGGGCTATTTGGGGATTGGTCCTGCTTTGAGCAGGGGGTTGGACTAGATGATCTCTTGAGGTCCTTTCCAACCCAAATAATCTATGATTCTATGATTCTATGATTAATATTCATGCTATTTGGAAGATTTAAATTTGGTTCTCTTGCACCCCTTTCCCCCTAGTACACAGCAATCTCATGCAACAATTTGAAAGGAAGTGATAAAAAACACCATATCCAATTGAGAATTGAAGGAGAATTTACAAAGGCATACTATAATTATCAAATATCCAGTTAAGCTAAGGCACCTGTTTGGTGCAAATGATCAGCACCCAAGTTTTACTTCACATCCAAAAGATGGAAGCTTCAGCAGCAAAATGGCCCTTTATACCATGCTAGGTTGTTTGTTCAGTACTGACTTAGAGAGAGAAATGCCATCTCCTGAACTGCTAACTAAACTTCCTGCAGCAACGACATGTTCCTTGGAGGTCTTCTGGCCAAGTACAAAATGGGCTTGACTCTGCTTAGCATGTAACATTTGGTTTGATCACAGCACAAAGTGGTATGGGTATGTATGTATAGATCCAGCTGCTGGCTTATAAAGTTTTCAGGAGGAACAGGAAGTATTGGTTTGATGTGCATTTATATTCTATATTTAGTATATTATATAGTATTTATATTCTGTGTCAGACCTGTGTGCTGAGCTAGGTATTTTCCAGTCTTTGTTTTGTGAAATCAATAAAATAGGCATCCGATTCAAGCTCTGTTTCTATATGTGTAACACAAATGTGTCCAATTAAATAACTGGGAACAAATAGAAATAAAATGAGAGGTTATAAGAGCATCCTTGAGGGAAAAACAGTCAATAATATCAGAGTTATGTAAAACAATGAATCACTGGGAAACTGTCTAAGGCTTAGCTCTAGGGAGATGTACAGTAATAAGAATTATCAGATTTCCTGAGTTCAAGAGAAAATTCATGAGTCATTATATGTACTCTACCTCTCTAATAAAAAGAATATAAACTCTTGGGATCTGATTGTCTACTGCCTAGCACCTTTTGTAGTCATTAAGTTGGTACAAAGTGAGTGTAAAAATCTTACAAATCAGAATACAATAGCCTTTTACTTTCTTTTTGGACAGCTGTAAATCAATACATCAGATGTAAAAAAATGTACAAATGAGGCCATTATTCTTTAACCTGAGTGGGGGTGAATGCATGTTGAGCAAGACCAAAAATCAATCAAGAAAAATCAATAGGATAAAAACAACATATTATTCAAGCAAAATTGTTATTGTTAGTTTTTCTTTTTTCATTATTTACCTAGATATTGGGTCAAATTTTCAAAAGCGTCTAAATGACTTAGAAGCTTAAGTCCAATTTTCAGGCCTTAAGTCACTTGTGAATATGGCACTTAAGCTCCTGGCCCACTCATTCTTTGGTCTCTCTGCTGAAAGTGTTAACAAGAATACCCATTGAGATGGTAGTTTTATATGATGTGGACCGGTGACTGGATTGGTACAGCTCGCTCATTGTGCCCAGACCATTCATGCAGATTGACTGTTGGTCATCACTTACCTGGACAAGCGTTAAACCAATGTCTAGAGTTGAAAAGTTCAGTATCTCATTTTCAATCCCTTGATCTATCCATTACTACTTGAGAGAGGGCCTGCGTCTTCAGCCATTAAAGTCAATTGCAAAACTCAATGGCAGTATGCATAGACACTTAAAAAGTAGGTCTGATGACTAGTAATCTAGAAACTGCAAGTAGATGCATTATACTATAGAACATGGGACAAAAATGAGCCAAGAGAGCCCACTTAACTTATCAAAATAAAAAAACAGGTTTCATAGATTTTAAAGCCAGAGGGCCCATTGTGATGAATTAGTCTGACCTCCTATGTAACACAGGTCATAAAACTGCCCTGTATTAATTCCTATTTGAATCAGAGCATATATTTTGGTAAAATTTACAATCTCGATTAAAATAATTCCAGTGATGGAGACTTAATCACAACTGTAAATTGCTCCAACCATTATGTCACTGTTAAGAAATTGTACCTTATTTCCAATTTAAATGTGTTTAGCTTCAACTTCCAGGCACTGGATCTTGTTATACCCTTGTCTGCTAGATTTAGGGGCACTCTGTTATTAAATTTATATTCCAGGGATTGGCAACCTTTGATACGTGGCTGGTTTGTTTACCTGCGATGTCCGCAGGTTCAGCTGATCGTGGCTCCCACTGGCCATGGTTTGCCGCTCCAGGCCAATAGGGGTGGCAGGAAGCAGCAGCCAGCACATCCCTCGGCCCACGCCGCTTCCCGCAGATCCCATTGGCCTTGAACAGGAAACTGTGGCCAGTGGGAGCTGCGATCGACTGAACCTGCAGACGCAGCAGGTAAACAAATGGGCCCAGCCCGCCAGGGTGCTTACCCTGGTGGGCCACGGGCCAAAGGTTTCCAATCCCTGTTATATTCCCATATAAGAACTTCTTGACTATGATAAAGTCACTAGTTAACCTCCCTTTTGATAAATGAATAGACTGAGCTCCTTGAGTCTACCCCACTACAAGGTATGTTTTCTAATTTTTTAAACATTCTTGTGGCTCTTCGCTGCACTCCCTCCAATTTTTGAACATCTTTCTTGAATTGTGGACACCAGAACTGGATACAGAATTCCACTAGCACCGAATACAAAACTAATATAGCATCCTTACTCCTGATCAATATTCTCCTGTTTAAACACCCAAGAATCACATCAACCCTTTAATCACAGCATCACACTGGGATCTTATATTTAGCTGATTATCCACCATGATTCCCAAATCTTTTCCGGAGTGTCTGCTTCCTAGGATAGAGTTTCTCATCCTATAAGTCTGGCTGTCACAGTCAGGGGTGCAATTCAGACCACTGAAAGGTAGTTTGACCTATTGTTTATGACCAGGAGTGCACCCAAATGCTTCTGCTACTATTGGTCCCTGCCTGGGACACACATACAGCCAGCATGCACTCTGTGTTTTGTGTACTGTACAGCTCTGATTCAACCACTTTGAACCCAACAGCTTTATCACAGACTCACTCTTATCTTTACCAGACTTGTTTAAAATTAGCAGTTGACCCCGCAACGCCCCTCCCCAAGCTTTCCCAAACTTGTGTGCTCTGTAATGTCTAGCCCTCTGGTGTTCGTTACCCCTTTCTGTTATAGTCCAATGGAGCTTTGAAAATGGATTCTCCTGAAAGTTTCCTCCCAAAGTAAAGTGCATTCAAGCTGTGAAAAAGGCGAGATGGAGTATGGTGGTGAAGGAATCGCCATACTGGTTTCTTTCTTGGCAGTGTTTGCTAACATGCAAATTGCGCTGTTTCCTGCAATCGCTTCCCTTTGTTAACTTGATGGCCTTGTTTATTGCTTATATGTAAATTGAGGTAAACCCACATTCCTTTCCTTAGGACAGACCTATTTAATATCTTTGTGTAGGCAAGGCTTTCTGCTCTTGAACACGTGCTAGTAACATGATACAGGAGGCATTCATATCTTTACATATCATGTTTCTACATAAATTTTGCCATGGTATTATTGACCAGTGAGGAGTTAGTTTTCAAATGATACCTCACAAGGAGTATTTTTTTACCACATTTATGACAATTGTGTCTAGGGTGTGAATACAGAGGCACTTAGGGTCACAAAGGCCTATATTCTTCATTCCTAGATGTCTGGCCTTACATTTGGCTGTATTGCAATGCATATTGTTTGATTATACCTAGCTTACTAAGCAATTTAGAGCACTCTGTATCAGTGCCTTGTTCTTGTCATTATTTATCACTCCCCCAATCTTTGTGTCATCTGCAAACTTGAACAGTAGTGGTTTTATATTTTCTTCGCAGTCATTGATAAAAAAAAATTAAATAGGGAGGGGCCAAGAACTGATCCCTGTGGGACCCCAGTAGAAACACACCCGCGCTGATGATTTTTCTTCAACAATTACATTTTGAGGCTCATTAGTTAACCTGTTTCTAATCCATTTAATATGTGACATTTTGATTTTGTATTGTTTTAGTTTGTTAATCAAAATGTTGTGTGGTACCAAGTCCAATGCCTTGTTTATAAGTATATTGCATCAACACTATTAACAGCCAAACATGTCATCTCATCAAAAGGGAATATCAAGTTAGTTGGACAAATTCTATTTTCGTAAACCAATGCTGATTAATATTTCCTTCCTTTTAATTTTTTATTAGTTGAGTCCTGTGTTGCCACTAGCATTATTTTGTCGGGGATTGATGTCAGGCTGACAGGCCTATAATTACCTGGGTCATTTTGTTTATTGTTTTAAAATAATGGTACACCATTAGCTTTCTTCCAGTCCTCTGGAACTTCCTCAGTTTTCCAAGACTTATTGAAAATCAACATTAATGGTCCAGAGAGCTCCTCACCGTGCTCTTTAAAAACTCTGAGATGCAAGTTATTCAAATTTGCTAATAGAGCAAAGATTCTTGCTAACAGGCTTTTTGCAATTCCTGGTAAATATCATTACAGCTGTATGGGAAGGCATCTTCTATGTAAGATAGCGCCGTCTGTGATGGAAGTGTTCTTGTCTGATGCCTGTCTCTCTGTTTTAAACATTTCCCTGGTTCTTCTCTGAGGTAGCTGCTGTGTACCTGCTGGAAGATGTGGAAGCTGCATTGCTTTCTGCTTGCACTTTTCCTCAGGATCAGCATGCTCAGCTATTCCAGATTGTGAGAGTTGATGAAGATACAGCAGTGAAAAGAGAACAGACACGCACATAGATTTTAAGCAGCAGGATGCAACTTTTATTAAACTTTAATAAGTTACCCCCCCAACACACACACTGTGGTGGTGTTAGCACATTGGGGCCCCCACAATACTAACTTAACTTCCAGCCATGATTGTCTAATCAAGCTAACATTCCTCTTGGATTCTGTTCCTGAAGTTGACTCCAGTTCAACCTCCAAGATTGTTATCCCAAAGGTGAATGGCCAGGACATGAGGTAAGGCTGCATTGTTCATCAGTGAGTGAAGTGCAACTTCCAAAGGCACCAGCTCAGTCATTAAAAGTGTCAAAAAGAGGGCAAAAATGAATGTAGTCCTAAATAAAATGGACTCCCCCCACATAGCTGCAGAGCCTTGGTAGAGCAGTGGTACAGCCTTTAACAATCTAGTCAGAGTTTCTACTGTCATTCCTCCAGCACCCAACCCTCCTTGACCATCCTTCTAAGAGCTTCTGTGCTACAAATTCCCTGCATTGGTTGGGGAAATCCACCAGCCTACTTCAGTAGGACAGACCTACTAGCTGGCCAGATATAGTGGAGGGATCCAACCTGTGGTGGGTTGAAGATGCCACATATTGTGCCATCTGCTATGTAGATATGGGCCACTCTGATGAAGTCCTGGGCCTTATAGGTCTTCAAAATTTGCAGGGCCACCAAGCCCTCAACTAGCCCCAGAGATGTCATGAACCAAGATTCAGAGTTGTTGAGGGCATCACCCACAAATCACTGCTGGAAGGTTGGGTGAGGTCCTAGCATATGTCATCCTGAAATCAAGATAGAGAATCGACAACATTGTTATCCACTCCTGGGACATGCACTGCATGAAAAAGGATGATAAACCACAGGTAATGTAAAATGAAGGCCATCACCAGCCTCATTAACCGAGTAGTCTTAGCCAGCTGTCTATTTACAATATGGACCATGAATTGGTTGTCACACCAGAAATGGAAGTTTTGGTTCTGCGATTTTTCTCACCAAATAGTGACTGCTATCAGTAAAGGAAAAAACTCAAGGAAGGTAATGATTCTCGTGACGCCCTGAGCCACCCAGTTTTCTGTCCACCCATGCGCCCATCACTATTCTTAAAAGTAAAGCCTAAATCTATGCTTCCCGAGACATCAGATTGTACCTGCAGCTCAGTCTTGAGCAACCATGCGAAATGTCATATTGAAACCCCTGAAGCTCTTCCAGGAATCTTTCCCATGCTTCTTAATCTTCCTTTGTTTTCTGACAAGGCGGTGGAGTTTTAGTACGCTAGAGGAGGCTGATGCCAGATGGGCACAGGAGCCTAACCAGGAGCCACCACCTGGCACTGAAAGTTTGGGTGCCTCATGACTACTTATAGTTTCCTCAGTGTAGTTTTCTTTGTCCCTTTGAGAGTCCACATCAATGTCCTGACCAATTCCAACTTCTCTGCACATAACCGTTCAGTTCAATGCCCAGTTAGGTGAAACTTTGGGCAGAATGCTTTGTCTTCTCTGTGGCAATGGGGACCCCAGAGTGCATGCTTAGGTTCTGGAGTGCCTGATGCAAGTACTCGCAGATGCCTGCCCCTAATCTTCCTTCAAATAAGAAGTCATGGAGATCATTCACTCTGTGATGCAGGCCATTCTTGTACGCAATCGCCTACTCTAGCATGGAACTGAATCTTTCAAAAGTAGCTCTTGACACTGAGCATCCCATAAGCAGGTAGTAGTGGCCTTCAACCTGAAACCCAAGTGAGTTAAAATCTCTGGGATGCACTGGAAGCAACCTGAATGCAGACTTGATGTCACATTTAGCTAACATCACCCTATGGCCATACTGCTTAACCAAAGCTACAGCCACAATCAAATGAGAATCTCACTGAATACAGTTGGGGACAGGGGGGCAATATGGTTGTTTACTGATGAGCACTGGGGGTAAGACAAGTGATGGATAAGCCTGTATTCCATCTTCTTTGGTACCATGCCCATGGGAGATATGCACAATTCCGGCATTGCGAAGGGAACAGCCACTCTCTCTGCTACCACTTCCATGGTGATCTTTGCCCTTACAATCTGTTTGGAGCCTTTAACGGACTTCAAGTTTTCTGCCCAGGAGTGGCATGTCACTCTCTCATATGGGATTTCAAACAGGCTGAACAGCCATTCCGTAAGTAAGGGGTATCCTTTTTCCTAGGGTAGTTCATAATAGATTCCATAACATCAGTATTTTAACTGGAGAAGGAGCTTCCCCCCCATGCCCACATAGAATCTCCCAAAGTACTGGATCCGTGTGGACCCTCTTTCTCATCACTCTGTTGGAACAGCCCTTTACCCTCATAACAGGAGAGAGCACTATGCTGACTCCCTCACCTCCTATAGCAGTGTTTGTACTTGGGAATGACAACACTTCCCATACTTAAATGAAAAGCAAACATTCTCTTTTATATGCACATTTTGAAACTCAGGTTTTGGCACTGGTTACCCACTATCTGTGAATGTCAGCTGGGTGGGGCAATAAGGAGTCCTCACATACCAGCCAGAGTTCCTGATCTGTTTTACCCCAAGGTGAATAAGACTCTTCTGTTGCCCTCTGCCTACATTTTTGCTGTGTGTGTGTGTTTCGGAATTAAGGTGACTTGACATGATAATGCATTTGGTTTGAGCAAAACTGGTAGCAATGAAAATACTTTAATCTTGTATCTGTGTGAAGGGACATATGCCCTCCTCATTTTCAGCAGTTGTGCCTATTGTGATGTTTTACTCAGGGCCGGCGCTAGCATTTAGGCAGCCTAGGCAATCGCCTAGGGCACCAGGATTATTCGGGGGGCAGCATTTTGCCAGGGGGGCTGCAGGCGGCTCCGGTTGACCTGCCGCAGGCATGCCTGTGGAGGGTCCATTGGTCCGCGGCTCCGGTGGAGCTGCACATTCATGGCTGCGGACGGTCGGCTGCTCGTGTGGCTCTGGTGGACCTCCCTCAGGCATGCCTGCTGCAGCTCCACTGAAGCCGCGGGATCAGCGCGAGGGGCGGCGAAATGGCCGTGAGCCTAGGGCACGAGAAGCCCTGACACTGGTCCTGGTTTTACTGGTTTGATACATTCCTGTGTCCTTTATCTTGTTTCTCATTCAGATTTTGCTGAAGTTCAATGGCAGGGAAAATGGGGGTGTACAATGTTTCTTTATTATCATGGTGGTATGAGATCCACTAGAGGTGAGTGAGAAGATGTTTGGTGTGGACAACCAGACTAGTTTGGGTGCTGAATAGTTGAAGAGAGCTAGGGCTATACACTATTTCCCTACCACATTGTAAAATATACTACATTTTGGGCTCTAGTTGCCTGTGACACTAGATGGTCCTTATTTAAATGGTCAGCTGTGTCAGTGTGACAACTTAGATATAGCCACAGTATGAAGACTGAGAGAATTGGTCAGCACTGGTATAGGTTAAGGATTTGGAGCAATGAGGTGGGAGCATAGTGAATCTGAGATTTGAGACCTTTAATCTGTTGTGTAATAGGCATAAGGAGATGACACAGAAAAAGACTTGGGTCTGAGTACATTTAGTGTCAGTTCCACTGATCTCATCATCTGGGATATAATCATTTCTGGTCCATAATCTGCAGTTTATGCCATTCAATATAAAGTTTAATGGTCACCAATGTCTGTGATTAATCATGGTTGAGACACATGATTTTACTGACATGGCTTTTGCTTGATATTACTGATACTGAATGACTGGGCCTTTAGTAGCTCACCTTTCTACAGACTGAACACAAAGAAGATGTAGTTGTGCCATCACTTCCAAAGCAAGAGGTGTCACACCCAAAAATTGATTTAGGTGTGTAAGCCAAATGTGAGAGTCAAAAGGTGGCATTAAATTAGGAATCGTGGATGGCGTTCAGGCTGATGTGCTTCACTACTGGTTTCCTCTCTGACCCAACTGAGTCCTTAGGGTTGTGTTGGAGATACCCAAGGTTATTGTCTTTGTTGACTTCAATATTCATCTAATATCTTGTGAGAATGATTCCTCCTTTCTGGCAGTGCACAAAGGTGGTCTTCACTATGTTGATTATTTTGGATCTGTCAATCTTAACTGTAGTGTTGACAGATAAAGAAAATTACATCAAAGTACCCATATTTCATTGCATGAATAAATGTATTTTAGGAACTCAGTGTTACATGACAACATTTTCACACTTTTGAAAGCAGCTTCCTGTTCACCAAACCTCCTTATGGCAGATCATTTCAAAACAGAATAAAATGTGGGTGTCTAAAAACCCTGTTCCATTTTGTGCTGAAACTGAAATGTCACCTGGCTTCTGATTTCTCCTGCCCCAAGTCATTTGTTTATTGTCTGAAATAGTAATTTTCCTTAACGTTGTACAGAAGCCCTATAAATTAGATAGTTTACCTTTATTATCTTATAAAATATACTCTTAATTTCTAGGAACTGTAAATCATCTATTACATTTCAGGCATTACTCTGGTTTTGCTTGACAGTAATTAAGCTGCTGGCATCAGATTATAATTCCTATTTTTATTTAAATTGATTTCCATTACCTTTCTGGATATGATAAAAGGCAGCTTGCAATAGTGAAATGAAGTCCAAGAGTCTGATTCTTCTTTCACAGTTATTTTACATCAACGTAGTTCCATTAACTTCAGTGAAGTTACTCTTGAATTCCCATATGGATTTGAATCCCCTCACAGTTGCTTTGGTGTAAATTTAGCTGTAACTTTCCTGAAGACAGTGGCATTAAACTGGTATACATGAAAGCAGGAACTATCTTTAAAATTGTCTGACTTTAAAATTGTACACTGATGTTGGTGAACAGCATTGATAAATGCAGTCTGTGTTATTGTGGCTTGCAATCTTTGTGAAACCAAAGATGAACCGTTTGCCTCAGAGTGGGCAGATGTCAGTAATGTATTGCTGAAATGTCACACTTATGACAGATTTCTCTTACCAATCTGCTTGAGGCATCACCTGATCAGGCTGAAGCCACAGGATCCTTTCGGGAGGAGATGCCGGAACACATCAAGCGTCTAAATTTTAAAGCTTTATTAATAAAATAATAAAATAACGGCAGAGTGTGCTGTGAATGCTCCCACGTCACTTGGGGGAAGAAAGAAAACGTTAGTGCCCCAAGCTCTAACCCTCTTTCATACTCACACACACACTACCCAAGACTGGCCAGGCTGGGTTTAATATCAGAAGAAGGGGTGGAGGGGAAAAATGGATGAAAGTGCTGTCCTGGGCCCAGGCCATCCAGGTCTGCTGTTGCTCTCCAAATTTCTCCAGCTCTCAGGAGGGTTTTAAGTCCTGGCTCCTTGGGGGTGGTGGTGCTCCTTTCGGGGACCTCTGCTCCTGGTAACCTCTGTGCCAGTCCAAACTGGCTTTCTGTAGTTTCTATAGCTTTCCCAAAGCACCTCAGCTCCCGGGACGCAAGGCTCAGTTCCTCCACTTGTTGTCTCATCTGTGTTTTCAATCTCCGCGTCCCTGGACTTTGTTTTCTTCTTCGTTGGCCATGCTGTCTTGCAGGTCTGTACAGTTGGATTTTTCTCTCTCTCAGCCACTCGGGTACATTCAAGTTCCCATCTTTCTCAGCTGACAGCCAAGTCTTGGGTGGCTGGGGCCAGAGTCTTATCTTCTGACTGAGCTAGCTGAAATGTTGAGTTAACTCATTCTTTGCTCTCTTCTTTTTCTCCCCCACTTGGCCTCTTGTACCTGCAAAGGAAACTTCCACTCCCCACACACACATCTTTGACCTCCCTGAATAGCTTTGCGATGCTTGCAACAGCATTAGTAATATACAGTGCTGATCTGCCTTCCCAGGGGACTCCCTGAGGGAAGGGGCCGAGGGGTGTGACACACTCAACCAGAAAATGCACTCAGCACAACTGGAGCAGGATGCACCCAAGCAACAGAAATCAGGAAGTCTCGGTGCTCCCATATTATGGACTTGCATCGGTCAAAGGAAGAGGGAGAATAGTATGTTTATGAATGTTTTTTGTACATCAACATTTGCAATAAACAAGGTACTGTTACATCACTCAGTGAAATGGGCTGTGGGGAGTTACTATCACTGTACACGGTGAACGGAGAGAGGTATTGATTGTCTTAAATTTTTATTTTGGATGAAATGACTAGTAATGTAATGGGAGGGAACTGCATTTACATTATTGATCGCTGTACATAGATTTATTGAGAAATTGTGTTGGGATACGTCTTGTCTGTTGTGCCTCACTTTGTGTTTATCTTTATTATTCCAAGTACACATGATAAGATGCGATGTAGTGATGGCAATACATTTTCTTAATAAAATAAAAGACTATATTTGAATTACAAAAATAACAATATTAAAGTGCTGCCAGGCAGGCCATCTGCCACTAGAACACTGAAATAACCCGAACAAAACAAAATGTATAAACCAAACATTGAACAGTGCCAACATTGCCATCAAAATAATCCCCTAATTTTGCATGTCCCCTGGTATGTTCTCCTTTCCCTTTCTTCTGTATTTTGCATGCACTTGCCGCCGCTGCATGGGTTTTGATGCCTGTAGAGGAGTGGCTGGCTGCAAAGGGAAGGGGGCTTGTGCAGGGGTGGATGTATGCAGTGGGGAGGGGCTCAGCGTGGGGGTGGAACTATGCTGGGGTATAGTGAGGCTAAGTGAGGACTTCAGAACTATCAGTCTAGCACATTTCATGGCACTATGAGCCTGTCCACATTAGAGAAATCAACTGGTGATGTATCAGCCAGTTTCTTAAACCCAATTGTTCAATCACCAGTTGTGCATGTCCACACTGTTAATGCTGCTCCAGTTTAGCTTTGTCTCTGCCTCTATCTTTGCTTTCATGTCCCTGCACAGTCTCTCATTTCCTTTGTTTCCCTTATCTTTTACTCTCCGTTTCCATGTTGTGACGTTGCAGTCTATATGGTTTTATAAAAATATGCTTATGAGTGAATATAATGTAACTGGAATGTGCTTCGTGCAAAAGGTCTCTTCTAAGGTCTCATTGCAAAGCTTATAATCTACTGAGTGTGATCATCCTATTTGTATAAATGTATCACTCTTGTATCTGAAACTAGAACTATTAAATGTAACTCTGAGGGCCTATTGTCATTATGCAAAGTGTGGGCCATTAATGGTGGTTTGGAATCTTGATGACTCCCATTAACTAGCACAATTGTCTGCAGATGTCTGTGTTTTACCTGTAAGTCTTACTGTATATGTGTGTGCTGGCAAGTGGGCAATGAAGTCTTGCAATGATATGTGATCATGTCACTTGAATTGGAATCCATCTGCAACCTGACTCCCGCCTTATGCAAAAGATATATAAAGGGGTGGAACAGAACAAAGGGAGGAGAGGAGTCATCATGAAGAATCCCCTAGCTACCTCCTGAGCTGGAACAAGAGCTTTAACAGGGCAAGGAATTGTGCCCAGGCCTGGAAGGTATCCAGTACGAGGAAAAAACTTACTGAAGCATCTCTGAAGGTGAGATGATCTGTATTCAGTTTGATTAGACATAGATTTGCACGTTTTATTTTATTTCGCTTGGTGACTCACTTTGTTCTGTCTGTTACTATGTGGAACCACTGAAATCCTACTTTCTGTATTTAATAAAATCACTTTTTACTTATTAATTAACTCAGAGTATGTATTAATACCTGGGGGAACAAACAACTGTGCATATCTCTCTAACAGTGTTATAAAGGGTGAACAGTTTATGAGTTTACCCTGTATAAGCTCTATGCAGGGTAAAACAGATTTATTTGGGTTTAGACCCCATTGGGAGTTGGACATTTGAGTGTTAAAGACAGGAACAGTTCTGTTAGCTGCTTTCAGGTAACCTGCAGCTTTGGGGCAAGTAATTCAGACCCTGGATCTTTGTTGGAGCAGACGGGAGTGTCTGGCTCAGCAAAACAGGGTGCTGGGGCCCCAAGCTGGTAGGGAAGGCAGAGGTAGAAGTAGTCTTGGCACATCAGGTGGCAGCTCTCAACAGGGGCGGCTCCAGGCATCAGCATACCTAGCGCGTGCCTGGGGCAGCAAGCCCCGGGGGGCACTCTGCTGGTTGCCGCAAGGGCGGCAGGCAGGCTGCCTTCAGTGGCTTGCCTGCGGAGGGTCCTCTGGTCTTGCGGCTTCTGTGGACCTCCTGCAGGCATGCCTGCGGGAGGTCCGCCAAAGCCGTGGGACCAGCAAACCCTCCACAGACAAGTCGCCGAAGGCAGCCTGCCTGCCGTGCTTGGGGTTGCAAAATGCCTAGAGCCGCCCCTGTCTCCCAAGACTGTTTCTGTGATCCAACTCATCACACATGTAACTCCTTCTGTTGTATTAACTCACTTATACCTTCTGCCTGTCAGCCTCTTCTCCTTTCCTATCCTTCCTTAAATAAATATTTAGTTCAGGAATCCTTCCTACTTTTCTATCCTCACTATTCAGTCCCCATATCATCTCTTTACTGAGCTGTCGTTGTACACCTAGCCTTTGCAAACTGTGAAGTCTTTGGAGTTAAGCAGGGGTTGGCAACCTCTGGCACGTGGCTCGCCAGGGTAAGCATCCTGGCGGGCCGGGCCAGTTTGTTTACCTGCCGCGTCTGCAAGTTCAGCTCATCGCGGCTCCCAGTGGCTGTGGTTCGCCATTCCAGGCCAATGGGGGAGGCAGGAAGCCATGGCCAGTATGTCCCTTGGCCCGCGGTGCTTCCTGCCACCCCCATTGGCCTGGGATGGTGAACCATGGCCAGTGGGAACCGCGGTCCGCCAAACCTGCTGACACTGCAGATAAAAACACTGGCCCGGCCCGCCAGGATGCTTACCCTGGCGAGCTGAGTGCCAGAGGTTGCCGACCCCTGGCGTAAAGAGTGGGCCAGATTCAACCTGTTGAATATTACTGGAGTTACCCAAAGAATAAACTTGACCCAAGGTATTTAATTGTATGTTTATAAAGCACTATGTAAATGTATGGCAGTATAAAAGTAATTAATAATCATAATATTATATATATAAATTTGTCACCATTGCTGCAGCTGCTCAATGAATATTGTTCCGCTGGTAATAAACATTTTCAACAAATAATAATACCCTTGATTATAGAGGAGTTATTCTGGTAATTTACCTTTCTAGTAATTTACCTACTGTAGATAAAATTTGAAATGGGTCAGTGATTATTAATGTATTTAGAATTACTCATTTATGGAGAGAAGCAATTACTGCCTACTTCCACAGTTCAATTATTTTTCATTGCAGAATGGAACAGTAAAAATACACATTAAAAATAACAGAGATGGGACTGCTAAGTCTGTAGCTAAAATTTTCAAAAGCACCAGGAGCCAGACTGATTTTCAATGTGATTTAGGCTCCTGAGGGCATAAGCCCTATTATGTTTCAAAAGTGACTCAGGCACTCAGCAGCTTACTTCTCTGAATTTGTTTTGTGCCTGTCAAGAAGATGTTTTGTTTTGTTTTGTTTCCGATTTTCGTTAAACAGAAGGGAGAGAACTGTTCCCTGTGATTTGGGAACCAAGAAAGGTCACTAGAAAGGTGACAATATTTCTTTGATATTTGCTGTGCTTAGTTTATTTTGATTGTTTGCATCAACTCAGAAATGTTAATTTGCTGCAAAAATCAGGGATTCTTGCCACAGAAGTAGTGGTTAAATGAAGATCCTGTGTATGTTACTAAGAATTTGTTTATGGATATGATTTTTCTTGTTCCTAACTTCTTCTATTTCAATTAGTTACTTATCTTGATATGGGTGATGGGAAAATCATACATATGCAGCTCCTCAATGGCTATTACCACCTGGGGTGCTTTTGCTTCAGGCTCAGATTTTAAAAGGTATTTAGTCATTGCAATGATCAACACTGCAATGCCTAACTGACTTTAAAGCCTAAGTTTCATTTTCAAAAGTGACTTAGACATAGGAGCCTTCTTTTCAGTGAGACATGGGCTCCTAATTGCCTAAGTCACTTTTGAAAATGTATGTCTACACTGCAGCTGGGAAGGTGCTGCTCTGTGTGAGTAGACAGACAGGTGCTAGCTCTGCTCCAGCTCCAGCGCTAAAAATAGTAGTGTAGCTGGGGGTAGCATGAACAGCAGCTTGGGCTAGTCCCCTAAGTACAAACCCGCCTGGAACCCCAGATATATACAGTTCTCTCTCCTCTGTTTGTCCAAAGCATATATACATATAAACAAAAAATTCTTCTCCCCCCCCCCGCACACACACAGAGCTCCTAAGTTACTTTTGAAAAGTTAATAGAACTTAGGCCCTTAAGCACCTAAATCACTTTTGAAAATGAGACAGGCTCCTAAGTCAGTTAGTGAATGCAATGCTGAGGGAAGCATCTAGGAAACACCTTTATAAATCTGAGCCCAAGTACTTTTTAACAAGAAAACAGGCTAAAGCTGGGCAGATTTAATTTGCATACAAAGTGGTGTATTTTTCCCTTGATGCACATACATAACTCCCATTTATCCTAATGTGTGTTATAAATGCTCACAAAGGCTAGAAGCCTATGATTTCCTCATATCTTCTTTCTTACACATATTATAATCACTGCATGTACAAACAAAAAGTAATCCCCCCATTGTTTGTATTGGGAACAGTGATTATCTGTGCTTGATAAATCTGTAATAGGGTAGGTAACTATCTGACGCAGATAGCTTGGAATTACTGATACTTGTTCAGCACTTCAGTAATATTTGTAAATACATCTCTTCTTCAATATAATGCTGTCCTCAGGAGCCAAAAAATCTTACTGCATTGTAGGTGAAACCGTGTTATATCGAACTTGCTTTGATCCACTGGAGTGCACAGCCCTGCCCACCCCCCCCCCCGAGCATTGCTTTACTACGTTATATCCGAGTTTGTGTTATATCGGGTCACGTTATATCGAGGTAGAGGTGTATTAAATAAGAAAAGTTGCTAAAGATAAAATTGTGGTTGAAGTACTGGAAAGAGCTAGGAAGTCTGTTTAATTGTATTTAATGAGCCTGACGCTATCCAAAATTTAAAAAAAGCATGGACTGTGTTCTAAAGACCTTACAACAGTGGTTCCCAAACTTGTTCCGCCGCTTGTGCAGGGAAAGCCCCTGGCAGGCCAGGCCAGTTTATTTACCTGCCGCATCCTCAGGTTCGGCCGATCGCGGCTCCCGGTGGCCGTGGTTCAGTGCTCCAGGCTAATGGGAGCTTCTGGAGGTGGAACTGGGAGCTGCGATAGGCTGAACCTGCAGACTCGGCAGGTAGACAAACTGTCTCGGCCTCCCAGGGGCTTCCCCTGCACAAGCGGTGGAACAAGTTTGGGAACCACTGCCTTACAATTAGAGCTGTGTAACATTTTTTCAACCAGAACTGTTTTTTTGGGGCAAAAATGCAGATTTGGCAACACTGATTTCGCAAATGTGTCAATTTCACTGAATAGTTAGTTTCAACCTTCCCTTTCAAAATTCTGAAAAAATTAAGCATTTCAACATTTTCAAAATGAAATGTTTAATTTTTTTTATTTTAAGTGACTTTTGATGAAATTTCCTTTAAAAAACATTAATAATTTAATATTTGAAATTAAGATTAAACATTTCATTTGGGGTTAAACAAAATGTTTAATTTGACCTGAAAAAAGCATTTTAATTAGCTAAAAATAAAAAAAAAACATTTTTAGTTCAGTCCAGAACTGACAAATGCATTATTCACCCAGCTCTACCTACATGGGGTTCATGTACATGCAACGATTTTGCAGGGTCAGGGTCCAAAAGACTAAAACACAGCAACAAAACTGTGTGTGGGGAAGCAAGTTGAGCAGAGGTGGAGAAGTGCAACATACAAATAAGAAGT
This sequence comes from Gopherus flavomarginatus, assembly GCF_025201925.1. Classification (NCBI taxonomy): domain Eukaryota; kingdom Metazoa; phylum Chordata; order Testudines; family Testudinidae; genus Gopherus; species Gopherus flavomarginatus. The sequence goes on along the minus strand of NC_066617.1, from coordinate 302,529,483 downwards.
GGCCGTGTTTTCATAGTTGAAACTCATGGCTTTTTTGTGGTAGTGTGTCATAAACAGATAGTTAAGGGTTAATGTCTCTTTTACCTGTAAAGGGTTAACAAACAGGGAACATGAGACACCTGACCAGAGGACCAATCAGGAAACAAGATACTTTCAAATCTCGGTGGAGGCAAGCCTCTGTTTGTGTTTTTTGGGTTTTGCGTTGTTCTCTCTGGGTCCTGAAAGGGACTAGACGTGCAACCAGGTTTCTTGCCAATCTCCCTGCTACAGTCTCTTATATATTCAGAATAGTGAGTATTAAGTAGAAAAAGTGGTTATAGTCTTTTGATTGATTTCTGTATTTGCAAATGTGTATTTTGCTGGAAGTATTTTAAATTGTATTTCTGCTGGGGGGAGGCTTCTCTCTAGTGTCTAGCTGAAAGATCCTGTAACTTTTACCATCTAAATTACAGAGACAACTTTTACTTTTTTTCTTTCTTTTTATTAAAAGTTTTGCTTTTTAAGACCTGTTTGATTTTTTTCCCCTTGTTGAGGCTCAAGGAAATTGAGTCTGTACTTACCAGGGAATTGGTGGGAGACAGGGAGAGAGAAGGGAGGGGGAAAAAGGTGGAAACCCTTTGTTTTAGATTCACAGAGCTTGAATCTGTCTATCTCTCCAGGATAGCCCAGGGAGGGAAAGCCTGGGAGGGAGAGGAAAGGGGGAGAAAAAACCTGATTTCTCTGTGTTGTGATTCAAGGAGTTTGAATCACGGTGATCTCCTAGTGTACCCAGGGCGGGAAAGATCTGGGAAAAAGAAAGGAGGGGGAAGGGAAATGGTTTATTCCCCTTTGTTGTGAGACTCAAGGACTTTGGGTCTTGGGTCCCCAGGGAAGGTTTTTTGGGGGACCAGAGTGCCCCAAAACACTATATTTTTGAATGGTGGCAGCTTATGAGATCTAAGCTGGTAATTAAGCTTAGAGGAATTCATGCTGGTACCCCATTGTTTGGACTCTAAGGTTCAGATTGGGGAATTATACTATGACATGGTGGTATCATCAAAAGGGCACAAAGACTATGCTCAGTAGCTCCAAACTCCATCATTGGCTGGCCATTTTTTTATAGGAATCACAGTACAAAGGGGAGAGAGAGCTCAGCAGTTTGAGCATTGGCCTGCTTTACCCAGGGTCTGCAGGCTTAATTACACACACTGTGATGATGTGTAAGGCAGTTTAAATAAGTGTAATTTGCATGCTGAGGAACCAAAAGAAGCTTAAGCAGCCCTTCTTCCCTACTTTAACTTGTGACATATGCTATAAATGTGGCAGCAAGGATTTGCTTTAGTGACTAGGACAACACATCATGTGGATGATCTGCTGTTCCTTCTGTTGGGAGTAGGAATCTCAGGTATTGATTGGTCAATAATATGACCCTTATCATGCACAATCAACATAACAGCTGTAGCAGAAATTGTCAGTGTGATGAGGACTTTTGCATTATTCTTGCTGTGATCTAAATCTATTAAAATGGATATGGTGGAAGATGTCCTTGGATGAGGAAAACCTTAAATATCTACTGCAAGGACTTCTGTTAGGAAAAGAAATGCTGCATCATATTAAACTATTCAGAGACTCCTTTTTTTTTTTTTTTTTTTTTTTTTTTTGGCATAAGTAACAGCAGGTATTATGAATCCTGCTAGGCTTTATCCAGGGTGAAACTGAGTGACAGAGTCAGAAATTGATTCTGCATGAATGCTGATTTTATCCTCAGAAGGGTCATCTCCAGCCCTCCAGCACTGCACTACTATATGCCTCTCCTTCACAGATTCCATTTGTTGTTGCAACTGAATGAACCCCCTTTTTTTCAACAAAAAGATGAGTGGCATATATTTTATAGTCCCACCGCATTCAGAACCAGATGGTGCTTGAGCTTACTTAACCTAACTGAGGTACTTGCTGTTTCTTCTTTATCAGCCAGTTTTTGATTGTTTTCTTGCTCACCAAGATACTGGGCTTTAAAATCAATAGTAGGTTACACATAACTATATGTCTACTTCGTGATTACATGTGGTGTTTTATGTTTTATGTGTATCTGGGGCGATAGGGAGTCCTGTAGCTGCTTAGAAAATATGAAGCATAATTCAAATACATGCATATGAAATTTAAAATAAAAGGTCTAGTACTGACAAGTAATTCCCTGACTTTACTGTTCCTGTAAACAAGCATATCTAAATTTCGAATAATCAACAGAGCCAAAGGCTGACAAAGTGCTAACATTACTCTTTGAATTGGAAATTACCTATTACCATCAGTCTCAATTGAGACTAGTAGTGGAACAATTCCAAACCTGTTTGTTTTCAAGAAGTGTGAGTATTTGTAATTCTTCTCTTATCCTCAGTGACCTTATCATAGTTCTGTAACTGGTGAGACACATTAGCTACATGCTGCAGAAGAATTGGATGTGGTAGTCACCTCTGGGTTAGTGGTAGGCCACAAAATATCCATTGACCAGAACTTTACAGTTTAAGATCCCTTATGAGAGTGTTGATCATGATCACTTAGTTCTAGTACCTGAGGTAGTAAAAGATTCATCCAGATTTCTGCATAAGTCTAGGAAAACCCAGGGGCGGCTCTAGGCATTTTGCTGCCTCAAGCACGGCAGGCAGGCTGCCTTCAGCAGCTTGCCTGGGGAGGGTCCGCTGGTCCCGTGGCTTCGGAGAACCTCCTGCAGGCGTGCCACTGAAGCTGCGGGACCAGCGGACCCTCCGCAGGCACGCCTGCGGAGGTCCTCTGAAGCTGCGGGAGCAGCGGACCATCCGCAAGCAAGCTGCTGAAGGCAGCCTGCCTGCCGCCCTTGCGCTTGGTATGCTGGAGCCTGGAGCAGCCCCTGGGAAAACCTGTTTTGAAGGGGGAGCTTCGAGTTTTGTCTGTAGGCGATGGAAAGTTTTAATAAAGCCTGCTTCCCGGTTCTGAGGCATCAACAAAGAACGTTTGTTTTATTTACCTGTCAATGAGGCTTCAGCAATGGAATGAATTCCTCCATTTTTCTCCTGCTTTATCCCATTCACTCAAGATCCCATGGTGCGGCATCCATTCTTTTTTTCAATGGGGAAGCTGGTTCAGGCTGTATAACTTTCAAAACAATTGCTATTGTGCAAGAAAGAATAATTTGTTCTGCTACAGTATTCACCTTTGCTCTGTTGTGTGATTTATAGATACACCAGATCAGATGCCTAAAAGGCATTGTTGTTGATATTGCCAACTTGAGTAATTGAACCTAGTTGTTCTTTTTTTCTTCCCACAGCTACAAGTTTCATCTGAAAAAAATCCTCAAGTTTATCTTTCAGTGATGGATGTTTGCTTTCTAAATGTTGCAACAAGAACAAAGGTGCCATACTCTCATCAGCCTGCATTTCTGAACAAACTACATACTTTCATTTTGAATCAATGGTTGTAAAATCATACATTTATCTATGTTATTGTATTTCTTCACTTTTTTCTTTGTTTCTGAGCCACAATAGGAACAATTTGCTGCTGTCCTTATTATACAATAATCAATCTTTCTCAATTGCCCCTTGGCCAGAACTGAGCTCCAAAGAGCAACCAGCATGTGCAGAGTGCTCTGGGTGAGGCTCAACACTGACCTGCATACATATCCAGTGGGCCAGTTCAGTAACACATTATGTCATGGTCTGTATGCATGCATGCTTGTAATTCATGTTAAACATGGTAGATGGAGCCTGTATCATTTTATATAAAGTAAATCCAGGCACATACAGAGGTACAGCTTAAATACAGCTTTATTAGCCTAGCAGAGAAGCTCTAACAGCCTGATGTCTGAATTAATCTACAGTGCTCCACTGGTGGTGTCAGTTTACAACATTATTGTGGTCTTAAAGAGACACTGCGTTACTGGGCTTGTGTTGTATATCTGGTGTTTATTTCATTTTCATTTATACATCTTTTTTGCAGAATTATCATTTTTGCATGACCACCTATATATGCACTCAGAGGTTTCAATCCACAGTTTGGAAAACCCTATTACAGATTATTGAAGTAGCTTTGATTTTCTTCAATAGTAGCTATGACTAATATTCTTCAGCCAAAAGAAGGCCTTTGTCGAATCTAACAATGTTTTGTGGTGAAAGATGTCTAAGAACAACTGTTTCAAGACAGGAAAAGTGACTGCTCACTGGAGTAATTCAATATGATGAGTCGGCAGATGTCACTGGAGCTGTGCAGCTTCTAGTGTTTGTGAGATATGAGTCTAATAGTTCTGTTGAAGATTTGCTCTTTTGTAAAGATGGGTGAGAATGCACAACAGGAAAATGCTTAGTCAAAACTTTTTGGGAAGCAATCAACCATTTCCCCATTTAGTGTAGGATGATGCAGGCTGGATGGATAGTGCCAAGGTCAAATAAGGTTACTATCCTGGTCACTCAGATCAGGAAAGCTGCACCTAATGACTTGGCTCTCATGCAGTTCACCACATATCTTCTACTGAGATAATAACTGAAAACCTGCATCAAGAAACTGCTAAAGCTGTGAACTTCATTGAAGGCTGCCCAATGAGTTAATTACTTTTTACATTGATCTGTGATTATGCTATGGGTTCCTTTCACCAGTAACTTATCTTTCACAATGAGGTGCGGTGTCTCTCATCAAGTAAAGTGTTAACTTAGTTTGTTAATTTGTTAAGATAGGAGGAGTGTATGTTCTCCTGAACGATCAGCAATTGCCCCTTGTTGATGATGGCTTCAGTACTTAATTTTGTGTGGTGTGCCTAGTTTATCTTGCTGACATCTCTGAGCATCTCAATGAGCTGAACTTTTGTCTTCAGAGGCAAAATATTAATGTTCTTTTCACACATGACTGGGTAGCAATATTAATCAGAAAACCTGGAAATTGATCTTTCTCGGGCACAAAGAGTAATTTCCTCTTTATTAAGATTTTGAGGGAAACTGAGGAGTTGGTTGGGGAATCATCATGAACTTATAAGTCAGCACCTTCAGACCCAATTGCAGGACTATTTTCCTGACAACCCACAGGGAGGAAATAGATGAAACACACATCCATTCATCCAAGTTGCAGTTGACTCTGCAGCACTGAATGAGTCATTATAAAACAAAGTAATAAACCTTTCCTGTGTCAATATCCTGTGGCTGACTTTCTCTTAGATATCTTTCTCTTAGGTATCAGAGGGATAGCCGTGTTAGTCTGAATCTGTAAAAAGTGACAAAGAGTCCCGGGGCACCTCATAGACTAACAGACGCATGGTAGCATAAGATTTCATGGGTGAACACATCTGATGAAGTGGGTATTCACCCATGAAAGCTCATGCTCCAATACGTCTGTTAGTCTATAAGGTGCCACAGGACTCTTTGTCGCTTTTCTCTTGGGAGCTCAGCAGATTTTGACCGTCTCTAAAGGAGTTCCCAAGAAGTTCTCATCCTATTTTCATCTTCGTATCTCTGTAAGCCTCTCTTTTATCCTAGTGGTGATACAACTAAAACATCCCAACCATAGAATCATAGAATATTAGGGTTGGAAGGGACATTAGGAGATCATCTAGCCCAACCCCCTGCTCATAACATAAGATTACTGTGTATTTCTCCAGATTCACCTTTATGTGGAATATCTCTTAGCAGTAGGATAGACTCATCCATGACTTTGAATTGTTAGGACATACTAAAGTTGTGTCCCTCTGAGATGTTATATTAAAAGGAAGAGAACTAGTTAAATTAATACAGTCAGCACTGTTACAAAATAGCAATAAACCATGTACAAAGTATGTCATGTTGTTGCCCTGGCTTTGAGGGGTGTGTATACCCCAACATGTGATCAAGCTAATTGCAACCATATTATGTGCATTCCACCACTCTGAAGTAATGAAGTAGAATATCACACAGTTAAGAGTTAATTTGGAGACAGGCTTTCAGAAGCAAGGTCAAATCTAGCTGGCAGTTTCTGCTAATTAGAATGGGAGGAGGAGATAAACATGTGAACAACTGAGTCTGAAAACCTTGGTGGCTGAGAAACCCTGAGTCTAGAAGCCTCTGATATTAAAAGTTTATTGAAAATTAGAAAAGTGATGATATAGTAGGGATCATTATGACCTGTCTTTTCTAGCAGTTAGTTATAAAAGGTTAGCTAATAGAGTGTACTTTGGAGCAGTCCTCTGAAGCCATCTTGAGAGGCATTTTTCCTGACACCCTTTCTCTCCGCAACTGGCCACTGCAAACCTGCTGTTAATTACTCAATACCATTCCAGATATTAGGTAAATATCTGGGATGTTCTAAACCTATTGCTTATGTTTGCATGTGCTTAGATCTAACAAACTGCAGTGTTAGACAAGAGCATGCTTACTTGCATGAATCTTATCAGGTGGAAGTGCTGTGTTCCTATTGATTTATTCCTTACGCTGCCTGGAGTGAAATAGTTGGGGGTTCTAAAATCCCCTGGTAACAATGTAAGGTATCAATGGAAAAGTTACAAACTGCTAAGTTTTATTATCCTGTTTAAATCCATGTATAGTCTTTGCATATCAAGTTATGAATGTTGGCTATGTGTTTGTATCTCAAATATGTTGTTTTCTTGCGTGACACCCCAAGAAGGATTTGCATCAAGGCTATCCAGCCTGTTTGATGGTCCATTAAGGACAATTGGCTTACCCAGTGAGCCCCTCCTGGAGACATTTCAGAGAGCACTGATTCAGCAAGGTATGTAAAGACATGTGATAAGAACATATGATCTATCTTTCCATGCACTTGGGCTGAAAGTATAAAAGGAGACTGTGACATCATCTCTTTGTCTTCATTCCTACTCCAGATTTCTGGACATGATTTTTAACAAAGAAGAGCTTTGAGCAATGAAGTGATGACCCCCAGTGTAACTGCTGAACCAGAGAGACTTATTATAAAATAGCAGATTTAACATCACTGCTATTATCCTGACCTGCAAATTCTGAAATCAGTTGTAATATATACGAGTCTTTTAACCAATTAATAATGCTTTCATTTTCTTTTTATATGAATAAACCTTTAGTTTTTAGTTACTAAAGGATTGGCTACAAGCATGATTGTTGGGTAAGATTTGAACTATATATTGACCTGGTGAAGTGGCTTGGTCCTTTCGGAGCAGAAGAACCCTATATAAGATGAATCTGTTTTTCAGTAACCTCTCATAAAGACCAGATGTCTGGGTGGTGATAGGGGCTGGATTGCCCAAGAGGACTGTGTTTTGTCTTTCAGATAACCAATATGTTGATACAGGAGCTCACTTTTGCTACTGATTTGATGAACTCTAATGTTAGAAACACTACCAGTTTGAGGGGTAACTACCCTGTTTTTTATCAGTCTGTCCTGAATTTGTCATTCTCAGCTATGATCCACATTAGGCATGGTCAGACCCTCTATAAAATTTACTTTTCAAAACTTTACTAATTTGTTGTTATTCCTGGTATGGTTATAGACACAATGACTTGAGGCTAGGATTAAATGTTGATAGATTCATGGCCATAAGGGACCATTCAGATCTAGTCTGACACTTCCTGCATAACACAGGCCACAGGACTTCCCAGAATTAATTTCCATTTGACTTAGGGCATATATTTTTTAAAAAAAATCCAATCTTAGTTTTAAAAATAAATATTTTTTAAAAGGTGTAGAGAGAAGGTGTAATGAAACATTTCTTAGTCTGGGGCGGGGAGCAGGACACCAGCTCCTAAACCAGGGATTGGCAACCTTTGGCATGCAGCTCACCAGGTAAGCACCCTGGCGGGCCGGGACGGTTTGTTTACCTGCCGCGTCCACAGGTTCAGCCAATCATGACTCCCACTGGCCGCAGTTCATCGTCCCAGGCCAATGGGGCTGGTGGGAAGTGGCAGCCACCTCATCCATCAGCCTGTGCCGCTTCCCGCCGCCCCCATTGGCCTGGGACGGTGAACCGCAGCCAGTGGGAGCCGTGATCAGCCGAACCTGCAGATGCGGCAGGTAACAAACCGGCCCGGCCTGCCAAGCCACGTGCCAAAGGTCGACGATTCCTGTACTAAACTTTGGGATGTCTTGTTCTGCAGTGGTCACTGTCAACTGCCTCTTCCCCAGGAGCTAACTATGCATTAACAATTCAGTCTGTGACAGTCTGGAGAGTAAGCATCTGGGACAAAGAATTAAACTGTAGCCTCCTGCACGGCCATGTGCAACACAGTTATGATTTGCCAAGTTAGTTCAACTGATCACACGCATTTGCCAGGTAGCTTACATTTAATCAAGTATGGAAGGGTTATGAGATGTAAAATTCATATAGGCAAGGATAAATTAGTGTTGGAACACTTAATAAGTAATTTTGAGTGCGTTTCATATCAGCAAATAAACCAAAAATTCTGTTTTGGGTGACAGTTTTGAGCCAGCCAAGACCATTTTTTCCTCATTCATCTTGATTCTCAAAAGAAAAAACACCAAGGACTCTTGGAATGTCACAAAAGGCTTAATAATCTTTAACAAATGTGACCAAAAAGATATTTTAACTTCCCATTTTCTTGTCCTTACAATAGATCTAATAGTCTCTCAAAAGACAAATATCCTTGTCAAGACCTTTCTTGCTCAACTAAGTTTTGCTTTAGTGCCACCTGGCCTCTTAAATCTAGTTTCAGCAGAATACTTTGAATATTCATACACAGTATGCATAACCCTCTGAAGGGCCAATTCTGTATCTTATGATTCCTACTGAGCAGGGAAGGAGTTTAGAAAGGGCTTGAATTGCCTTTCACATTGTTGTATTGTCATGTTGAAAGACTACTTAATATGTAAACACAATCAGTAGTATTCTGAACACAGTCTGCAGCATTATTTTTCCAGATTATACACGTAGGTGTCCAATGCATTTCATCTTCTCATTTTAAAGAGACTGTAATTCCAGATCTGCTTACTGTAGTCTCATCCCTGACTCAAAGCATATAAAAATGCAAATAAGCACATAAGTCTTGAGCAGAAGCAAATGCAACAGAAACTCATCAGCAAATCACCAACATTTCAAAATCAGTCAAATATACAATATGCTTCAATGTACTTACATCAGAGCTAGTCTCTTTGACCTCTGCAGGTGCTGTGGTCTTCAGAGTTTTTACACAGCCACATTCATGGCTATATTCTCATCTTGATACACGGGAAGTTATCAAGCATACATGAAGCCCTGGTGGGGATGCTGAGAGTGTTGTGGTACATCAGACTCTTTGATACTTGGTGCCTTTTGGCACCAGAAGCTCAGAAACAAGTACTGTCGAATTTGCAGATTCTATGCCCTAAGGTCTAGCACATGCTAACTTCCCAATAAGCTCTCACCTGTATGTTTAATAGGAAATGATACTTTCCTCAGGCTGACAAAAAGGAAAGTGTTCAAACACTGTGCAGAATCTTATTTCAGCTGTCATCATGGATGCTCAGGACCATTTAATATGTTTCAAGTTGGGCACCCAGAATTTGAGACACCAATTTTAGAGGCTTCTTTAACATCATTTATCCCTGGGAATTTTTTTCAAGGACTTCAACAGGAGAAAGGCTGGGCACCAAATGTTATTGAAATGGAGGGATGACTGCTAAAATGGAGAAAAAAATGCTAATCATCCTTTATATGGATTTCTCACATTCATGCAGAAACATATTTAATTTTATCTGTCCCCTGAAAGAGACGAGTCATGGGTCAGTATGAGTCTGTGCTGGGCTTCATAGACATCATCCAGAAAATGAAAGGGAGGGCCTTCATCCTCTTAATCTGATTAGGAAAAGGAGCACAGCTACCTGCTGTGAGAGTGAGGATGAAATAATAACAGGACTGGGCCAGGTGCAGGTAATTAGTGAGTCACCCTAGAAAAGAGTGTTTCTGTGAGGAGCAAGGAGCCTGCCGTCACTGGCCACAGGAGTAAAGGAGAAAAGTGGAGCTGAGGAAATACTGGTGAGCTGAGTCACAGTGTCGACTTACTTTTGGGATTTGGATGAAAAAAAGCATCACTTTGGACTTTGCTTAAGGAAAGCTAATTTCCATTCATATTGTGCTCTTAAAGGGCCAGGAGATTCTCTTGTTTTTGAGATGTTCTGCAATAAACTATACCACATCAGTACCTAAGCCATACATTAGTATATATTTTAATTTTGATTCACAGTGGCATGCAACTCAGTCTTATAACCTCTCATCAAAAACAAGACAAGTCATCCATAGTTTCCAAGGAAGCATATTGACTCCCGTTTCAGCAGAGCTGAACAGGGATTTTTCCTGGCTGTGGTCTGTAGATAGACCTTGTATATGAAAAATTCATTTAAAACACTAGTATATGTTCATCTTGAACACCACCATTAGTACGACTTGCTGTGGGGGAGGCTTTGAGGGCCTAAATCACATGCAGTGATGAATGATTGTTACGTGGAATTTTTAAAACATGCCCTCAATTTTTAGAATGATGTATCCAGTGTAGTAAGAGGAGGCCCTAAGATATAAACCTTGGTATCAGAGGCCTGGTATGAGGCCTGAGACCTAAACTAAAGTAATGGTCAAGACTTTGCTACCATAAAGCAAAGTTAAGCTGTGAGCCAGAGGCAGGCCCTGCTCACAGAAGCTGGCAAGAAAAGGGCTGATGCTGCAGAAAGAGACATAGCTAAAAGGTACTGAACACCAGATATCAGAACATTTGCATACTTGTACACTCCACACAGATAACAAGGCAAAAGGGTAATATAATGGATAGAGTTGTTTTGTTAGAGCCAACATGTACAAGGTGAAAGGCGGCACCTTACTACGTAGAGGGATTGTACCTTGCTACGTAGAGGGGTTGCACCTCATACGTCAGGAGTGATGTGTCACTTGTTTGTACCTGTATATAAGAATGCATCCCTGGGGCGGTGTCTTTGTCCGGCCTAGGAGGCAGTGGAAAGTCCCGCCACTGACTGAGCCGAGTGCATTGCCAAGAGGCACTTTCTCGTAGTGTGCCCTGTAAAGTAACAATCTAGAGGGAGCTACTACTGTGTCCAATACGGCAATAAACCTGGCCGACGTGCCTTCATACCTTACTAGAGTCTGTGGTCATTGGGTGTTCTCTTTGGGTCTGCTGTGTCAGCTATCTTTGAAGAGCTGGGACAGCACACAGAGGGAATACATGCATGCAGCTGAGTGATATCAACATTGACCAGAGCAGAGCACCACACCGGTAGCAATTGACAACACTGGTGACCCTGACCGCTGATCTGGTGAGTAAGCAAGCTGTCCGCTGTAAGAATCGCAATCTAACATGGCGGAAAACCTCGAGCTAGGGACCCCCGCTGACGCCCTCCTTTATGATCCCCAAGGAGTTTGATAACTCTTGGACCCACTGGATTGCCAGTAAGGGGGGTCCATATGAATTTAAAAAAGAGAGTGGGGAAACATGGACTGGCATATGTAGAGCGATGGTAAAAACCGAGGCTTTAAGAAATAGTAATAAAAGTAAAAAAGCAAGAATTTTGCATTTAATGTCTATGGCAGTAAGATGGCTTAAACAGCATGCTGGCCAAACAAGTAATGGAAAAAACAGCGGAAGTAAAACAGGCAACCCAGGAAGTCGAGCACTGGAAAGCCCAAGCTCTTTTAGCAGGGCAACAGGCGGTCCAGACTCATAATATGCTTGAGCAAGTAAAGCAGGAAAAAAAAAAGGGAGACAGCTGTAGAAAACCTGCAGAAGCAATAAGTGCCATCCTCTGGTGTTCAATGCACTTCAGGTGCTGTTACGGTGCCTGAAGAATGGGGACTGTAGCAGAGTGGATTTCTGCTCCAGCCCTGAAGGGGTTAAAACAGCCCCTGGATAAGGGCTGGAGAAAGCAGCCTTTTAGGCTGGGGTGATTGGGGAAGTGGCAGCAGCTGGGGCCACGCCCCAAACTGAGCAACAGGCCCTTATATAAGGGCAGAGAAGCCAGGAGCCCAGATAGTCTCTCTCTGCGTTCAGAGAGAGAAGGGCCTGGCTGCAGGGAACCAAATAAGGTACCTAGGGTGAAGCAGGGCTGGAGAAAGGCAGAGGAGCTCCTGTCCGGAAAGCCCCGGGCTGCAGCCTAGCAGAAGGCTAAGAGGTACTGGGCGTTGCAGGGTGCAACCCAGGGGTAGGCCAAGGCAGCAGGTCCAACCCCCTTTGCTGATGATGAGAGGCTAATACTGCAGTCTGTCCCAGGGTATGGGGCTAGCCAATGACTGGGCAGTTGCCAAGACACTGAAGCAAAGTGAGGATAGAGGGTGGGGGGTTCCCAGGGAGGGGAAACCCCTAAGAAAGAGGAAGGGGTTACTGCCAGGGGGCAGAACCCCACATAAAAGGGGCACCGGGGTCCAGGGAGGGACATGGGGCCAGTAGCCAAAAGGCGGATCACCGGCCTGCAGAGGGCGCTCTGAGCTGGAATTTGAGCTAATTCCCCAAGCAACCAGCAGGAGGTGCTGTGGGGGTGAGTTGCACCCGGTTACAGGAACAGAAGTGGAAAAAGGTGGCCCTAGTAAAATTAAAAGATGAAATGGGGTCCACTGCATTGCAGCCATCACCTTATAATAAAAACCAGGCTCCAGTTAAACTTAAACCGGAACCTAGACTGGTGCCTGTCAGAACGGGACAAGTAAGTGCACAGAAGGAAAGAGTAGCAAACAATACTCTCATTGAATTGATAACTAAAATAAAGGAAAAAATGGAACAGTTCACAGAGTACATTAGGAGACAGGAGCTGTGACTCAATCGCAGGGAAGTAAATAAAAAAGAATTTCAAAGTAAAAAACTGAAATTAAGCAGGTTAACACCTAGAATTGATGCATTAACACATGGAGCTGCCCAGAAACAGTTAACAGCAGCAAAAAAGGGCACTCCCACTATCCATTTGGCATACACACAAAAACAACAGACACTGGGGGAACAAATTCAGGTTTTACAAGAGCAGGTAACTACCCCCAATCTCCTCTCAGAACCCAGGGGCGCAATTCCCAACTGTGCAGGTTCCCAACTGCTTTGACCCACGGAACCACACTCCACACTCATATCTAAAAATAGAACCTTCTTTCTCAAATATTTTTACATACCAGTTAAGTTTTGTCCTTTATATGTTTTCCTAGTTTGCTAAACTTCCTGCTGCTGCCTGTACTTTCAAATACCTTGATGGAGTTAATCTCTCTTGGCTCAGGTCTCGCTACCTTCCTAGGTTGTTCTTCACCCTCCCTTTCCCTCCACCTCTCCTCCCTTCTGCTCTCTCTCTTTGTTTTTACAAGTTAAAAGTTATAGTTTTTACAGAAACCTCCAAAAGATAAAGCAATTGAAAACAGAACAAAACAAGAAACAAGAAGAAAACAAGGTAAAAACTTTAAATAAATCCAGTAAATTAACTATTTAACCCTTCAGGACTGCAACAGCTGGAATTATTCCTAACTTTCTGAAGATATGGTTGCTATCAACCAATGGAACAGAGAAGCTACCCACTTCTGTTTCCTGCCCAGTAAAGCTTACCTGAGGGTGACAACCAGCAGTAAGGGTAACCTATAACATGAATGGACAGTACTGTGTAGTAACTAATTACAATATATTTATATATAAAGGCCTCAGTGGTAGTGTCACTACTCCAAATTTCTGTTTTACTTCTCATATACACTGTGGGACACACTATCACAACCCCTATCCCAGTATTTCAAAGCACTCAGCCTACTACTAATGATGAGAGAGGTGGTCACTGGAATTGCCCTAATAGGAGTGTGTTTCTATCTGTGTCACCAAAGTAAAAGGGCCAGAGTACACCAGACTGAAAAAACATGGTTATACTTGGATATACGTGGTGTCATATGTACACATACATACTACACATATATACGCATACACACTACAAATATATGTGCCATATCCATATAATTCATATATATTAATTATTTGGGAGTGCCTCTAAGGATCAATCATAATATTACATTCCTCAGTCATGGTCCCGGGCCTAACATTCCCAGGCCCAATATAAGGGGCCTTAATAAATTGGATAATTAAATCTGTTTATCAGTCGTACGAGGGAATGTGCAGACTAAAAACACAGATGGGGCATGAGTGTATGGATGGTAAAATAAGGTGACCACATAACAGTGTTTAGCCCACTGGGTTATTTTTAGTCCACACATCAGGCTTTTCTGGGACGATGGGTAAACATCCTCCCCATAAAAAGACAAAAAGTGGGGGAATGTAGTAAAAGGAAGCCCTAAGATATAAACCTTGGTATCAGAGGCCTGGTATGAGGCCTGAGGCCTAAACTAAAGTAATGGTCAAGACTTTGCTACCATAAAGCAAAGTTAAGCTGTGAGCCAGAGGCAGGCCCTGCTCACAGAAGCTGGCAAGAAAAGGGCTGATGCTGCAGAAAGAGACATAGCTAAAAGGTACTGAACACCAGATATCAGAACATTTGCATACTTGTACACTCCACACAGATAACAAGGCAAAAGGGTAATATAATGGATAGAGTTGTTTTGTTCGAGCCAACATGTACAAGGTGAAAGGCAGCACCTTACTACATAGAGGGATTGTACCTCATACGTCAGGAGTGATGTGTCACTCGTTTGTACCTGTATATAAGAATGCATCCCTGGGGCGGTGTCTTTGTCCGGCCTAGGAGGCAGTGGAAAGTCCCGCCACTGACTGAGCCGAGTGCATTGCCAAGAGGCACTTTCTCATAGTATGCCCTGTAAAGTAACAATCTAGAGGGAGCTACTGTTGTGTCCAATACGGCAATAAACCTGGCCGACGTGCCTTCATACCTTTCTAGAGCCTGTGTTCATTGGGTGTTCTCTTCGGGTCTACTGTATCAGCTATCTTAGAAGAGCTGGGACAGCACACAGAGGGAACACACGCACGCAGCCGAGTGATATCAACATTGAACAGAGCAGAGCTCCACACCGGTAGCACCTAACAACATCCAGAATGTTAAATAAACTGCGATGGTTCTCCTGGTGCTGTTGCTCAGGACCAGCTCTCTGTACATGTGGTGACTCCTGAATTTTGCGGGGGCACTATTATCTACATGAAGTCATAGAGGAAAAGGAAAAATGGAGAGGGTTCAATTGCTCTGCAAGAGCAGTAGCTGTTTTAAAATATGTAATAATGTATCTATTAGAGAGCAGAAATTATCCCTTAGACAGCTAATTTCATATTTCTTTTTAATCTCAAGTGTTTCTGGTAAAATTCTTGTGATGGTTAAAATGCACACACAGATACATTTTACAAGTGTGGATTGACTTGTACATACAAGTCCTATAATGTCATAGGAATATCACAACCAGACTCATGACCAGGACTTTGAGGTAACCATAAAAAAGATTGCTCCCAGAAACTCCTTCTCAAATTTTATGCTGAGCCCAGTGCTTGGTGTAACAGGGCTTTAGGAATGCCATTGCAGTGCAGATGTTATAACACATAGTTACATATTTTTCTATGGACTATTGAAATATCCCAACCCTTAGTGGATCGTGAGAGAACTTTGACATTTTTTACAAACAATGATCCAGATTCTTCTCTGTTATATCCATCTACCCTATTGACCTCACTGGGGGCATCCAAGAGGAGTCCACTTCTTGACAGGGTGAATCAGGCTCACAAATGGCAACTCCCATAGGGAAATGTGCCATGATGGGAAAAGGCAGTTTCGTTTGTTGAACTGATCCAAAATACTTCATTTTGAGTCAGTTCAACATTAAATTGAAACATGCTGATTTTGTGAATGTTGAAATGTTTTGATCAGAAGTGTCAGAATGAAATAGTGCAACATTTTTGCACTAAATTTGCTGGAATCTTTCATTCAGTGAAAAGTTGATATTTCAACTTTTATTCCTGATTTGGGATGGAAACACATGTTGGAATCACACACAGGATGGAAATTGTGTGTTTTCACTCTGTTGTAGTCATGATGTTTATATGCAGAATGGAAAACAGATGGAGGGAAACCTTTCTCGAAACAAGGCTCAAGTCATACACATAACCATGTGTACACCCTTAATCTGCTTGCATATTGTATTTGTAACTGTATTTTAAGCAGTAATTGGACCTTTAATCATTTTACATTCTGAAACAGACATTTTATTTTATATTTCAGGAAATGTTGTTATTATTGTGGGAGAACATTCATAGGCACAAAGGGAAAAATCAATGGGATTTAGGTGTCTAACCACCCTGTGTGCCTCTGGAAATCTCCCGTTCTTTATTACAGCATGTAGAGGTGTGCAAGATGATTTGCAGAACATATAAGACACAGTCCCTGTCCTAAAGAGCTTAAAATGAAATTGTAAATATAACAAGTGAGGTTAACAAACGATTGGGGTGGCGGAATGAGCTGAAGAACTAATCAGAGTTACAGTAAGAACATCCAGGAGTTATTCAGATTGCGTGTGAAACTAGGGATTGAATATGTAAAGGGATTCAACCTGGCCTCCAGTTCCACACATGTAAGGTTGCCCACACAACTTTTTGCCCAACATTACTTGTACCCCAGTCACTTGTTTCTGATGCTCATTTCTTATTTTAATTTTAAAGCACATTCTGCTACTGGCTTATTATTTTGTTTGTCTGCATTACAGTAATGCCTAAATGCTCCAGCAGAAATCAGAGCCCCGTTGTGCTAGATGCTACAATCATATAATAACAGACGTCCCTTTCCTAAAGAGTTTATGGTCTCAATAGACAAGACAGAGTGTTTTTCTGCAACATTCTTACTTCTTCCTTCTCCTTTCACCTACTCAGTCACAAACACCTTGATCCTGCACTCACTGAAGTCAATGGCAAAACTCCCATTGGCTTTAATGATATAGGACTGGGATGAAAGAGCCTTTCAGTGTGGTAGTGGGAGCATTTCTGATGTAAATAATCTCACCAATATTTATTTGCCATAATACTGGCCTTTACTGGGACTAGTCACATATATAAAGTTCATCACATGCATAAGTGTTTGCAGGATTAGGGCACAAGAAGCTGATTGCTATATGTGTGTACAACTAGTAATAAATGCAGCCAATGCTTCCATAAGTAGGCAGCACTATGTTTTGAGATACTATCAAACTTTGGCCTCACTTACATTTTTTTTTTGTCATTCGAAGGAGTTTATTTTGGTGGTTTAAGTTTGCTGGTGCATTGACTTCCAATGTTATATCTAAATATCTTTAGCGAGTTGTTTAACATTCATGATATTAGATGCTCCCCTTGATTAATTATAAATATTATATAACATAGTTGATGAATAATCACCAATTCCTAACCATAAATGAAATATCACATACTTTATTAAGTGCAGCAGTAATACTGGCAGTACTGTACTTGGTGTCTTCCTGATTTCTTTACTGATGTAGTGAAAATATTTGTATATATACTAATATCATTATTTAAAAAATTACTTTAACTAAAGCCTATTATTAGAATTTTATTCAATCGTTGGAAAGAGGAAAATTGTACAAAGAGAAGGTATATGCCCTTGGCAGATAACATAGACCTGAAAATAAATGGGTTTGCAGAAATAAAACAGGAAGAGGGATCATTAGGAAACCAGCAAGCTGTTGAAAGAACAGTCAGTCAGACAGTGTCATAAAGATTTGAAATGCTGCAGTGTTGTTTTTTTTTATGGCAGTCCTCATTCAGAAAGGTCATGGCAGTATGGAGGATGAAGGGTTATGCTTTATGATCGCTAGTAATTTTAAATGGTGTAAACAAATAAATCCTGAGGATGAGGAAATGTTTATTAGCCTTCAAAGCCTTTGCAAGCATTGAGTTAAGTTAGTGGAGAGTTGTGGGTGATGGAGAAATTCAGTACCTGTAATTATCCCCACTATATTTTAATACCTCTGACAACTGGTCACACAAAGTTTATCTGATAATAAAAAGCATAATTCTAAAATCAAAATATTATGCTATAAGATAGCTCCCAAATAAATAGACATAATGGCTAAGGGCTGTGAGAGTACAAAATGGAAAATACACCCAGCCACACAAAGCAAGAGAGTGATAAAGATGCTAAATGAAAAAGTGGACTTAGGCAGGTTTGCAGGTTGATTTAATAATATTAGGTTAATCCTATTTCTTTAACTTCCCTGAGTCTTTCATGGTTGAACAATGACCACAAGTAATATCGACAGGAGTGTCTCTCAAAAGGATAAGTAACTCCTGTTATAAAAATAATAGGTCATGTTTTCAAAGGGCCTCAGTCTGGTCTCTATTTTGAACACTGGCACTTGTTTACACAGCTGAAGAGATATTAACATCTCTGTGCTCAGGCGATAGAATTTACTCCAGTTCAGTCAGGCTCTTAAGCACCTGCCTAACTTTAAGCAAAAGGTGAGTGAGATAATATCTTCTATTGGATCAACTTCTGTTGGTGAAAGGGATGAGCTTTCAATCTTACACAGAGCTCCTTTTCAAGTCTAGGAAGTGTATTCAGGCCTGGTCTACACTTCAAAGTTAGGTTGATGCAAGGCAGCTTGCATCAATCTGGTTGTGCATGTGAATGGGGACTGTGGCAAGTGGTGGCCAGCACATCCCTTAGCCTGCACTGCTTCCCACAGCCCCCATTGGCCTGGAACAGCGAATGCAGCTCCCACTGGCGGCGGATCGGCTGACCCTGCAGATGCTGCAGGTAAACAAACCATCCCGGCCCACCAGCGGATTTACCTGATGGGCCGCATGCCAAAGGTTGCCAATCCCTGGTCTAGACTAAACTTGTCTCCCACCGATGTAAGTGCCTTGATATGCCAACATAGTAACACTACTCCCTGAGTGGCATAGATCTATGGTCAATGCACTTAGGTCAATGCAGCTGTCCCACAATGCCCCACTGACTGCTCTGGTAACCATTGTGAACTTCTCTGCTTAGGGGTCAAGGAGATCAGAAGCCCCAACTCCCCTTTAAAGCCCCACACATTTTTGGAATTCCTTTTCCTGATTGCCTGGCTTGGCAAGCACCCCTAGCAGCTCCCCATTGTTAAGTGAAACTGCCCAGCTGACTACGCCAGCTAGATGCATTCCTGCCTGTAGTGGATGGGAGATATTGGATCTTCTGGGCCTGTGGGGAGAAGAGACTGTGCAGGAACAGTTCTGAAACAGCGATAGAAATGTCAACATCTAGAAGCAGATTACTCAGGTGATGCCAGAGAAGGGGCACAATAGGGACCAGCAGCAGTACCACATGAAAACCAAAGAGTTGTGGCCACTTTTACAATGAGCTGTATGTCATAATTGAAGGAGACCCTACAACCATGCCCCACAGCACTGTGGATACCTCAGAGAAGCCTGAGTCATAGGCCCCTGCAATGAACACCAAGGAGGACGATGAGGTGGTGGATGAGGAAGAGGAATATGCAGGATAGGTGACTGGGATCCAGCTGTGCGGCGAGCCAGGACTTGTTTTTGACTCCAGCGCTTTCCTGCCAGTCGAGCATGGGCAAGCCCAATGCAGGGGAAGGAACCATGAGTAAGTATGTACATAAATTTTTCATTTCAGAGATGCCCCCCTGACCTGAAATAGCAGGATACAGCTTTTGACTTTTCATTAATTTACTCCTGCTAGAATAGGTAATTGTGCAACCAGGCCGATGAGATGGGGGGAAGCTGGTACAAATTACTGGGGCCCTGCGGTCCGGAAGGGGAGCCCAGGGCCCAGTTTCCTTGGCTTCGTTGTCCCTGTTTAGTTGGTCCTTGCTGGGGGGCCTGAAAAATTTTTCTCACCAGGGCCCTAACCCACTTTTGGAGGCTCTGGTGCAACCAGGAGAGGTAGAGTTGCTCCATGCTTTTCATTCCCCTCTAGAATTAGGCAGGGGTGGGGGGCATGCAGAGCACTTTGTTTATGTACACAGGGATGTCACTGAATCCTCCTCAGAGATCTCGATGAAACTTTCATGGAGATACTCTGCAATATTCTGCTGCAGGTTTCTAGAGATGGCAGCCTTATTTCTTCCTTCACAGTAGAACACTTCCCATGCCAGTCTGAGATAACTTTGGCAGGCATCATTGCAGTACACAGGCTAACAGCATATAGGCTCAAGCCGTTTTGGAAGGCCGGAAGCAGCTGTCCTCTCTGTTCCTTTGTTACCCTCAAGAGTGAGATATCACCAAAAATCACCAACCCCCGGAGAAAATGGTGCCAATATTCGGTGCCATTCTCCTATACTACTAGAATCATGCAACAGAGCAACTCTTTCCTCATTTCCCTCACCCCCGGTGGGCCATACTCACCACAATTGGTGCTGTGACTGGCAGAGTGCACAGTCAATCCCAAGCAGAAGCGAAAACTTTAGGGGAGCAAGGGGAGTGAGTTCAGCATGTTAAGTTTTGTTTTCTATCATGAATAAGCTGAAAATGGTACCTCTGTGTGTTATATCTGCAACTGTTGACATCGAGGCCTTCAGGGTCTCCCTCTGCACACCTGTGGAATGCTTGAACCAGATAAAGAGGAAAAAGAAGAGGTCTTGGGATGACATGCTCAGTGAGATCCTGCAAGCCAGTGCTGCATCAAACCGTGAGCGCAGGGCCTGGAGGATGAACACTGCAGACAGCCTGGAAAGTGTGGGGAGGAGAAAGGTCCAGGAATCCCAATAGGAAAAGGAGAGGGAATTGCACCAGGACATAATGGGGATTCTCAGCATGGGCGGCTCCAGGCCCCAGCACGCCAAGCGCGTGCTTGGGGTGGCATGCCGTGGGGGAGCGCTCTGCCGGTCACCGGGAGGGTGGCAGGCAGGCAGCCTTCAGCAGCATGCCTGTGGAGGGTCCGCTGGTCCTGCGGCTCCAGTGGACCTCCTGCAGGTGTACATGTGGAGGGTCCACTGGTCCCGCAGCTTCGGTGGAGCCATGGGACCAGCGGACCCTCTGCAGGCATGCCTGCGGGAGGTCCACCGGAGCCGCGGGACCGGCGACTGGCAGAGCGCCCCCCGCGGCATGCCGCCATGCTTGGGGCGGCGAAATGTCTAGAGATGCCCCTGATTCTCAGGCGGCAAATACAAATGCTGTAGACCAGCGGAGGGCAACCTTCGGGCAACCTGCCACTGGGAGCTGCAGGACGCTGTGCCTGAAGATGATCAACATCAGCAAAATGTCTCGCAGCCCATAGTCAGATTACCCTGATGGGCTGCATGTGGCCTGCAGGCCACCCACCACTGCTGTAGACTCTAGTGGACCTGCATGTTCAACAATTCTGGGCTTGCTTCCCTCTGAAGCCCATCTGTGAGCATGTGGTACTCACCCCTGAGGTGCCTCCTGCTGGTCGTCCAGGGAATTAGCTCTTCCAGCCTCCAGAGCATCCTCTGTGGGCTGCCGTACTGCTGCTGCTGGCCCCTGTGTCCCTCTCAAGACCTGGTGCCCCTTCTCTTTAGGGTGCTGCTTCCTGGCAATACCCCCACAATCTCAGGCTCTCCCCACCCAGGGGAACCCCCAACTCTCTATCCCCACCTTGCCTCAGTCGTGGGCTACTGCCAGTCACCAACTAGCCCCTGGACCTGCTGCCTCCACCTATAGCGGAGCTGCCCCTCTGCAGCCCTAGTACCCTCTAGTGGACCCTTCCTTTGGCCTGCAAATGGGGCTCTGCTAGGCTGGAGCTCCCCAGCTCCCTGGCCCTTCCTCAGCACTGCTCCATCCTTGATTCTCTGCAGACAACCAGGCCCTGCTCCCTCCAAGACTGGAGAGAGCCTTTTAGAGCTCCTGGCTCCCACTCTTTTTATACAGGCGAGCTGTGGCCTGATCAGGGCGTCGTTGCAGCTGTGGCTGTTTCCACAAGCAGCCGAGGCTTGCTGCTTTCCTAGCAGCAGCCCTCTCCCAGGGCTGATTTCAAGCCCATCAGGCCATGAGCGGGTGACCACTCCGCTACACCATCGAAAACTCAATATTGGGAACTCCACTGCACCTCTATCCCTACCACTGCTCCCCAAGGGGACATTAAATACAATCACAGCTTCATCTGTTAGTTTGTATCTGTAATTTAAATTGACATGAATGTTCTTTCCCCTTTATAAGTTCTGTTCTCTGAATTAATTTAAGTTTTATTATGTTTTCAATGTATTTGTTTTAAAATTGCACTTTTTTTGCACTGATTTTGTTACAAAATAAAATTCTGTTGTTTGGAACATAATTCATCTTTATCAGTTCACAGTTGGTGCTGCCAAGTGCTCAGCAGTTCTGAAAGCAACTAATTTCCTTTTACTGCATGGAGTTGCACAACTCATCGGATCATTCACAAACAAAATTAATAAGTGCAGTAACAATGTTTTATTCCTATATGCATTGCATGTGATTCCAACCAGGACAAAAAAGAACAGTGCCAGGTAGAGCACAGTAAAACAAAAGCATTACTGTGTCTCACTGTTAAAATAGTCTTTCAAAGCCTCCCTGAGCCATATAGCTCCCACACTGAGCTTTTCTAATTGCCCTTGTATATGGCTGTTCAAATTCAGCAGAAACTTTCTCCCCTTTATTTCACAGATACTATGCAGGCTACATCAGGCAGTTATAACCATTGGGGTATTTTTTCTCACTAAGATACGATCTTGTGAGTAAACGTTCCAGCCTATCTCCATCAACCAAAAGCAAATTTAACTCTCATTCTGCACCTGTTGAGCTGGTAGTTGAAACATTCCTTGATGCTGTCGAGATGGCTGGTGTATGGCTTCATGATTTGTTTCTTCTTGTGGCTCTGCAAATATGGCAGGATTCTGCACCCTGTGCTTGCAAGGTGCATGACAATAGTGCAGAGCTGTGCAGGCTCCACACTTCTGTCAGAGATGGTGGAAATCCAGGACAGTGATTCGGGTTTGTGGGTATTTGAAAAAAAGTTCTGCAAATTATGGGAAACAGATAATATTATGGGTTCTTTTATTGGACCAACTTCTGTTGGTAGAACAGAGAGAATCTTTTGAGCTATCCAGAGCTCTTCAAGTCTGGGAAAGGTAATGAGAATGTCTGAGCTAAATTTAAGTTGGAACAGATTGTTAAGTATAGAAGTTACCACCTGTTACAAGGAACAATTCAAAGTGAAGTGGGTCATTAACACCTGTGGTCATAGGTCAAAGGAGAGTTGGTAGGTTAAAGATTGTTGTAATGAGATATCAAATCAGTATCCTTATTAAGTCAATGATTCTTTTTTGTCTAGCAAATTTATGAATTTAAGCTACTGGACTCATCTGTTGAAGGTGTTGTGCAGGTTTCCTTTGAGGACAAGGGCTCAGAGGTCAGATATGGAGAAATTGCTTTGTGTAAAGTGTTTGCCCACAGTTACTAAGGTTTTTTGTTTTTTGTCTTTTACCGTTTTTCTAAGTGAGTTCATTTGAGAATGCAGTGATTGTCTGGTTTCACCCACATAATTGTTGGGGCATTTGATGCACTGGAAGAGGTACACCACATATTGTGATAGGCATATGTAAGACCCATGGATCTTGAAAGGGGTGTTGTGGGAGGTATTGATCATCAAAACAATAGAGATATATCTGCAGGTTTTACAACTGTTGTTCTGGCAAGACCTGCTGCTTCTTTGAGTTGGTGTGTTCTGGTCTATGTGGAGATTACTTTGGATGAGGAGCTTGACTCATAGACTTTAAGGTCAGAAGGGACAATCATGGTCATCTAATCTGACCTCTTGCACATTGCAGGTCACAGAACCTTTCCCACCCACTCCTGTAATAGACTCTGACCTCTGGCTGAGTTACTGAAGTCTTCAAATCAGGTTTAAGACTTCAAGTTATAGAGATTCCACCATTTACACTAGTTTAAACCCACAAGTGACCCATGCATCATGCTGCAGAGGAAGGCAAAAAAACCCTTTGGTGAGGCTGTGGGTAGTGTTTGAAGACCAGAAGAGGGGGTTCCGGAAATATTTCTTTCAAGATGTGGTTCCCACAAGTATGTAATTGTTGTAATTGTTTGATGATATCCTGTATGAGTTCCAATGTGAGGTGGTAGGTTTCTATTAGGGATGTGTGGGTGGGGGGTTTTATTTCTGTATTGAAGCAGGTTCTCTCTGAGTATTTGGGTGGCCATTCCATGATGTGATCTATTTCTCTGGTGGAGTGTCCTCATGTGATAACGGTGGTTTTAAGTGTTTTAAGGTATGTATCCTGGACGTTCTCCTTGGAGCATATTCTGTGGCATCTGAGTGCCAGGCTGTAGATAACAGATTTCTTGGTGTGTTTGGGATGGTTACTGGATCTCTGAAGGTAAGTTTGGTGATCAGTAGGTTTCTTTTATATGGTTGTCTGTAGGGTTCTATTGTTGAGGCTGACTGTGGTGTCCAGGAAGTTGATGCTGGTGTGGCAGTGTTCTGGAGAGCATTTGATGGATGGGTGGCAATTGTTGAAGTTGTGTTGGAGTTTAGTCAGAGCATGAAAATATCATAGATGTATCTGAGGTATAGCATTGGTTTTGTTGTGTATTTTTCAAAAAATTCTTCCCCAAGGTGGGCCATGAAGAGGTTGGCATAATTGGGAACCATCCCAAATGAAGAAAGTCATGACTCTGTTTCACAGTATCTGAAAAATGAAGCACTACAATGTAAAAAGCTTTTATTGTTTAGAGATTTCATATTTCATTTTAAGACTGGAAAAGTCTGAAGTGCATTTTAAGGTAGAATTTTGTTTATATAAACATGTATTTTAAGTCATTTTTATTGACATCAGCATGGAAAGAGGATCTCTGATTTTCAGAGTTCATCTATGCCTGAGGTTTATTCTTACTTGAAATTAAAATATTCTGTTTATGACATCACAGTTGGTTGTTGCATAATTTTGTTAACAGAAGAGTATGACCTCAAAGGAGAAATGAGCAGATTAACTATCAAAAACAAAGGTCCTGTTTTCCTGCAAATGTATCTAATAATAAAAAGAACCAGAGAAAGAAAAATACAACAATCTGTGCTGTGCAACCAGAAAGTCTCAAGAAAGAATGCTTTTCAAAGAAGTCATCTGGCCTGAAATGACAGTTTGCCTTTGTACATTTAAAGTATTAAAATAGTGTATATGGTAAATTTTCAGTACTCTGTATGACAAATCTGATATTTTATGCAGTATAAAAATATCTTATTTTACAACATACATTAATGCAAGAAATCACAACTTTGAATGTATTAAAATGACAATGGTGTCTGTCTTCTATGAGTCCCTCAAACCCAAGAAGAGTGGGTTGACTTTCATGCTATTATCTGCATTGGGAGTTGTGGGTGTTCATGATTTCATTAGAAATAAGAGATGCAGCAAGGAGGCAGAATTGTTGGAAAGAGATATTTAATGAGCAAGCATACAAACTATTGTTACATGCTAAGAGGCCTGTGTTTTGTCTGGTAGGAGCCTGGCCCAGCTTGTCTTTATTGTAGACTTTGGCAAATTGAATTTGCAAACTTATGGTGTCCTATCATGACGGGTAATTTGCTTGACAAAGAGGACAGATGAGGAAATAGCTTGATCTCTCTTGGCTAGATTGTGTAATGATGATCTACCCTGGGTAGGATGCAGCAATTTGTTGCACTGTCTCTCAGGAAACGCATGATGAAGATTGTGGGTTCAGAGCCATAATCTCCCTCCTGGCTACTCCATGGCTGGGGAGGGAGTAAACTGCAATTGGTGTATCTTTGGTGCAGCCCAAGCAGCCCAATGCACTGGCACAGCTACTTTGCCTGATGAAATGGACATGGGTAGAGCCAAGAATCGGCCCATTTTCTACTCTGTTCTTCATTCTCCTATCCACCTGTACCTAGGAGACTAGTTGGGATGGGATAGGGATGGGATGGGGAGAAGTAGCTCACTGGAGTCTGCTTTGCTCCCCATCATTCTCCCCATTACGTTCTTTGCTCCGTCATGTTAGCTGGGTCAAAATTTAGCCCTATATTTTTACTCCAGCATATACTGCTCTTTCAGCTATTTGTATCTATATTTTCCTGACAGCATAGACAGCCAATTTGCATAGGTCTGCTAATTGATTTTACTCCCACTGAAGTCAATGGCAACATTTCCATTAATTTTAATGGGAGCAGGATTAGACCTATTTACTTTATAGGAAAAAAATCCCTTTCCCTTTGCACCATGTAAGTGAGAGCAGATTAATGCTTTGAATATATATATACATACACATGCACATACACATACATGCATTGTAGAAATGAATGAAGGTGTGATAAAAATCTCATCATAGCTGCTTCTAATTTCAGAGAGATTCAAATCAATAATGTTCTGAATTAGACTGTATATGTTTATATAGAAAAAGTTCTATATGAAAAAGTTCTAGTTTTTACCATGGTGTCTTGGAAAGAGAAATAGGATATGTACCAAAGATTAATACATGCAGATAATGAATTCTGAAGAATTCTGAGCATGATTCATGAAGATTTGTATTTATGTTTTGTTGGAGCTTTTAAGTAACTCATCTGCTGTATCTCATGTTTATTTTGCAGGCGCTGGTAGAAAGACTTAATGTTGTTTTCCAGTTTAATTGCATTTCTCTTTTGGGGCTCAGATTAGTTAAAGCTTTGCAAGTGCAGAACCAACAAGCTTTTGGGAGCTTCTGCAGGCCAGCACTAGCTAAGCTGTTTTATTTGAATTGACAAGAGCTCATAATGAATATAAAACCACATCCATAATCTCCTGCTGAGTGATGAGTAAACTGGTTTAGATAAAATCAGTCCTACCATTTTCTCCTTGAACTTTTCTTCATTTTTAGAACCCAGACCAAACTTTTAGAAAATTCTGATGTATCTAGTAAAGGAACCACCAAACTCTTTCCCTCAGAAGTGGAGATGGGAGAGGTCCAACCATCCCATTTTTCCCAACACTCACTTCCCTACCTCACACTGCCTTTGGAGGTAAAGACCAAGTAGTAGACTCCTGCCCTTTCACAAAGCAGACAGCTGAGACATTAATTTCACCTAAAATCTGGTGGTCATTTTTTTGGGCAGGTATTTTTCACTTCAGTAGTGGGATCCACAAACACCCTGCTGAGTCCTGCAGTTGCTAGCTCATTAATAATGTTGAAACATGCTGTGGTTGAGAAAGGTGTCACACAAAGCACTTCTGCATTCTCAAACCCTCGTTGCCCTTAACAGGGCTCAGAAGCCACTTACACATGGAAGATGTGTGATGAGATTGGATGGAAGAATGGGCCGGCCAGTCTTTCTCTGAAAAGCAGATAGAGGGCAACAGGTTAGCAAGCTCTGTCCCCTAAATATGGCAGAGGGAGCTCTGAATCCTAAATCTGCCCAAGGCTTGCTGCTGGGTCTTCCACTTTGGAGATGATATCCAAGCAGGGAGGGTATAGGCCTCTATGTGGGGAGGGCATCTCTGATGTCTGTGACTTAGTTACATATCTAGGAATATGAGGTGCCAAAAAGATCATATAAACTCTTATGTAACTCCTCATAGAAACTGAATAGGGATTTCAGATCTCTTGAAGTGTTCCAATCCTTTCTCTTGTCACGCTTCCACTACAGTGTAATACATTTGGGCTATTGAGGAAGGCTGTTGCTTGATGGTGTTTAACCTGACCTTTTTTGTCCTTGTTCATGCCTTTGAAAGTATTACTACATCTGAAAGTCTTTCAGTTATAAAGATTACATGTAGTACAAAGATGATACAAAAAATCTACTCATTACCTCTGAGAAATATTACTGTAACTACAATGTACAGTTCATGGCTGATAAAACAAGAGAAGAAGTTCAGAGAAAAACAGCATGAGTTAATCCCACAATAAGTGTATGTTAAAGTTGTGACAGATGTGGAGCTGATATGTAATGTTATTATTGCTGACATGTATTTTATGAACAATGTGTGTGAGAGTGTCAGTGAGGG
Organism: Gopherus flavomarginatus; assembly: GCF_025201925.1. Taxonomy (NCBI): domain Eukaryota; kingdom Metazoa; phylum Chordata; order Testudines; family Testudinidae; genus Gopherus; species Gopherus flavomarginatus. The sequence goes on along the minus strand of NC_066617.1, from coordinate 302,501,711 downwards.
CAAATTATTGCATATTGGGCTATTAAAATTTCCTATGTGACTATTGATCTAACTTATATTGGGGATAGTAGAATGCTCACTATATGCCTATGCTGCTTGAATTCAGTGGGGTCTGTGCATGAAGGCTACGTAATGGCTTCTCTAAAAATAACATCCAAATGTGCTTGAAAGACAGTAGGGCAAGCTGTTTGCTTCAAGGATCCTATCTCCAACAAGTTCAAAAGCAAAGCTTGGAGTTACCAAATCAAAGCAACGTAAACCAATTAAAAAGTGTCCTGTTGCCTGTGAAGATGATTAGTTGTCATGGGCTGCTCAGAGAGTTGTTAGTGAGCTCTGACAGTAAAATAAACTGACAAAGAGGAAATCTGTGGAAATGTGTCTAGGGAGCTAGTTCTACCAGGTTCCCCAGGTGGGACATGTTTAAACACCTGGTAGGCTAGACATGTGTATAGTCTTTTTTATTGTTTTTAAAATGTTTTCTCTTAATGCTTTAGTTCCAAATATATAATGCTTTGCTTTAAGGAGGCTGATTGATCCATAATTACTAGCCGTTGTCCCAGAGGGAACAGAATTGTAGTGTCTGGACATGAGTTAGATCTGCTGAAGTAAATCATGGTTGATAAACATGGGACTGAACCTTAGAGCCTGAACTGAGAGTGGGAGAATCACATAATTCCACCCCAATGTGGACAGCTAGAAACCTGAGCACTAGAAGGGGTGTGATCAGAGAGATCAGGAGGGGTTAATTATATATATACATATGTTATCATCTCATATTTAAAAAAACATGAGGGGAAAATGGGGAGACAAACTTTAAGGAAATCTTTCTGGAGTATCTTGTCTTCCTGTGTCTCTGTCAAGATTGTAATGCCTCCTTGATGGGCTTTATTTTGGTATCTGTTTGTTTGCAGCATCAAGCACATTGTAAGCACTTAACAACCATCAACAACATTATTGGGCCACAATCATAAGTGAAAAATAAAGGAAATGATGAGAGGTTGTTACAGCAGAATGAAAGATCCGAAAGACCCAAAAGACCAAAATGGTTTGGGCACATGCAATGTGCAAATTTAAATTCTGGTTCTAGCTACACTGGATTTACAAGGAACAGTTTATTCTTCTGTGTGAAGAAAATGGCTACCAACTAAGAGATTTCCACTAGAATTGGAGGTGGAATACACCAAAGAGGTGCATGGAATTACTTGGAATGTTTTTATTTGAAAAGTATGAGGGAGTGAGGTTGTTTATCTTGTGTGATGTCATGCAGTGACTTCAGCGTAAAGCAAAAGACTTACAGTTTGTGGCCAGGTCCTCAGGGTTCACTCTATCTTCTTGCAGCACTCTCATGGCTATGTTGACACCCTAATGGGTCAGTGCAGCAGCTGGGAGCAGTAGACATGTCTTTTTGCCAGCTCTACACAACCAGAGGGTTTCTTTACATTGGGGTAATCCTCCTATGGCAGACTACATGAACTTTAGGTCCAGAATTAACTAACAAAGTGGCAACCCAAGGCTCTGACCATAATGCCTGTGGACTTCAGTGAGCATTGACTTGGATAACAGAAGTATTTCTATTGACTTCAGTGGGCAATGAATGTATAGGACTAGGCCCATAATGTATATGAATATTATGGCATGGTTTCTAGCTATTTTTTCATAATATGATCAAGCCAACTGATTATTTCCCCTTCACTAATGTTGAAAAGAATCCCAGCATTAGAAGGGATTGCAAGGGTCATCTAGTCTAACCCCCTGCCAAGATGCTCAATAGTTGAACAAGAAGGTGAACAGAAAATAAAAAGCTTTTTAGATCACAAATAAAAAGGGACAAAATCCAGTCATAAATCAGCCTTTTTATACATCTACAGCCAAACAAAGATACTGAACTTTATTATGATTCTATCTTTTTATTTTATTACTTAAATTTGCAGTGTCAGCCCTTACACAATGTGTTTAACTTTTTATTTTTACAATGGGGATTGTGTGTCTAGTGGGTAGCTGAAATGTGTAAAATTATGGTGAAATATTATTCAAACATTTAATGAATTTAGTGACAAACAGATACATTCATTTAGTCTGTATTTTATCTACTATGTTTTACTTAAAAAACGGAAAAAAAAGAAAAGAAAAAAGACAAATACCTATAACAGGAATAATATAATTTCAGGTTTTCATAAAAGACAATGTAATCTATTCCCCAAGTTATGGCAGATTTTTTTTATTTGTACTATACTATATATATATTTGTAAATAGATCTTATATAGTTTAGTATTCAGTATAAATGCTGTCAGTTTTGTTATTGTAAAAATCTCTAGTTATTCTTAGCCTGTGTATTGTGATCTTCTGACCATATACTCTGTGCTTATGCCCACCTACCCACAATCCTTGGAGTCATCACTAGCATAATTCAGCATGTGAATGTACAATGCTGTATCATAGGTAGGTTTGGAAGGAATAGTGGTAAATATCAATTTCGCTGTATTCACAAACCGATGGAAAAATATTTCCATCTATGATGATAATAATGTACATATAGGTAATGTAATGTAATAGGCTGCTTGAGAACTTACTAGAGTTTGATTTAAGGATATTTACTTTATATATGTTGACCTTTGATGTTGACAATTTGTGTTTCAAAGGTTATAAAATTATAATGTCTCCTGTCATTAAATAGTTCCTGTCTGACATCCCCCCTCATAATTTCCTGCGAAAATCCTGTCGAAGCTGTGAAAATTTAAATCAATATACAGAAAAAATGCCTAAAATGCATAATTTATCAAAACTGAAATTTTAAATAGTTAAAAATTGGAAAAAATGCTTAAAAATAAACACTCATAATATCTGTTGAAATTATATAATAAAATTTGAATTCTGCCAAGCCCAATCATAGCTCAGTAATTCCTTGGCTGAGTGAAGAGAAACCCTTTAAATTCGGGACCAAATGGCTCTGTAGTCCTGTCAAAGCACTCAGCTGCTGTCAGCTCTTGTTTCTTTCACATAGCTGTTATGTCTGCAGATTTTTTGGATGCTACATCTGCTGTTTGTGGCATTTCAGGAAGAATAACAAGGACAGCCAGAATTCAGAGCTGAGGAAAATAATAGTGGCATCATCAACAAAAGAAATCTCTAAATATGGTATCTCAAATGGGAGCTTGATCTGAGGTCAGGTTGAGACATGCTAGGAGAGATGCAAAGACCTTGGATTAAATAGTGCAAGAGGGATGGTGGAGAGTGGTGGGAGGGAAAGAGTTGGGAAGGGTAACAATTGAGGCAGTGGGGTGGGCCGCGAAAATAGATGCAAGGGGGAGAAAACAGGCCTTCAGGCCATATCCTTGTGAACCTGATCCAACTCCCATAAGAAATAAGAAGGAGGCTTCCATTTACTTCACTTTTAGCTGGACAGGGCCTTTCATGAGAAAGGCTGGGAATGAACATAGAGCAGAGTAGGAAGCATTTTCGTTTGTGGGCATAGGCTTGGCGTGAAGTTGTCATGGTGGTAGATTTTGAAATATGTATTTTGTGGGAAGAGAGGTGGTGGGCTGAGAGTGGGACAGGGAGCAAATCTAAAGTCTTTTAGTAACCACTCTCCCTCTTTGACAACTTTCCATCATAATAAATGCATTTAGGCATGATAGGCAGGGTATCAGAAATATGAGGTCGTGCTGGTATGCAAAAGGATAAGTGCAGTGCTAATATAATTTCCTTCGACTGAAAGATCCAAAGTATTTGCTCAAATAAGTTAAAATTATTTTTTCATAGGTTTTTATTTCGGTTATACTCATTGTTTCCAAGTAAATTATGTTATTTAACTAACAGATTGCAGACATTTAAGACATGTTTTTTTTAAATTGTTTTCTGCATACATAATGAGTTTTACATCTTTATTTTACGAGTTAGGCTACACTCTGTAGGCCTGGTTCTCAGTGAAAAATTTGGAAAACATTCAGATCACTTGATGGTGGGAGGGAGGGAATCAAGAAAGGAGCAGATCTAAATAGTTATAGGTATAGATAACTGAAGTATGTGGGGCTGATTCCTCAGGAGTTTGCAAGGTTTATTGGATGTGCAATAGGACATCATTTAAATTGGATTATGATTTCATTTTGTTAAAGGGTCCACTCACTGTAGGTGTGCCTCCTTGTGGTGGGGTCTGGGAATTAGCTCTCACCTAGTCTGATGCCCCCTTCCATTGGCTGCTCACACTGTGGGCCCCCCGTCTGTGACTCGGAGAAGCTTCCTCGTTGTGACTCAGCCCTTGGGCAAGGTCACTATATAGTCCCTCCTGTCATGGGGTGTAAGGACCCCATCTGGCATGGTGACTAAGGAGTTAATACAGCAACCATTAGCCAATGCAGATTGGCAGGCTCACAGCAGCTGGGAGAATAAAAGACCTGAGAAGTAGAAGGACAGGGTGGCTGCCAGAGGAACGAGTAGGCTGGAGAAGGAAAGTCTTGCCAGCTAGCTGATGAAAAGCCACCCAGAGACAACACCCTAGAGAAGGGACGACTGGATCTACACAACTAAGGGAGGTAGAAAAGAGCTCAGGGCACAGAAAGAGGAGTTGTTGAAGCTTGATTCTGCCTGTCTGGTTTAAGGGCCCCAAGGTGGAACCCAGTGGACTGGGTGGGCCTGGGGTCCCTTACCAACCCCTCAGAGTCTTAAGAACCAAAGGGGTTTCTAGACCCCTGAGGATCAGGACTAAGCTAATCTCACCAGGTATAATAGGAAACCATATATCTCAATGGGACTGTGGTCAACACCTTTCATAGCCAGAATGGGATTACCATAGGGGCTCAGGCAAGAGGAGCTGACTGACTGCCCCGCCAGACCGAGTAGGCTCTGTGCAATGCTGTGCCTGACTAGAAGGGACATTGTTGCATTAGCACATCTGCTCACACTCCCATTCCTGGGTGACAAAGTCCCACTGGACAAGATGTCCAGATGCTGTCTCAGATGGTCTTCCATTACAAGTATCTTGGTCTTGTGCCACTTTCCCAGTGGCTGGTGGGGGAACACAGGCCCTACTTCTATACTGGGTTCCAGCCCAGGGGCCCTATAACCAGCAGCCAAGGTCTGCATAGTCCCATTCCTTGCTGCTGTTTCCCTGGTCATCTTCCTACCCAGCCTTTCTCAGACTTTCTTCCATGTAACTTCCATAGGTTCACTCTTCTTTCAGGGCTAGGGCTAGGGCTTATTCTTCTTCCTCAGTGTCCTCCTCATCACCTTTCTGAGAATCCTTCCTTTCACCCTCTTCTGCTCTCAACTTCCTAGCTTTGTACTAACCAGCCTGCTCCTGCCCCACTAGGACTCATAATCAGCTAAGTCTGTCCCTCCCTTCAAGTGCAGCCAAGTAGCATAACTGGGCTCTTAGGCCAATATTAACACCTTCAGGGCCTCTGTGGGGTACATACCCTATCACACATTAATATTAAAAGCTATTTTTTCAGAGAAGAACACAGCTGATTTTGCAAGATGACTGGGTGAGACTGCACTAATGGCATTGTCTCAATATATCTTTTTAATAGTTATTATATAATTGTCTGGAATATCCATTGTACATCTAGAGCACTAAGAATACCATACAGTAGATGTACAGTAAGAGTAATATTATACTCGTGATCTGACCACCCTTATTATTCTTATTACTATACAATTACAATACACCTGTCAGTGTCAAACTTTAGCAATTGTCTTTGCCAGTATTTTCCCTTTACTGGGAAGTCTGCTCCACTTTTGCTGAGGGAATATACTGAATTCACCAGAAAGATATTAGTGATTTTTATTTTAAGTACATGTTAATGGTTTAATGAAAAATATTTGTATTCATACAATTCTCTTGGACAGCCTCATACTTCAGTGCTAATTTTGTATCAAAGAGGGGTGGGATTCCTTAGCCCAGCCCTCAGCTCTTGCGTTGAGCTCAGTCCACTGTTGCCAATATTTTTAAAAGCTCAAGGAAATCTGGGTCTTTGAGGCTTAAACTCTATGTGCTGTGTGAAGTCTGGCAAATTGTTATATAACATTTCAATCAATGTTTGTAATCATCACAGGTCTCTCTGTGAGTTAATTGAGTGTTATCCTCATTTTGCAGATGGAAACTGAGGCAGAAAGGTAGTCCAAGGGAGAATCATACCTCCTGCTACATTTGACTGAGAATTATGCAAATAAGTAAAACAATAGATGAATATTGATAGACAATAATATTTTGAAAATTCCTAGCTGAACTACAGTTGTTGAAATAAAACTATTGTAACGACATGTGTTAACAGCATACAATACTCCTTAGATAATACACTCTGTATCTCTACCAAAGGGCCTACATTTCAGCTATCTTATTATCATGGATACAATTAGATTCACCTTAATATTCATTTACTCAGTGTGATTTAATTTATTATTTCTACAGAGTGTCCTTCATACATTCTGTCTGAACACGTGGTACAAGGAGTTAAAAAATAATGAGAATTATTATGACAGGGAGAATCCCTGTCAGAAAAGTGAGAGAAATTGAATCAGTGCTTCTTCTTGCCAGCCTGGCTCCATCCCCTTCTGTGACAGAGTTACTCACTTGCGGAAGTTGTTCCTCCAAAGGAACAGGTATTGAAGGTGGTTTGCAACTCTGTGCACCCATGCCAGGATGACCTACTATCACTGCAGCCTGCATATAAATTAAAGAGCAAACTTTCTTAAGAGCAGGAGGAGGAGTGGGTTTAGCAAGATCTCAAAAGTTGAAATGTAAACCAATCACAACATTAACATTTTTGCAGGGACATAGCACTGCCTCAAAGTCTCCTTCTAGAAATAAAACATTATCATGAAGGTGGAGAGTGACAGTGAGTTTTTCCATTTCTCTGATCTGATGCACTGTGACCTTATTTATTGTAGGCACATCTCATTTCAGCTAGAAAGATGTTCTATAATTCTAGGCTGCTATCCATAATAATTTCAGGAGTGAGCATTCTTTTACTCTTCAATTATCTCATGGTTCTTTTTCCAGTGACTCAGAAAGTGAAAGGTAATTTTTGGTTACAATTTTTTTACTTGTGCATTCTAATGAAATAGTGTTAAAAATGTTGTTACAAAACAGAACCAAAAAGCATGTGAATGTTTCCTTATCACAACTCCCTTTCTAGAAATTCAGAGAACTAGATATTTTTATCTCATATTGAATATTTGGAGTTCTGAAGAAATACAAGATGGCTTTCCCCTGAAATTCCCTCCAAGAAGCATAATATTATGTATTTTAATGAGAACATTTAGACAGCATTCCTTTGTCATTTTAGATGTGGCTGACATTCTTGTACCCATTTATGATGGAATATAAACAGAGTGAGCTTATTTTATCTCTCAATAAATTGTGTGTATTTGTGTGTCTGTTTCTGTCCCCCTTTGTTAAATAACTCTTTTGGACTCTTATTCCCTCTTTATTTTGAAGAAAAAACTCCTCCTTTTGTGTTTGTGGTTTCTCATGTAGGTCCCCAACTGATGTAAGGTAAGGTGTTTATGTTGAAAATATTTCTAAAATGTTTGATCATGTTAAGTTGAATTCTATTCCAGCTTTGTCAGATGATTTCAAAGAAAAAACAATTGTTGAACACAATTTAATCCTCTTCCTAGAAAATTTCCTATCAGGCAAGCATATAAATTTATATAAGAGCATTCTGAAATTACAACAGACAAATGGAAAAATGTATTTCTATAAGAATAACTTGACAGTATTATGTATTATCGTATTCTGACATATAAAATACTCATTTTAAAAACGTACATGCTGCATTACTTTCCCTTATGTCCTTCAGCTGCACTTCACCCTACACTTCTAAACAAAAAGTACCCCATGGTGCTTCTGATTGCAGTTGTATTCACTGACTATACTTACTCTGTCTCATAGCTTTCAAACTAGGGTGCCTAAATCTGTGTTTAAGCACTTACATCACCACATCTAGATGTAAATGTCTAACTTTAGGCACTAATGTTGAAAGCTGTGGGTTTTTTAAAATATACGTTTAAAATGCTAAATTGGGAGCTTATACTATGTTTTGTTTTAGCTAAAAATGATCTATTAAAATGTCATCTGCTACCTTTAGATGTCTATTATCAGCCTTATTATGCATAGATCTGAAGTAAGACATGCATAAAAATATTTTTGATTGACATGTTCATTATGCATGAATTTGACATTTCATGTATGTATAATGGTCGTGCACTAACTTGATGGTTTAGTATCAGTGACTTTATTTATATTTTTTCGTTTAAAGAATAAATATTCAACAGCAGAGTACAGTGCTTCTGTCTGGTGTCACTCATCTCACACGATGCCTGTCATTGTAGAGCTTAACAAAGCTATGAGTATTGTTACCGGGACTTTACGTGCAACTCTGTTTCCAGAGTTGCCAATACTTAGTAACAAAGCATTGCCCCATGTTTGCTGTGAGAAGGCTTGTATCATGCTGCTGGCCAAGACCCATGTGAAGAGTGACCTGCCTTTGTACACAGACATCTTCAACCACCCGCCACCTCACCTGTCTTCTAGACACCCTTTATGGTCAGGACATGATGGTTGAATCTGCTTGGTGCAGTGAGTGGTCAGAGGTGACAGTTGTTAATCACTCTCTTGTCACTGACCCAACCAGCTGTCCATCAGGTTTTGATCTGTCAAGGCACTTGCTGTCTTCTGTGAACTGGTATCGAGAAGGACAGGGCAATTGTACAGTCAATCTCTTTAAATGCGGTTTTTCTATTGACCCACTGACTTATTTTGATTGCAGGCTATTGGCTCTCTATCTGGCTGACGATGACACCATCAAATGGTTGGGCACATTACGTGTACACTGAGAGAGATTTAAAGAATACTGGCCGTGGATGTTTTTTTCTAGCTGTCTGTTTTACATAATAGAATATAAATAATTCAGTGCTACAGTTTTTTCCATTTTCCCTTTCTCATTGTCAGAGTTATATGCACACAATTCCAAGTAAGCCACTCTCCCAGGGAGCTCCCTCAGCTACCCTGTACGATGTGCTGCTTTGCCTGATCCATTGGCTCACGGTCATAAACACACCCAGGCTGTTTCCTTTTAATAACATGTACCTTTTATTCCATAGTTTTTACAAACTGAACAGTATACAGGCATATTGCAACAGGAGCTTTCCACATACCTTCTATCCTTCATACAGCCCACCCTCTGAGCTCCTCTCCTACCACTTCCTATTCCTCCCACTTATATCCTCCCAGTCACTGCCAATTGCAAGACTAGGCTAGTAAATACCACCCAGGTGCTCATTATCCCCCAGTAGAAAAGTGGTTAGCTTTCAGCTAAGCCGGCAGCCTTTTCTGTGCTGCAGCAACATCAGTAAACAGGGTACTGTTGCTAGCACTCTGTCATAGCCACACTTAGGACATTATTATTTGCATCACTAGATTCACTAGCACTTTCCAGCTACTTTGTACAGTGATGTACAACAGCTACAAATCCAGCTTTACTCACCCTTGCTTGTCTGAAATGGAGAGACAAACGTTCAAGATTGTGCTTTTTGGCCCCTTGCAATCTATCAAAAAGGCCTCCTATTATATCATACAAGAAGTATATAAAGCTTGAGACAATGAGCCAGATTCTGTTTCCTTTTATGCTGGTGTATATCTGGTGTACATCTGACTTCAGTGGAATTACTCTGGCTAATGTGATATCCTTTATTACGTACCACTTCTTTTTCAATATTCTTTCCCGGAATCAGATTTTACTTAGCCATATGCTAACACTGCCATTTAGTTTAGAGGTGAAGGAATGCAAACATTACCTGTATTTGAGTATTTATATTGCTTCTTCCATAGAACCCTGTGAATTAACACTTTGGAAACGTTCTTGCTTGGCTACTTTCTGTGTTTTGTAGGACAGTAGAGGAAATTACTTTGAGCTGCAGCAAACACAAAAGCTACAAGTCCAGAGAAACCTGTATAAAAGCCTATTCTTACTAAAAAACCTCTTGTCTCAAATGTCCTGAGTACAATTCTGCTTACCTTTGGTAAGAAGCGAAATTTTGTTAGTACTTTGAAGATCACATACTATGTCTACAGTTGGAGCTGGAGATGTGATTTCCTGTGGTGTAGACATACTGGCACTAGCTCTAATTGAGCTAGCATGCTAAAAATAGCAGTGTAGTTGTGGTAGCATGGGCAGTGACAAGCTGTTGCACAGGCTGGCCACCCCAAATGTGTACCTATGGGCTCCAGGCAGCTTTGTACTCAGGGCATCTAGCCTATGCCCTGCTCACCACTGCCTGTGCTACCATGGCTACATAATTTTAGCATGCTAGTTCTCATCAAGCTGTTGTGAGTATAGCTATGCAAGCTGGGAATCACACCCCTAGCTCCAAGTGTAGACATAACCTAACTTGTCACTGTATTCAGTAGGAGAACCAAGGCAGCTCAAAAAGAAAGGAAAAAAATATTACAATGATTCATTTGGCTTCTCCATAAATCAGAGTACCTTCATAACCTGACAAACTATTTAGCTTATGATTTCTGGATATATGGTTTTAGTTAATCAGACAAAGCTGAGTTCTTATACTTACTAAGTATCACCTTTTATTATCAATTTTAGTGAAGAAGGTAGAACCTGTGAAGCTCAGGATAGGTTCACCCATGGAAGAAATATTAATATTTGGGTAGCGTGATGATGGATGATCCAAGGTGGCCCATATACAGAAATAGCCCATGTATGAACTCCCCAAGAGTTCTGCCTTTCCTGTCCATGCTTCTGAAGAGCAATTACATATGAAAGGACTTAGTTAAAACTAAACAAGAGCTTGTTTTTAGCCCTGCTTTTACAGTAATACAAAAAAAAATGAAAGAAAATATTGGGAGAAAATGACAGAAGCAAACGACATACGTTATATAAATGTGTACATGAGTGCAGCTGGGGCTCGACCCTCTCCGGCGGGAGGAGGGGAGCCACACCAGCTCACTACACACCGGTGGATCCGGGAAAATAGCCCGGCAGTCCTCGCGGCAACCTGTAGGGGCAAGGGGCTCAGGTCCTTCGACAGGACTGAGCCGTAATAACCGCTATGAGCCTGGCCCTAGGTCACGGCAGGGCAGCGAACATTGTGTCAGGAAGCTCAGGCCCTTGGGCAGGGCTGAGCAACAATAACAGTTAAGGCCTTGGCCCTAGGTCAGGGCGCGCAAGTAAACACTGAGTCAGGGAGCTCAGGCCCTTGGGCAGGGCTGAGCAGTAGTAACAGTTCTAATAGGCTTTGGCCTCCTCAGGCCAGGGAGAGGGGGTGTCTGCCACCGAGGAGTTGGGTGGCAGGAGGGACGCAGGCCCTCCCACTCCACTGCCCCCAGCCCGGGGCCTTAGCAGCGGCTTGTGATCCGCTGCTCAGTCAATGGGGATCCTGGCCGCAACACACTGACATAGGCTCTCGTAAGGCTGTAGCCAGACTGGGGTCGGCTGCCCCTGGGCTACTTCTGTACTCCCCCTTGGGACCTACCTGAGTCCTGATGTCGGCCTCTGCGGCATCCAGGAGCATGGGCTCATCGCAGCCAGGGCTGGTTGGTAGGTCCAGCAACTCCTCCGGAAAGTCAGCCCAGGGTAGCTCCGGCAGCTCCTCCGGGTAGCAGGCGTGGGGGAGCTCCGGCAGCTCCTCCGGGTAGCAGGGGCGGGGGAGCTCCGGCAGCTCCTCCGGGTAGCAGGGGCGGGGGAGCTCTGGCGGCTCCTCCGGGTAGCAGGCGTGGGGGAGCTCCGGCAGCTCCTCCGGGTAGCAGGCGTGGGGGAGCTCCGGCAGCTCCTCCGGGTAGCAGGCGTGGGGGAGCTCCGGCGGCTCCTCCGGGTAGCAGGGGCCGGGGAGCTCCGGCGGCTCCTCCGGGTAGCAGGGGCCGGGGAGCTCTGGCGGCTCCTCCGGGTAGCAGGCGTGGGGGAGCTCCGGCAGCTCCTCCGGGTAGCAGGGGCCGGGGAGCTCCGGCGGCTCCTCCGGGTAGCAGGGGCCGGGGAGCTCCGGCGGCTCCTCCGGGTAGCAGGGGCCGGGGAGCTCAGGCCAGTCTGGGCGGCTGCCCTGGGTTGCAGGAGGTTCCCAGTCTCGAGCTCCCTGAGGGACGTCTGCTCGCTCCAGCTGCTGGCCCCTGACTGAGCTCTGAGGGCCGGCCTTTATAGTTCAGGCGTGGTGCCTGACCCTTTGAGGGGCGGGCTCAGAGCTCTTTAGCTCCGCCCACTCTGGCCTCCGGCTGAGCTCTTCCTTCTCTGGGCTGGAGGGGAGCCACACTGCCTCTCTACAAAATGCTACAGCAGTCCTAGTTCCTATCTAATCTTGACAGCCAGATGTACAAAGATAGCAATTACAATCACGGAATTATCTGTGCTCTGTGAGAGGAGATAGAACTTATCATTCTTTCATGGAAAAGGAATTTCCTTTCTTTTATTAGGGTAGCCACCTGATTTTCCTTATATTATTGTAAAAACTACATTCCATCAAATAATGATAACAATCTTCTATAAGTCTTAGCAACTAGGGTTACATATATTTTATTATTGGCATCCCCACATATTTTCCCCTCACAATGGTTTTTGTAGGTGAAATTCTGAATTTATGATATTTAATTGGTTTTAAAGGACTCATATATAATCTTCTTTTAAAAAATCATAATTCCAAAGATTTAGTTCAGAGCCTCTGTTTTCTCCCGCTCTATCTGTGCAGCAACATATATCAAACTCCCTTGCTAATTGTTTCCTCTTTCCTGTCATCCTCTTTTTTTTGTGCTCAGTTCCATTATTTTCCCAATCCCATACTCTTCAAATCACTATCTAAGTGGCCTATATTAAATAGGGAACTACATTTTCCCCAGTTTCTACTAAACATATTGTAGCTTAAGAATTGTAAAAGAAATCATCTTTTAGGCTAGAACCTCAGTTAGTATAATTTGGCTGCAGCTCCCTCAAAGTCAATGGAGAGCTTCACCTACTGAAGTCAATGGAGTTAAACGAATTTACTCCAGCAGAGGATTTGTCTCTTTAACCCAATATTTCATAGTAATTGTATTTGTTAGTCTGCAATATAGATTCCAAGGTCAGAAGGGACCACTGTGATCATCTAGTCGAACCTCCTGTATAACAAGGGCCATAGAACTTCCCCATAATAATTCACAGAGCATAGCTTTTAGACAAACATCCAATCTTGATTTAAAAAGTGATAGTGAGGGAGTTAGGGAGAATCTATCAGTCATCCTTGGTAAATTCATACCGTGGTTAATTGACCTCATTGTTAAAAAATTATGCCTTATTTCCAGTCTGAAATAGTCTAACTTCAACTTTCAGCCACTGGATCATGTTATGCCTTTCTCTGCTACATTGAAGAGCCCTTATTAAATATTAGTTCTGCATTTAGAAACTTATAGACAGTGATCAAGTCACCCTTTAACCTTATCTTACTTAAGTGAAATAGAGTGAGCTTCTAGAGCAGGGGTTGGCAAACTTTTTGACCTGAAGGCCACATCGGGGTTCCAAAACTGTATGGAGGGCCGGGTAGGGAAGGCTGTGCCTCCCCAAACAGCCTGGCCCCTGCCCCTGTCCACCCCCTCCCACTTCCTGCCCCCTGACTGCTCCCCTTAGAACTCCCGACCATCCAAGTATATATATTACTTGTCTATACTATATTCTGTTTGCACATTATAAATGTGATCAAGTAATGATCACTTGTACCTATGTGGCCATGAATTTTTAGTTTTGTGATTAGTTCCTCTTTATCTGTCAAGTTAAGGTCTAATATAGAATTCCCATGTTGGATGCAACACTTTTTGAGATAGGAAATCATCATCTATAATATTTAGAAATTCCAAGAATGTTTTAGTACTGTCAGCATCAGACCTCCACCATGTCACTCAAATTGAGATCCCCCATGATCACACAGCTTTTTCTCCAGATATCACAGAGTGGAAGAAATCCCTACTTCTGTTCTCATAATTAGATCCGTTCTGGCATTTGGAAGGCCTAGAAAGCTCCCTAACTTTAACATCAACTATCTTCTAGAATTCAGCACCACAGAGCATCGGCATATGCATTTAGTTGTAAAGATTCAGATTTATCCTGACTTGCATTGGGCAGTACATTTTGACTAGTTCTACTGATTTCTACAGGTACATGAATAACCATGTCAGAATCTGACCCAAAGGTTTTAATAGCAGGTTCAATTTGCCTACCTCCTGATCTACAGAAAAAAACCTCATAATACCTATAGAGGACTGTAGATGCATGTTTTTTTTCATAGCCTAATTTGCTATTCCATCCTTAATTGGGTAATAGTCAAATAATCCAGCACTATTACCTCCTAAATGTACCATTAGATTCTAATCCTTGCATGTTAATGGATACCTGTGGGAGTCTATGATAACAAGAGCACAGGGTAAAAAAACGCAAACTATTTGGCCCTTTTGTAGAGCAAACTGTGTTGCAGAAATAAAGATAAATATCAAAGAGTTGCCACATTTCAGTCACAGATTGGAGAGAGACTGCACAGAATTAGATGGACATTTGGATTTTGCTTTGCATCTTCCTCCATTCCTGCCCATTTCTCTACCTTGACCTCGCCAATGACATGAGTGCTTACTGCTATTACTCTCTTCTCCCTCAGTCAATCTGATAAGAACTCCCTGTTTGGCTGAGACACAACCAGGTTGAAGAGATGAGCAGAGGAGTGGTAATGTGTTAAACTCAGCCCTCCTCTGATCATCACAGTAATCCCCTGACCCATCCAATAACTCTGTAATAGGTAAAGATAGGAAATTAATAACTTCCTTGAAGTATTTCATATGGAAACTCTCAGAAGGGGCTGACAGTCATTGTAGATTAGTACTCTTCAACTGATATTTGCCAAATAGTTTAGATGATACATTTCATAATATTTTTTCTAATAAATTATTGAATCTATATATGTTTTCACTCTTCATCTAGCAGTATGATGAAACTTGTCAAATACATTTTATAATGAACACTTTTTTCTTTTTTGGTGGAGGAGGGACTCTGTCTTTCTACAGTTTGTACAGTGCATATCAGCAGAATATTGCAGAGTACCTCCATGAAAGTTTCATCTAGATCTCTCAGAAGGATTCAAGGGACATCCCTGTATGCATAAATAAACTGCTCTGCATGTCCCCCTCCCCCCGCCCCTGACTTTAGGGGAATGAAAAGCCAGAGGAACTCTAACTTTCTTCCTTTTATCACAACCTCTTCTAGCACAAGCAAATTAATGAAAAGTCAAAAGCTGTGTCCTGCTATTTCCATCCCTGTGATGGAAAACTTATGTACACAATTACCCACAATTCCTTCTCTTGCATGAGGCTTGCCCGAGATTGACTGCCAGGCCTGGCTGGATTGTGATGGAGTCAAAAACAGGTTCTGGCATCCCCTGTCCCGCATACTCCTCCTCCTCTTCCTCCTTGCTATTCATGGCAGGGGCCTCAGAGGTATCTGTGGTGTTGTGTGGAGTGGTAGTGGGTCTCCACTGAGTATGATGTCATTGTAAAAGCGGCAGGTCTGTGGCTTGACATCAGATCAATTCTTGGCTTCCCTAGCCTTCTGGTATTCCTGCTGCAGCTCTTAGGTTTTCATGTGGAACTGCTCTTGCTCCTTGTCGTACCCCTTCTGCTGCATCCCTGAAGCAATCTGTTCATAGATGTTGATGTTTCTGTGGTTGGTTGGTGCCTGCACAGCCTCTTCTCCCCACTGGCCCAGGAGAGCCAATATCTCTTGTCTACTCCAGGCAGGAGCACATCTGTAGCTGACATGGTCACCTGTGCTGTTGCACTCAACAATGAAGAGCCTGCTACAGGTGATCGCCAATCTGGGCAGTCAGGAAAGGGAATTTCAAACCTTCATGGGGCTTTAAAGGGAAGGAGGGCATCTGGTCTCCATGACCACCGGGCAATGGAATTCACAATTGTGATCAGGGCAGAAAATGTGGGGCATTGTGGGAGAGCTGCTGGAGGACTGTTAGGGTTGACATAGGTAATGCAGTGTCGACCTCCATACATCAACTTTGGCTCAATACTACTCAGGGAGGTGGTGTTACTATGTCGGTGTAATGGCCAGCTTACATTAGTGGGAGACAAAATTAAGTATAGAACCATGCACAAGTAGGTCAATGCAAGGCAGCTTACACTGACATAACTTTGTAATGTAGACCAGGCCTATGTCATTCCCTTTCCACTTACCCCTGTCCATTGTCACATTCCTCTCACCCCCTTCTCCTCCCCTACTCTATCCCTTTCCTCCTTACTTCCCCAATGTCTCTTCCCTCCTGCCCCCCTGCAGGTACTCACTGTTGTACAGGAGACAGGATGGTGGCCATGCAGGGTACCCAGAACATATAGAAGGCAACAATAATGGGCACTAGGGGACCCAGGACCCACTAGTCTCCAGCTGAGAGGTAATGAGCCAGAGCAGCCAACCTCACTCAGCAGGATAAGTGGATCCATTTCACTCCCTCCACTGCCTGACTAGGCCTGGCTGCTGGGGAGATGGGCTGAGTGAGCCAGAAACAAGCTGGTGGAAGGCTCCGCATGGGAATTACAGAGTTCCCCTCCCCTCCCGGCAGGCTGAGCAGAGCAAGCCCTACTAGGGTATCTCGGTGCATGCAGAAATTGGAGGGTGGGTGAGAAGAGACAGAGGCGGTGGCATGTGACCCTGCATGCCCCCCAATGCCTCGCCTCTGTTGGGGGGGAATGACCCTCCACCCCTCCCAAACTACACCCACGATCATCGCTGCAGTTAAACCACCTCCCAGTCAGGCAATAGCTAGGTTGATGGAAGAATTTTTCTGTTGACTTAGTGCTGTTTAATGGGGTTTAGTTTGGCATAGCTAGAAGACTTATGGGTGTGGATTTTTCAAACTCCTGAGAGATGTAACTATTGCAATGTAAGTTTTCATTATAGACTAGCCTTTAGTTAAACTGGTGCAACTTTGCTAATGTACAGAAGCCCTTAGAGTTGGGAATTTTTACAAAGTCTTTGGAGGGAAACAGCAGCTGTAGGAATACAGTCTGGCTGAAGAACTTGAACCCAAAGTGCTACCTACATCTGTCAGTTACAAGCTGCACTTTGTTCTGCCAGCTAGTATCTATATTGTAAATATATTACACTAGGAGTTTGTGTCCATGGACTTGCTTATATAAAAAGTTGTAGATTAAAGTAAGATGTGATTCGAAATAGGTGCAAAAGGCTGCGTAGATACCCTTACATTGATAAGATACACATTATCCCAACTAAGACATTTTAAAAAAGATTAAGCTAAACTGGCACAACTTCTGTATATAAACAAGGCCTGCGTTGTCACATTCTTTTTCCTCAGCAAAGGAATAACCCACTGTTGGAGTTCAATCTTTTCTGAGAACTCAGACGCCATGACAACTGCAAAATGTTGACTCTTTTTGATTGACACAACAAGTGTTTCTGTTTAAAAGATACGTTCACAGCATGAGTCATTATGTTTTTGCTGTGTTTTTATTATCATGTTACAAGGATTTACTTGACAGTGTTCAGCTCTGGTGCCAAATTAATGCAATTTATTTCAGTGCACCAATTTCACAGTTCATGAATTTGTGGTTATTATTACTAACTTTTCAGTATAACTGTGCTTTGAAAATTAACAGGCAGTATAATATGCAACAAAAATTATGTAGCAATAGAAAACCTAATAAACTGGATGCAGGGGTGCTTGCTCTTTGAAGAAATCATACCAGCTTTGCTCACCACAGCAAGCTGCAAGTTCACAGGTGATAAATGCTTCTCACATTGTAGATCATGAAATACATTTGCAAATAAAGGACAAGATTTGTTGTGCTGCAGTCCCTGGGCATTGCTTAAATGGTGTAAAGGGGGTTGGATTATTGCTATAAGAGACCAGCAAAGATTTTCTAGTTTTTACAGAGACAGTGAATCAGGCTCTTGCATCAGCAGAGTGCTTAATGGAGAGTAAGTGTGTCAGAACTGGTACAGGAAGGTGGCAGTGCTATGCTATGCTGATCCACCATTAGCATTAGAAGCTGCTATAATTTATGCTGGGCCATCACAGAATTGAACAGCCATAATTGACTCGCTGATGCCCACACTGAACAATCTTGAATGCAGCGGAGAATTGAGTCCAAAGGATCTTTTTAACATTAGAATTGGCATTTCTGAATCTGTGCAGTGTTGCTGGAGCCATCCATGTCTGTCCCAGTACATTAGAGAGGCAAGGTGGGTGAGGTAATATCTTTTATTGGACCAACTTCTGTTGGTGAGAGAGAGACAAGCTTTTGTGCATACACAGAGCTCTTCTTCCCAGACCTGAAGAAGAGCTCTGTGTAAGCTCAGAAGTTTGTCTCTCTCTCATCAGCAGAAGTTGGTCCAATAAAGGATATTTCCTCACCCACCTTCTCATTTCTGTGAATCTTAATCATTTCAGCCATTTTGCTGAAAAGTGAGTATTTTTGTTGCCAGTGTTATGAAATTTAATGTCAGCCTTTCAAAGCAGTTGCCATCCTGCAACATTGTCTCTTCAACATCAAAAGAGCTTTCACCCAAAATTTTCAAACTTAGGTGCTTAGAGTTAGGCATGAATGCCATAATGAAATATACGCATATTCAAAAGGTGGATTTTGGGGTTGTTTACTGATGACTGTTTTAATATCACAATATGCCATTTTACTCTTGATTGCATTTGTTGATACTTACGGGACAAGTCGTCCAACACACAGAAACAAAAAAAGAATAGAGATTGTACCATGGCTTCCAATAACACAATGTGTGTGCTCTTGTTTTATTGACAAGAGCAGCTAACAAACAAACCCTGTTTCAGAGCTTTATTGATATAAATCAGGGGTTCTTCTTCGAGTGATTGCTCACATCCATTCCAGTTAGGTGTGCGCGCCGCGCGTGCACGTTCGTCGGAAACTTTTTACCCTAGCAACTCCAGTGGGCCGGCAGGTCGCCCCCTGGAGTGGCGCCGCCATGGCGCCCAATATATATCCCTGCCGGCCCACCCGCTCCTCAGTTCCTTCTTACCGCCGTGTCGGTCATTGGAACTGTGGAGCGCGGCATAGCTGTCCTCCACGTCCCTAGCTCTCCTTGTTATCTATCGTTTATCTCTAGCACTATTGTAGTTGTTAATTAGATTGTTAAGTGTAGATAGTAGTAGTTAAGTTAAGTAGTTTGTAAATAGTTCTTCGCCGGGGGCTTAGCCCTTCCCGGCACCCGGCACCAGGCTCATGCCTGGTTCGCCGGGCTTCAAGCAGTGTGCGGCCTGCAAGAAGCCCATGCCTACCAGCGATCCCCACGACGCGTGCCTGAAGTGCCTGGGGGAATCGCACAGATCCGACAAGTGCCGCATCTGCAAGGCTTTTAAGCCAAAGACTAAGAAGGAGAGGGATCAAAGGCTCCGGACTCTCCTTATGGAGGCGGCACTTGACCCGGCGGCTTCGCAGGCCGTGATCTCGGCGCCGGCACCGGATCGCACCGGCACCGAGAAGACTCCCCGGCACCGACCTTCTCCGGCACCGGGGACAGAGCCTAGGCCGTCGAAGTCTATTACTCCGGCCAGGCAGACCCGACTGGAGCGCCCGGCCTCAACATCGGCCGCGGCGCCGCCGGCACCGTCGACTCCGGGCCCGGCGGGTCCGTCGAGTCCGGTGTTGCCAAGCTCCCCCATGACATCTGGGGTTGAGATAGTGGTGCCATCCACACCAGAGACCTTCGCCTCGGCACGGGACCTCATAGCCATGACTGAGCCCACTCAGCGGCCACCCCCGGTACCGCCGGTGCGGGTCGTGTCCAGAGGAAAACCTATGATGTCGGCACCGTCCCGGGACTCACGTTCTCGATCCAGGTCCCGACGTCACGGTCGCTCCAGATCCCGGCGCCGCTCGCAGTCCCGGCACCGCTCCCCTCAGCGGTACCGGTCGCACTCGCGGCACCGGTCGACATCACGACGATCGCGGTCGGACTCCAGCCGCAGATACCGGCACCGCGATTCCAGGAGCCGATCCAGACTTTATTCGCCGCACCGGTCGACCTCCCGGCGCCGAGCTGGTGGCAGGTCCCGGTCCCGGTCGACCTCCCGGCACCGAGCTGGTGGCAGGTCCCGATCCCGGCACCGAAGCGGCGCCCGGTACCGGTCCAGATCCCGGCACCGTGACAGAACCCGGTCCCGGTCCCGGCACCGATATGACTCCCGGCACCGGTCCCCGGCACCGAGACGATCGTCCGTGCCGGCCCGCGCGGACCCTTACCATCCAGGGTCCGCTCCGCCATGGCCCTCCAGACAGCCGTCCGTATCCTCGCTGACGGACAGTGGGTACGTGCTGGGCACCGACCGGCAGGCGGCGCTGTTCAGCGATCCGCCACAGCAGGACCAAGGCCCGCAGCAATGGGGATTCTGGACACCCTGGGCATATCATCAGGCCCAGGGCCCCCAACAGCTCCCTGCTAGGCCGGCGACTGCGGAGCGCAGGGCACCTGAAGCCTCGTTGTCTCGCCCCCCTCCCTCCCCGGATGGGGAGGAAGGGTCCAAGCATCAAGACTCCGCTTTGGCTCCTGAGGCAGAGGCGAGGGCCGAAGGAGACCCGCCGTTAGACACTCTCTTGCCGGGGGTCTCCTCATCCTCCTCCCCGGATGAAGCGGTGGCTGGGACCTCCTCCAACAGCCCCCCCCCGCTGGACCTCAGGGCGCACCAGGACCTCCTCAGGCGAGTAGCTCAAAATCTGAGTCTGCAAGCCGAGGAGGTCTCGGAGATAGAGGATCCAATTGTGACCATCCTCTCGGCAGACGCTCCCACCAGAGTCGCCCTGCCGTTCGTACGAACCATCCAGGCCAACGCCAACACCATCTGGCAGTCTCCGGCCTCCATTCCTCCCACTGCGAAGGGCGTAGAGAGGAAGTATGTGGCTCCTTCTAAGGGCTACGAGTACCTCCACGTGCACCCGACCCCGTGTTCCCTGGTGGTCCAATCAGTCAACGATAAAGAGCGTCACGGCCAGGAGGCTCCAGCCCCCAAATCCAGGGAGGCCAGGCGGATGGATCTCCTCGGCCGTAAAGTGTACTCGGCTGGGGCGCTGCAGCTCAGGGTCTCCAACCAGCAGGCCCTGCTGAGCAGATACGCCTTCCACTCCTGGGTGGCAGCAGATAAATTCAAGGAGCTGCTGCCACAAGATGCTCGTCAGGAGTTTACGGCCATTTTGGAGGAAGGCAAGAAGGTCGAACGCACGTCCTTGCAAGCCTCTTTGGACGCTGCGGACTCGGCTGCCCGTACCCTCGCGTCGGGTGTAACAATGCGTCGCCTCTCCTGGCTGCAGGTTTCTGGCCTTCCGCCGGAGCTCCAGCACACTATACAGGACCTTCCTTTCGAAGGCCAAGGCTTATTCTCGGACAAGACAGACCCCAGACTCAAGAGTCTGAAAGACAACCGAGTCATCATGCGGTCACTTGGGATGCACACACCAGTGACGCAACGCAGACCCTTCCGGCCGCAGCAACAACAACAACAGCGCAGGCCGTATTCCCAGTTCCGCCAGCGGCAGGACCTTAACAGGCGCCGCGGCAGGAACGGAAGGCGCAGGCACTCGGGGAACCAAGGGGGGCAGAACCAAGGCTCCTCTAAGCCCCCGCCTGGACCTACGCCTTCATTTTGAAGGTGCGCCCGAGGGCGCAGTAACAGTTTCCCCAATGGATCCTTCCCCCCCGTTTTCCAACCGCCTTTCGTTTTTCCTCCCGGCGTGGTCCCTAATAACATCAGACCGCTGGGTCTTACGCACGGTGCAGTCGGGATACCGCCTGCAGTTTGTTTCATTTCCTCCTCCCCGCCCCCCTTCCTCGTCCCTCTTCAGGGACCCCTCTCATGAGCAATTCCTTCGGCAGGAGGTGCAGACGCTCCTCGGCAAAGGAGCTATTGAGGCGGTGCCGGAGAACGAGAAAGGCAAGGGGTTTTATTCCCGCTACTTTCTGATCCCCAAGGCCAAGGGGGGCCTCAGGCCTATCCTCGACCTGCGAGAGCTCAACAAGTACCTGGTGAAGTTGAAGTTCCGCATGGTATCCTTGGGGACCATTATCCCATCCTTGGATCCGGGAGACTGGTACGCCGCCCTCGACATGCAGGACGCGTATTTTCACATTGCTATCTGGCCACGTCACAGACGTTTCCTTCGCTTCGTTGTGGGGTCTCTTCATTACCAATTTGCAGTCCTCCCATTTGGCTTGTCCACGGCCCCGAGGGTGTTTACGAAGTGCATGGCAGTTGTTGTGGCGCAGCTCCGGCGCAGTCGTATCCACGTGTTTCCGTATCTGGACGATTGGTTGATTCGGGGCACGTCGGAACAACAAGTCTGCAGCCATGTCCGCGTGATCACCGACATGTTCGCCACTCTGGGCATCTTGGTGAACACAGACAAGTCCACCCTGGTTCCCACACAAAGGGTGGAATTCATCGGGGCCGTCCTGGACGCCACTGTGGGCAGGGCCTTGCTGCCATTGCAGCGGTTCCAGGCCTTGTCGGCGATCGTGCATCGGCTGCGGACAGCCCCCTTAACGTCAGTGAGGACATGTCTAACCCTGTTAGGCCACATGGCGGCTTGTACTTTTGTGACCAATTACGCTCGGCTCCGCATGAGGCCCCTCCAGTTGTGGCTCATCAGTCATTACAGGCCGACAAGACAGCCGCTAGATATGTTAATCACAATCCCCCAGAGGGTCCTAGATTCTCTCGGCTGGTGGCTAGACCAGTCAGTGTTGTGTGCGGGTCTCCCCTTCCACCCATCTCAGCCCTCGGTGTCCCTAACAATGGATGCCTCAGATCTCGGCTGGGGGGCCCACGTAGGGACCCTGAGGACGCAGGGCCTGTGGTCCCAGGAGGAGGTGGGGCTACATATCAACATGCGGGAGTTGAGAGCGGTCCGTCTTGCTTGTCAAACGTTCTGTCATCAGCTTCAGGGTCGCTGTGTCGCGGTGTTCACCGACAACACGACGACCATGTATTATATCAACAAGCAGGGCGGCACCAGATCCTCCTCCCTGTGCCACGAGGCGATACGACTCTGGGACTTTTGTGTAGCCCACTCCATTCACCTCATGGCTTCCTTCCTCCCCGGAGTACGGAACACGCTGGCGGATCGATTGAGCAGATCCTTCCTGTCACACGAGTGGTCCCTTCGCCCAGACGTCGCCCTCTCCATCTTCCGGAGGTGGGGTTATCCCCGGGTGGACCTCTTCGCGTCCAAGGGGAACAGGAAGTGCCAAGCGTTCTGCTCCTTTCAGGGCAGGGAGCCCGGGTCGATAGCGGATGCCTTCCTCATCCAGTGGTCGACCCACCTGTACTATGCGTTTCCCCCATTCCCTTTGGTCCACAGGGTCCTTCTGAAGGTACGCAGGGACAGGGCTCACGTGATCATGGTAGCCCCGGCATGGCCCAGACAGCACTGGTACCCCATGCTGCTGGACCTGACTATAGCCGACCCAGTTCCCCTGCCCCTTCATCCGGACCTGATTACCCAGGAGCACGGGACCCTCTGTCACCCGGACCTGCAGTCGCTGCACCTAGCAGCGTGGCTCCTGCGTGGCTGACTGGCTCTGAGCTGCGCTGTTCCTCGCCGGTGAGGGAGGTGCTCTTGGGCAGCAGGAAGCCGTCCACAAGAGCGACATATTTGGCCAAATGGAAGCGCTTCTCCTGTTGGTGCGTGGAGAGAAATCTCCGCCCTATGGAAGTTTCGGTAGCCGATATCTTGGACTACATTTGGTCCCTTAAAGGGCAAGGTCTGGCCATATCGTCGTTGCGAGTCCACCTAGCAGCTATCTCCACCTTTCATCCGGGTGCGGATGGTCGCTCTGTTTTTTCTCACCCGACGGTGTCTAGATTCCTCAAGGGGTTGGAACGTTTATACCCTAACGTCCGTCTCCCTGCTCCAACCTGGGATCTTAACCTGGTGTTGTCCCGGCTCATGGGGCCCCCCTTTGAGCCATTAGCCACTTGCTCCCTGCTTTACCTCTCTTGGAAGACGGCCTTTCTAGTAGCTATCACCTCAGCTAGACGGGTGTCGGAACTCCGGGCTCTTGTGGTAGACCCCCCATATACGGTCTTCCACAAGGACAAGGTGCAGCTGAGACCACACCCTGCTTTTCTCCCCAAGGTGGTCTCAGCCTTCCACGTTAACCAAGAGATATTCCTTCCGGTTTTTTTCCCGAAACCTCACTCCTCAGGCAGGGAGCAGCAGCTCCACTCGCTTGATGTCCGTAGGGCTCTCGCGTTCTACGTGGAGAGGACCAAGCCCTTCCGCAAATCCCCCCAGCTTTTCGTGGCAGTAGCGGACCGCATGAAAGGGCTTCCTATCTCCTCCCAGAGGTTATCCTCTTGGGTAACGTCCTGCATCAGGACCTGCTATGACTTGGCCCATGTCCCTACGGGCCGTGTGACTGCGCATTCTACCAGGGCGCAGGCGTCGTCGCTGGCTTTCCTCGCCCGTGTGCCCATCCAGGAAATCTGTCGGGCAGCGACCTGGTCATCGGTCCACACCTTTGCTTCCCACTACGCCCTGGTCCAGCAGTCTAGAGAGGACGCGGCCTTCGGATCTGCAGTGCTCCATGCCGCGACTTCTCGCTCCGACCCCACCGCCTAGGTATGGCTTGGGATTCACCTAACTGGAATGGATGTGAGCAATCACTCGAAGAAGAAAAGACGGTTACTCACCTTTGTAACTGTTGTTCTTCGAGATGTGTTGCTCACATCCATTCCACACCCGCCCTCCTTCCCCACTGTCGGAGTCGCCGGCAAGAAGGAACCGAGGAGCGGGTGGGCCGGCAGGGATATATATTGGGCACCATGGCGGCGCCACTCCAGGGGGCGACCTGCCGGCCCACTGGAGTTGCTAGGGTAAAAAGTTTCCGACGAACGTGCATGCGCGGCGCGCACACCTAACTGGAATGGATGTGAGCAACACATCTCGAAGAACAACAGTTACAAAGGTGAGTAACCGTCTTTTCCCAAACTTGGTTCATAGCTTGTTCAGGGTAAGTCTCTGGTGGGCTGTGAGATGCTTTGTTTACCTGAGCATCTGCAGGGGCTGCAGTTCACTGTTTCTGCTTAATGGGAGCTACAGGAATCGGCATGGACCAGGCCACCACTTCCCACAGCTCCCATTGTCCAGGGATGGCGAACTGCAGCCACTGGGAGCTGTGAGCAGCCGTACCTGCAGCCAGGTAAACAAAGCTGCTTGTGGCCTGCCAGGGGCTTACCCTAAACAAACCGTGAACCAAGTTTGGGAACCCTTGATATAAATAATTATTGAAAAAATAGAGGTCAGGAGAAAAGGAAATGCTGTATGTATAAAACTGAAAAGGACAAATTAGATAAAGGAAAATATTCCTTTTCTATTCATCTACCAAAGAAAATCTGAGGAGAAGCAAATGTTATTGTTGTGTTCATTATATTTTATTTTTAAAATGATCTAAATGGACATGCAAATTAAGGGCTGAAGAGTTTTGGACACTCCAGAATTATAACAACATACTTGACAGTGTTAAGTTAAAATGCAGTGTCAAAAAGTATGTAACAAGAAAGTTGAGCCAGCAGACATCCTGTGCCCTGGCAGTCACATCAAAGACAGTGACAATGACAGCACAACCAGGACACTTCTACTTCTCATTTCTGCAAACTCAGGCACAAAGGAGTGAATATGACACATTGCACAGTGTTGGTGGGCAACGATGCTTAACTCCAGCTTATCAACAACATGGTCTCTAGCGAATATGTTACCTAGTCTATATTATAACAAGCAACAAGATGTGACTCAGGGTGAGATTTTCCTGAGTGCTCCATATTGATCTAACTCTGCTTCCTTTGAAGTCTATGGGAAAATGCCATTCACTTCAATGGGAGCAGACTTAGACCAACATTGTGTGTTTTGGAAACTCCACCTTTGATATGTGTATTGTGCCAGAGATGCTATGGTATGGCCTACACTCAGCTTTTGTATCAGTGTAACTATTTCAGGTCTGGTGTGACTTATGCTGCGATACTCGTATAAAGTGCATTTTGCTGGTATAGCTTATTTCCTTTCCCTTATAGCAGTAGTTTTAAACCTGTGGTCCACGGACCCCTAGGAGTGTGTGAGCCGAACATGTCTAAGATTAAAGGGTCCATACCTTCACTCGAAGCATTTTTGGAGTCTGCAAATGAAAAATGGTTGAAAACCAGTGCTTTACACCATGGGCTAAAAGTGAGATCAATATATGCAGCATTCTACAAACATTTTATAAAATCTAAACACATTCTTATCAATGTAACATCTAATATCAATTTCGATAATGCTAACACACAGATAAGCAAGTCTGGTTTTCAGCATTTGTAAGTGTTCAGTGTGGCCTGTGGCCTTAGAATTACTTGGCACCTGGTCTGCCAGTGTCACAAGGTTATTATCCTCATTTTACAGATAAAGGACTGAGTTCCAGAAA
This sequence comes from Gopherus flavomarginatus, assembly GCF_025201925.1. Classification (NCBI taxonomy): domain Eukaryota; kingdom Metazoa; phylum Chordata; order Testudines; family Testudinidae; genus Gopherus; species Gopherus flavomarginatus. Next base: position 302,475,257 of record NC_066617.1, on the reverse strand, counting down.
GAATAAATGGCTTCCACAGGGTCACACAGAAAGTCTGTGTCAGAGCCAGAAATATAACCCAGATCTTCCAAGTCCCAGTCCAGTGTCTTGACCCTAAGACCATCTTTTCTCTACCAACAACAGAATTGAACAGATGGCCCTGGCTAGAAGCAATACTTTCTGTAACTTTTACATAATAATATTAGGCTCTTTCTTACAAAGGTAAACCAACATGGGAGTAGAGTATTTAAGGACTATCCACAGACATAAAATTGAATTAATATTTTAATTGCCAGTCCCCCTCTATTTAATAGTTCTATAGAACAAATTTGTGAACTTGATGAATGAGACCCTTATGCTTGTAACATTTTTAGTACAGCCCAAGCCCTAAAATTTCAAATGTTATGCACTGTTGCTGAAAGCTGATGTTTCTCCTAACTTTACATGTTTAGTGCATGTGCATCATGTATGTGAATTTGTTCAGATGTAAATTTCCAAATGTTGCAGGAGCAAGAGTAAGTGTGATCTAGGGATTAAAGCACAAAAACAAAAATAAAAAATCCCTAAATTTTATTCCTGCCCCAGTTTCCCAATCTGTAAAGTGGGAACAATATTTTCCCACATCAAGGGAGTGTTGCGAGGAGAAATGTATTAATTTTTGTAAAGGATTTTGAGATTCTGGGGTAGAGGTCAATACATAAGTGAAAATATTGTTAGAAATTTTCTTCACTTGCCTCGGGAAATTGCAGAAATGTGGAACTAAATCACCTTTAGAAGCACCTGCAGCTGCTTATCATCCCCTATCTGAACAAATGATTAAGTGACATGAAATGCTGACAATTGTAGTTTTGAGTCATTCCCCACCTAAAAATGAGCAATTCAGTGTCCACGAATGTTTTTTTGGGAAAATAATCTTGATAATATACCAGAAAGTTGTTTGAGCCATTGGTTGATGTAAAGGCTTGAGTTAAAACAGCTCCTTGAATAGATGAAAAAGGGACTTCAATTGTTTATATCTCATTCCTAATCATTGCAATTAACACTGAGCTCTGCTAGTATTACAGTCCTTTCTAGTTCTATCATTTACTGTCTTAAAGGACTAGGCAATGTATCACAGCGCTAACGTTTGTGGGCTTTTAACCTTAATATTAACTTGCTGACAATACCTCTGCAACCTTTACATTTATCAAATGGACTAGTGCTGCAACATGTTAAGAATGTATCTCAGAGTGTTATATTTGATTTCTTTTTCTAATAAAAATACCTTTGTACATTTTTATTTGTGTCACTGCAGTGATACAATAGAAAAATAGCACCGTTAAGACAGTTCACTTTGCCTAATATACAACTTTTCGGGCCCAACATCCTAATAGTCTTTTTAGACCGTTATTAAAAATCCTAACCATTTCAAGTTCATTTCTGAGTACCTCTAGCTTTAATTTGTGACAGACAGGTTCATCTTCATTATAGCATCAGCAGAGACTCCTAGTTTATGGAGAGTTTTACTTTTAACGAGTGCATTTTACACTCTATATTTTATTCGCTTTTCATACTAGTACAATATGACAGTTATAGGCCCTACCTGGTATTAACAGGTTTCTATAGTCTCAGCCAGAGTTTCTCTTATCACAGTCTATTCAGTGTATTCACTTTTCAAAGCATCTTGAATATAGAAGCTACCAATCAGCAACACAGAATATTCTAAATTATACACAGAGATGAGATGGGGAAAAAAAACCCCAGTCTTCTCGGCTGTAATACCACCTGTCAGAAAATACTATGCTGCTGTTAGCATATATCTACCTTTCCAACATTAATGATGCGTGTAGAGACGAGCACAGCATGAGCTGCATTGGTAGAAGATGCTGCATTTTCATGTGGATTTAATAGACATTACTGCTGACATATAATAAGTGACAGTTTAAATTTAGAATCTGAAGAGGCATTTAACCAAGTTTTACAAAGACAGATGTTATATATCAGATATCAAATGATGGCTAGAAGCACTATAAAATGGAGCCATAATAATCCTAGTTCCCTATAACTAGCCTTTCCCCTAACTTAAAACATAAAGATTTTTGCAGCTTTGGTCCTGCAAGATGAACTGGGAAAATGCTAGCTCAGCTCATTCCAAAGCCCACGAAAGTCAATAGGAGCCTTTCCACTGATTACAAATTGGCTTTGGATCAGGTCCTAAGAAATTATCAAAGCCTACAGATGTCAATAGAATGATGGTACTGACTTCAGTGTGCTCTGGATCAAGCCTTCAGTGTACATCCTACCAGTTCCTGGCAATCAGAAGCTATAATTTTCAGAACCAACATTGCCCAGCGAAGCTCTTGGCAGTATCCTAATAAGAATAATAATAATAGCTCTTATACTGCACTTTACATTGGCAGATCTCTTAGCACTTTACCAAGTAGGGCAGTACCCTTTCCACATAACACAGAACTTGCTGCATTATACATACACAGTTCTCCCCACAACATTGATCAGGGTAAAAAATTACTTAGTACTTTCATTCATTTTTATGGATATATTTTTAGTTTTCTAAAATGTTCACATTCTCTGAATGCATATAAGTAACTGAAACACAAGACACAAGTAAGGTCCCATCTAAACTAGGAAAATGGGTCATGCTTGAAAATTTACTAGCTAGCACATTTTAAAATATGGTTTTTCACTTAGCATAGATATGGTTTAACACTTGTGACACAGAGGTGCTTTAGCAAAGGATGCCCTTTTCTTTGCAAGCAACTCTCATCCCAAACCTGACAAACTCACTACACCAAATTCATTTCTTACAGGGTATTGGCCCATAAAAGGTAACATGTAAGCTTGCAAATGATCAATGTTCATAATCACGATGTGACGCATGTGTGTGGGTAATATGTAAGGAATAATATAACTATATTGAAGTTTATGCCTTTATAGTCTTAAGGTTAAAATGCATCAACAGGGAGAAATATTACTTAGTGGCAACCTGTTCATGCAGGAGGGAGTTACCTCCCTTCTCTGGTCAGCCAGAGAGGTATTGTGAGGTTTCTATTGCCAAAATAATACAGTATTTGCATTATTAACCTGTGTAATTTTGTAAGATTTTTGTAAGAAAAAGAAGCATTAAGGTAAAGGGTTCATCCTGCATACAAGATGGTCCACTGAAGACAAATGGGGTATTGTGTAGCATCAAAGGAGAATGGCTCTGTTGACTGCATTCCTAACTCCCACGAGGAAGGAGAGACCTCCACACGAACTCATTCCATCAGTTTGGACTCTGGAGTGGAGGAGATAAAAATCCCTGACCAGGAGAAGCTGAATCTCTCTTTGCTGTTTGGACCCCTCGAGCTAAGAAACAAAAAAGCAGAGATTCCCCAGGGTCAGTCTGGTTTAAAACATTCAGTGGACAGATTATTACATCTTTGTCATCTTTTGCAGCCGTAGACTGTGACTCATTTGTGCTTGTGTGTTGCTTACTTTAACCTGTAATTAACTCTCTCATTTCATTTTCCTAGTTAATAAATCTTTAGTTAGTTTACTATAGGATTATATTTATACTATGTGATTGTACCTACTAGTGTTGTGTTTGGTGTGAAATCTAAGGTACATTTGACATGGGGTAAGTGACTGGTCTCTTGGGACTGGGAGCAACCTGAATATTTTGTGATTTTTAGTGTAAGTGACAATTTATCACTAAGCCCAGCTTGCCTGGGTGGCAAGATAGACTGGAGTGCCCAAGTGGACTGTCTGTGACTCCATGGTAAGACTGTTACAGTGACCCCGGAGTTCACATTTGTTACAGGGTTGGTGAAATATAATTATAGAACATATCACCAGTTTAGGGTGTCTGCACTGCTGTTTGACAGTCTGTCCTAAGGTTGGTAATCATGGTCGTGGTCCACTCCAGACAGCATGCAATACTCCCTTGTAGGGGTGCGGTGATAAATTCATTAATGCTTGTGAAGTTCTGATCTTGTTGATATTCCACAATTGTGGAATGGGGATGGTAAATGGTGAGTCAAAGACACACTTCTAAATTACTCCAGGTCAGTAATGACCAAAAGTCATTACTGTCTAAAGGTTGTTTATTGGTGTTTGTGAAATTTAATTTGTTTGTCAATCCTGTACCTAAAGAGAAACCTGTTCACAACACAGACTCTCTCTCTCTCTCTCTCTCTCATATATATCACAATTGGCACTAATTCATGCCCTTGCTGGAAGTTTCAACTGAGAGACCAATGATTTGAATAGACTTGGAAAATGTCTCACTCTCATCCCAAGAAGTGATCTTCCAGTTTTGATTCACATTCGTGGAGCAATGTGTGTGAGTGGAATCTTGCACTGCTGCTGTCCAGTGCTGAATATGTTCTGTAGATAGGAAGATTACTTTAGTCTCTTTGGCAGTTAGTCCAGAGCTTTTTATAGATGCTAAATGTAACTTTCATGGGAGTTAAAAGAAAGGAATTGTATAACCACATAAAGCAAATATTGCAGTTTCAGTCTTTTCAATTGGATTCTCAGTCAGTATTTCAAGCATCAAATTTTGTTTTCCTTGTGTAAGAGTTTAAGGATCTAATACTTTGAATCTAATGCTCTGTCAGGCTACCTTATCTATTAAATCTGGATCATAAGCATTTTGTGGAATTATGTGAAGTCTTAAAAGAGACAGCCCTTTGAGTATAGGGAAGGCAATTTTGGAAAACTGAAACTCTAGTGAGCTATGTTTTTAGCGGTTTAGGGAAAGTGCTCACATTTATGTAGTATATTGCTGACAGAAAGCTATTACTTTGTCAGTAGTTTTTATAGTTTTCTGCATGAGGACTTGCCTCAGAGAAATGTGTATGAGGCATGGGAATATACTTCAAATGGCCTGCTACTATCTAGAGAAGACAAGAGTGGGTCAGTAGTTACAAGGTATTTGACCCTTTCAAGTGCTTTTTGGTAGTTGCCGCTCATACAAAATTACTTAAATGTTGTAAAACAGATCATGAAAGGTTAAGAAGTAGGAGATAAATCTTCTATTGCAGCCTGAGAATCATGGGAATGGGTGATCGTAATTTAAGACTCTAGCATGGGGAATTCAGTATTAGCTGTCAGCATAAGGCAAGACTTTGACTTATATTTCTCAGGAACAGTAACTAATTCCTGTGAAATGGTGGTTATTTCAGTTGCTATGTAAACATTTGTCACCGTCTGCAACACAGCTTCAGATCTGTTAAATGTTGTCTAAACATAGTGAAGATAAAAAGATATTGAAGTATACTGTATATTGCCAGTAAATCGAGTACCAATAATAATGACACACTGAAAGATAGCAGGAGTATTAATACCTAAATGCAATACATACAAATGAATAAACTTACCATCTACACGAAATGCAGTTTTTTTACATTGATTACTACTACAATACCTGCTCTTGTACAAAAGCTAAAGTGGTGATGCATTTAGTTTGGAATAAGATGTCTTGAGACATATTAATTCAGCCCCAAACATAATCATCTTAAAGTTCCACCAATTATTTTTCTGCTGAACATATAGTGCAGGGGTTGGCAATCTTTCAGAAGTTGTGTGCTGAGTCTTCATTTAGTCACTCTAATTTAAGGTTTCGTGTGCCAGTAATACATTTTAACGTTTTTAGAAGGTCTCTTTCTATAAGTCTATAATATATAGCTAAACTATTGTTGTATGTAAAATAAACAAGCTTTTTAAAATGTTTAAGAAGCTTCATTTAAAATTAAATTAAAATGAAGAGCCCCCAGGACCAATGGCCAGGACTTGGACAGTGTGAGTGTCACTGAAAATCAGCTCACATGTCGCCTTTGGCACACGTGCCATAGGTTGCCTACCCCTGATATAGAGTATGTAACTGTTTCAGTCTTGAAGAAAAAGTGGACAAAATTTATAGTATGATACCTTTTATTGTGCCGACACAATAATATATAGTGCATACATTTTTGGGGAAAATAGGTCCCTTAAATATACTATTTCATCTAAAGAAATGAACAATATGCCCTTTTAGGTTTCCAGTTCTACTATTTTTCTTGTTTAGCTTATGTTTCTGATGCAAATTGTATCCCATATTTGGGCCTCGGGAATGTGAGAGGTATGCCTTCACTTTCAGAGTAACAACACTCCATTGGTTAATAGAGTTTACCTATTGATATTAGTTCTGACATATAGTAGAAAAGAACTGAACTCTGTATTGAAAAATGTATCTGAAAAGCTGGCTTAAGTATAACTGCTATATCTACAAAGTGATTTAGGCATCTAACAGTTCAGGTACCTCACTCAAAAATGTTGATCCTCAAAACACCCACTCAACCGCCACCTAATCCCATAGGTGTCCAAGTTTTGATTGATAACATGCTCTAGACACCTATACATCTGCCAGTGGGTATGTGCACAGCCTAACACCCAGCACTCAGCTCATCCTGAAGCTTCTCTGGGATCCTCAAACTAGGCATTCCCTGCCTATCTTGCCAACAGGGCACAATCTGGTAAACATGCTCATAGGCTCTGTCAAGTTTCCTTCCCCACTCTGAACTTTAGGTTACAGATGTGGGGACCTGCATGGAAACTTCTAAGCTTAACTACCAGCTTAGATCTGGTATCACTGCCACCATTCACAAGCACTCCCTTCCTTGGGTAGCCTTGAGAAACTTCACCAGTTCCCTGGTGAACACAGATCCAAACCCCTTGGATCTTAAAACAAGGAGAAATTAACCATTCCCCTTCCTTTCTCTCACCAACTCCTGGTGGATCCAGATCCAACCCTCTTGGATCTAAAAAACAAGGAAAAATCAATCAGGTATTAAGAAAAAAGGCTTTTAATTAAAGAAAAGAAAGGTAAAAGAAACCCTCTGGGAGAGATTAGCATACCAGCTACTCTCACAGACAACAGATTCAAAACACAGAGGATGTTCCCCTGGGCAAAAACTTTAATACACACAAGAATACCCAAATTTGATAATTCCCTTAATGGTACCAAGACAAGTTACAAAGAAAATAAACATAAACCTATTTATCCCTGTCTAAAACTTACTACTCTGATAAGAGGCTGATTCCTTGATCTTTTTCACTCTGGCTGAAACTGAAACTCTAAACAAAGGAAAACTTTCCTCTTTCCTTTTGAAACATCTTGTTCATCCATTGGTTTCTCTGGTCAGGTGTCAGCTAGGCTGGATGAACTTCTTAACTCTTTACAAGTAAAAGCGGCATTAACCCTTAACTATCTGTTTATGACGGGCTCCTTTAGGGCATGTGTACCAGATCAGTTCCCTTCTTCCTTTACTCAATAGCCTAGTTGTTAGAGCAGTTTTGGGAGACCCAAATTCAAATCCCTTCTGAGCCTGAAAGAATCAGAAATTTGAACTCATATGTGATCTAGGATAGTTAGGGGCAGATTTCTGTCAATCTCACCTCTCAAAGTTGTTCCACTTTGCATAACATACATAAAAATCCATGGTAGCAGGGATCTGAAGTTGACTTTCCCATATCCCAGGGGAGAGTCCTAACCAGTGAGCTGGAGAGTCACTCTCACTTACTCTCTGGTTCAATGAATATTTAAAATGCAAAGAGGAACACTTTCAACCGAACAGACTTGGGTGAGCTTTACGTCAGGATAGCCCAGTGATTAAGGCACTAACTTAGGAGGAAGGAGAGCTAGCCACAAGTCCCTACTCAAACTCTGATCACTCACATTCTGGATGAATGTTTTGGCAAAAAGGCACCATCACTACCATGCCTTCCTTTTTAGTTTTTGCAAGAAGGGCAGACCTTCCTTTGGAGTCTAACTCTAGGAGTGAGTTCATTGCTGAGAATCGCTGAGAATCCCAATCCCCTCTGACCCGGAGCTTGGTGCCTGAATCCCTTTGAGGGGTGGGGTTTAGGCTACACACCCCTTTCCTTGCTATTTCCTATTGGCTAGTTGTAGCAGCTCCTGTTCAGTATATGGGTTTTGTTAATCTGATTCTTAGGGAGCCTAACTGTGCCCATGTATTGTATATGGAGCCTAGGTCCTAATTTGGAGCTGTAGGTTGCACTAGGTAGCAGGCCACCTAAAGTTAGTCATTGCAATGCTGAGCCTAAGTCATCTTTGTGGATCTAGCCACAGGTGTAAATGTTCAGATGCCATCTGTTATCCTAAAATATAAGGAAACCTCAGAGTTTATCTTGTGATGAAACTTTCAAACATAAACCTTCAAAGATTCTCATTTAGCAGAGCATTTGCGTTTATGCTCAAGTGCTTCCCCAAATAGGGATGCATTCCTGAATTGAGGCACTGTTGTAGCCAGCATCGCAATATGTTTATGTGCCAGATGTGTTAAAGATTCATATGTCCCTTCATGCTTCAATCACCATTCCAGATTACATGCATCCATACTGATGATGGTTTCTGCTAGATAATGTCCAAAGCAGAGCAGACCGACGCATGTTAATTTTCATCATCTGAGTCAGATGCCACCAGCAGAAAGTTTATTTTCTTTTTGGTAGTTCAGGTTCTGTAATTTCTGCATTGGAGTGTCACTCCTTTAAGATTTCCAAAAGCATGCTCCAAACCTCAATCCTTTCAGATTTTGGATGGCACTTCAGATTCTTAAACCTTGGGTCAAGTGCTGTAGCAATTTTTAGAAATCTCGCATTGGTATCTTCTTTGCATTTGTTAAATCTGCAGTGAAATTGTTCTTAAAATGAACAGTATGTGCTGGGTCATCATCCAAGACTGCTATAACACGAAATATATGGCAGAAATGGGTAAAACAGAGCAGGAGACATACAATTCTCCCACAAGGAGTTCAGTAACAAATTTAATTAATGCATTATTTTTTTAATGAGCATCATCAGCATGGAAGTATGTCCTCTGGAATGGTGGCTAAAGTATGAAGGAGCATATGACTATTTAGTATTTTTGGCCCATAAATATCTTGCAACACCAACTAAAAAGGTGCCATGTGAATGCCAGTTCTCACTTTCAGGTGACATTGTAAATAAGAAGCAGGCAGCAGTATCTCCCATAAATATAAACAGACTTGTTTGTCTTAGCTATTGGCTGAACAAGAAGTAGGACAGAGTGGACTTTGTAGGCTCTAAAGTTTTACATTGTTTTGTTTTCGAGTGCAGTTATGGAACAAAAAAAAAATCTACATTTGTAAGTTACACTTTCATGATAAAGTATCAGAGGGGTAGCTGTGTTAGTCCTTGTCCTGCGCCACTTCCAGCAGCTCCCATTGGTCTGCAGCAGCGAACCGCAGCCTGTGGGAGCCATAATCCGCCGGACCTGCGGATGAGGCAGGTAAACAAACCAGCCTAGTCTGCCAGGAGCTTTCCCTACACAAGTGGCGACCCCAGTTTGAGAAACACTGTGTTAGTCTGTATCCATAAAAACAACAAGGAGCCCTGTGGCACCTTAAAGACTAACATTTATTTGAGCATAAGCATGGTTCTGAAGAAGTGGGTTTTTTATACATGAAAATTTATGCCCCAAAAAATCTGTCTTTAAGATGCCACCAGACTTCTCATTGTTTTCATAATAAAGAGATCACATTACAGTACTTGTATGAGGTGAATTCTTTTGTTTATCATTTTTACAGTGCAAATATTTGTAATAAAAACAATGATATAAAGTGAGCATTGTACATTTTTTATTAACATAAGAATGGCCATATTGGGTCAGACCAAAGGTCCATCTTTCCCAGTATCCTGTCTTCTGACAGTGGCTAATGCCAGGTGCCCCAGAAGGAATGAACAGAACAAGTAATCATCAAGTCTTCCATGTCCAGCTTCTGGCAAACAGAGGCTAGGGACATCATTCCTGTTCATCCTGGCTAATAGCCATTGATGGACCTATCCTCCATGAACTTATCTAGTTCTTTTTGAACCTTGTTATAGTCATGGCCTTCACAACATCTTCTGGCAAAGAGATCCACATGTTGACTGTGCGTTGTGTGAAAAAATACTTCCTTTTGTTTGTTGTAAACCTGCTGCCTATTAATTTCCTCAAGTGACCCCTGGTTCTTGTCTTATATGAGGGATAAATATTCCCTGATATTCACCGTCTCCATACCATTCATGGTTTTATAGACCTCTATCATCTTCTCTCTTAATCATCTCTTTTCTAAGCTGAAAAGTCTTTCAATCCTCATGTGGAAGATGTTCCATACCCCTAATAATTTTTGTTGCCTTTGTCTACACCTTTTCTAATTCTAATACATCTTTTTTTGAGATGGAGTGACCAGAACTGCATGTAGTATTCAAGGTGTGGGTGTACCATAGATTCATATAGTGGCATTATGATATCTTCTATTTTATTATCTAACCTTTTCCTAGTGGTTCCTAACATTCTGATTGATTTTATGACTGGCACTGCACATTGAGCAGATGTTTTCAGAGTACTATCCACAGTGACTCCAAGATCTCTTTCTTGAACTAATTTAGGCCCCATCACTTTGTATGCATAGTTGGGATTATGTTTTCCAATGTGCATTAATATGCATTTGTCGACATTGAATTTCATCTGCCATTTTGTTGCTCAGTCACCCAGGTTAATGAGATCCCTTTGTAATTCTTCACAGTCAGTTTTGGACTTAACTATCTTGAGAGTAATTTTGTATCATCTGCAAATTTTGCCACCTCACTGTTTACCCCTTTTCCCAGATCATTATTGAATATGTTGAATAGGACTGGTCCCAGTACAGACCCCTAGTGGACACCACTATTTATCCCTCTCCATTTTGAAAACTGACCATTTATTCCTACTGTTTGTTTCCTATCTTTTAACCAGTTACCAATCTATAAGAAGACCTTCCCTGTTATCCCACGTCAGCTTACTTTGCTTAAGAGCCTTTGGTGAGGGACCTTGTCAAAGGTTTTCTGAAAATCTAAGTACACTATATCCACTGGATTCCCCTTGTCCACATGCTTGTTGACCCCATCAAAGAATTCTAGTAGATCGATGAAGCATAATTTCCCTTTACAAAAACCATGTTGACTCTTCCTCAACAAATTATGTTCATCTCTGTGTCTGACAATTTTATTCTTTACTATAGTTTCAACCAGTTTGCCTGGCAGTGAAATCAGGCTTACCGACCTGTAAGTCTTGGGATCACCTCTGGAACCCTTTTTAAAAATTGGTGTCACATTAGCTATCCTTCAGTCATTTGGTACAGAAGTTGATTTAAATGATAGGTTACAGACTACAGTTAGTTGTTCTGCAATTTCACATTTGAGTCCCTTCAGAACTCTGGGGTGAATACCATCTGGTCCTGGTGACATATTACTCTTTAGTTTATCAGTTTGTTCCAAAATGACACTAATGACACCTCAATCTGGGACAGATCCTCAAATTTGTCACCTAAAAAGAATGGCTCAGGTTTGGGAATCTCCCTCACATCCTCAGCTGTGAAGACTAATGCAAAGAATTCAGTTAGTTTCTCCACAGTGACCTTATCATCCTTGAGAGCTGCTTTAGCATCTTGATGGTCCAATCCACTGGTTGTTTAGCAGGCTTCCTGCTTCTGATGTACTTTAAACAATTGCTATTACTTTTTGAGTCTTTGGCTAGCTGTTCTTCACATTCTTTTTGGCTTTCCTAATTATATTTTTACACTTCGTTTGCCAGAGTTTATGCTCCTTTCTATTTTCCTCACTAGGATTTAACTTCCACTTTTTAAAGGATGCCTTTTTGCCCTCACTGCTTCTTTTACTTTGTTGTTTAGCTACTGTGGCACTTTTTTGGTTCTCTTACTATGTTTTATTTGGGGTATACATTTAAACTGAGCCTCTGTTCTGGTGTTTTTAAAAAGTTTCCATGCAGCACTTTTGATGCTGTTCCTTTTAATTGCTGTTTAACTAACTTCCTCATTTTTGTGTAATACCCCTTTCTGAAATTGAATGTTACAGTGTTGGGTTGCTGCAGTGTTTTCCCTGCCACTGAGATGTTAAATTTAATTATATTATGGTCACTATTTCTAAGCGGTCCAGCTATATTCACCTCTTGGACTAGATCCTGTGGTCCATTTAGGACTAAATCAAGAATTGACTCTTCTTTTGGGTTCCAGGACTAGCTGCTCCAAGAAGCAGTTATTTAAGGTGTCAAGAAACTATATCTCTGCATCCTGTTCTGAGATGATATGTACCTAGTCTATATGGGGATAGTGGAAATTCCCCATTATTATTCAGTTTTTTATTTTTATAGCCTCTCTAACCTCCCTGAGCATTTCATAGTCACTATCACCATACTGGTCATGTGGTTGGTAATATATCCTTACTGCTATATTCTATTATAACATGGAATTACTATCCATAGAGATTCTAGGGTACAGTTTGGTTCATTTAAGATTTTTACTTCATTTGATTCTATGCTTTCTTTCACATATTGTTCCACTTCCCCACCAGCATGATCTGTTCTGTCCTTCCAATACACTTTTTACCCTGGTATTACTGTGTCCCATAAATTATCCTCATTCCACCAAGTTTCTGTGTTGCCTATTATATCAATAATCTCACTTAATATGAGGCACTCTAGTTCACACATCTTATTATTTAGACTCTAGAATTGGTATATAAGCACTTTAAAAACTTGTCACTGTTTAGCTGTCTGCCATTGCATGATGTAACTGAATGGGACTTTTTTCCATTTGACTGTTTCTCATCAGATCCTACCTGCATTTTACCATCTTCCATCCTTTCCTCCTACTAGGACATTAAAAATCTCCATTAATAGATCCTCCTTTAAGTGATGTCTCTGTCTGAACCACATGCTTCTCCGTACCTGTCAGCTTCCCCGCAGCCCTTAGTTTAGAAACTACTCTATTCAGTGTTGTAATAGAAATAAATATATTTGAAAATGTAGAAAAACACCCACAAAAATTTTCAATTGGTATTCTGCTGTTTAACAGTGCAATTAATTGTGATTAATTGTTTGAATCACAATTAAATTTTTTGAGTTGTGTGAGTTAACCGACAGCCTTAGTTTTAATAACACTTTATTTAAAAAAGTGTAGTGTGCAATTACATCTTTGGATGCAATTATCCCAATTGCATGTACAAATTGTTATATTTTTTGCAAGTGTAAATGGCCAGTTAGATGCATAGCTGAGCATTTGCACACACAATTGCAGTAACTGTATGAAAAATGGGACATTTATTTCACATTTTTGTGTACACCTGGCTTTTTGAAAATAATCCCTAGTTGGTTTATACCAGTGATTCTCAAACTTTTGTACCGGTTATCTTTTTCACATAGCAAGCTTCTGAGTGCGACCCTCCCCTTATACATTACAAATATTTTTTTATATATTTAAAAAATATAAATTATAAATTCTGGAGTAAAAGCAGTGTGTGGGGTGGAGGTTGACAGTTTGTGACCCCCTCATAATAACTTTGTGACCCCCTGAGGGGTCCAACCCCCAGTTTGAGAACCTCTGGTTTATACACTATATCTTAAGTAAATGCTGTATAAGTACACTGTTGCTGTATATGCAGTAAATGCCCAGTAGCTGAATTAGTTGCACTGTAACAACTAATTGGTACACCTAAAAGTACAAACTGTAACACCTTTAAAATGGCGTTAATAATATTATTATTCCATTTTAAATATGAGGTATTTTGCTGTTGTGTACACCGAGCTATTTTAGGGATATTTTGAAAATAAAAATGTGTTAAAGAAATAATATCATTATCTATTAATTTTTTTTATAGTTTTTAGGGTATTTTTTATACAATCCCACTGGTTTCAGTCTTATTAGATTCTATGAGTTCACATGAATGTAAATATACTGAACATTATTAAAAACAATTGAGATACTTGCTTAATTATAGCTAACTCATAGATAGATAGCAATGATTTTCATATGTTGTATGTTTGCTAACAATCTGTACTCCAAAGTAAACTTGTGTGGAGAAAGGTAATTCCATTCCTATTAGGAACAAACCCCCAAATTACAAATTTCATGATCAAAGGGAAAACCCTGGGGTCAGCAACTCTGGGATAGTCCACCCGGTTGACTGCTTTGGTGCCACACTCTCTGGAAGCCCAAAGGTCCCTGACTCAGGGCCACTCCACCTGGCTCACTGTTCTAGAGTCACAGACTCTGGAAGACCTGGGGTCTGTGACTTCTGGGCAGCCTCTCTGGCTGGTTGTCCTGGAACTTCAGTCCCTGGAAGTCTGGACTCTTCAGCAGCACAGCAAATGGACTTTTGAGGAACCAGGCAAGTGAGCTGGTAGAACACCAGACAGTTTTAGAAAGTTGCCCGGCAGAAGGGGTCCTGCCTTGTTTCTGGAGGAACTTCACTGAAATCAAAATGTCTTCACAGACTGTTTCCATTTCAGTGAATTGGTTAATTCTGACAAAATAAAAACAAAACAAAACTCTTTTGTCTGCATTTTTCCAACCAGCTTTACTCTGAAGCAGGCCTGCACAACATACGGCCTGCAGGCCACATGCGGCCGGCAGAGGCTCACTGTGTGGCCCGCGACAGGATTCAAAAGGCTCTGAGCTGCCCGCAGCCGCGGGGAGCTCAGAGCTCTTTAAATCTCAACCACGGCCGCAATTCAAAGGGCTCTGGGCTGCTCGCAGTGGCGGGGAGCTCAGAGCTCTTTAAATCTCAGCCGCTGCCGGGATTCAAAGGGCTCTGGGCTGCCCGCAGTGGCGGGAGCCCAGAGCCATTTAAATCTCAGCCACGGCCAGGATTCAAAAGGCTCTGCGCTGTCTGCAGCGGCAGCAGCGGGGAGTCCGGAGCGATTCAAAAGGCTCTGAGTTGCAGGCAGCCGTGAGCTCAGAGCTCTTTAAATCTCAGCTACCAGGGCCGGCTTTAGGCCAATTCAACCAATTCTCCTGAATCAGCCCCCCCCTAAGAGAGCCACATGCCCAAGCCCCAGTATGGTGTACCGGCAAAAGCCAGTGCACTGTAGTGGGATGGCCCAGCTTACCCAGGGGGCAATTTAAAAGGCCTGTGGCTCCCAGGCCCTTTAAATTGCCACCAGAGCACCACTGCTGGAGCCCTGGGGTAGGGCTGTGGGGCTCTGGGGGCTATTTAAAGAGTCTGGGGTTCCCGTCGCTTCTACTGCCCCGGACCTTTAAATAGCCACTGGAGCCCCATCACTTCCCCAGGGTTCCCGTGGCTATTTAAAGGTCTGGGGCGGTAGAAGAAGGGGAGCCCCAGGCCCTTTAAATACCCCCAGAGCCCTGGGGTAACGGGGGGCTCTGAGGGCTATTTAAAGGGCTGGGGCTCCAGCTGCCTCTGCCGCCCCTGTCCTTAAATAGTCGCTGAAGCCACACCGCTTCCCCAGGGCTCCCTCGGCTATTTACAGGGCGGGGACGGTAGAAGCAGGGGCGCCGGGGGCTCTTTAAATAGCCCCCAGAGCCCTGGGGTAGCGGGGTGTGTGTGTGTGTCTCCAGATGACTTTGCTGCCCTGGTCCTTTAAATAGCCCCTGGAGCCCCACCACTTCCCCAGGGCTCCTGCAGCTATTTACAGGGCTGGGGCAGTGGAAGCAGGGGAGCCCCAGGCCCTTTAAATAGCTCCTGAGCCACGGGCTGCTACTGCTACCCTGGTGGGGAAGGCAGGAGGAGGGGGCACTCACCATACAGGATGGGCTGTACCCCTGTACCTGCACCAGTTGCCCGCAGCCAACCCCTGCCGCACCTCCTTCCCTACCTGCACCAGTTCCTGTCTGCAGCCAGCCCTGCACCCACTGCCCACAACCAGCCTGTCTCCAGCCACCCTCTCACCCCCTTCCTTTCCTTCAGCCCTGCACCAACCCCTGTCTACAGCCAGCCCTGCACCCCCTTCCCTGTCTCCAGCCAAGCCCTGCCGCACCCCCCTGCCTGAATCCAGCCAGTCCTGCACTTCTTTGTCTCCAGCCCTGCCAACCCATGCCTCACCCCCCCGTGGCCCTGCCTGAAGCCAGCCATCCCATCCCACACGCCGTCTCCAGCCTGCCCCACACCGCTTGCCCAGCCGGCAGCCAGACCCTACCTCCAGCCACCTCCCACCCACCTCCAGCCAGCCCCATGTCCACTGGTGCCCTGCAGTTCCCAGGGAAGTAACCCTGCACACCTGCTTCAATGAGGTGGGCAGGGAGCAGCTGGGACCCACACGTGCACCCTAGCACACACTCAGGGAGTAGCGGAGCTCATTTCTAGTTCAGATACATCTTTTTAAAAAAGAACTTTAGGTAGGGTTAACATACATTTGTACTTTCCCGGACATGTCAGGCTTTTTGGATCTTTAATTGCCATCCAGGAGGAAAATACGGACGTATGGTAACCCCCTATTGGTACAAAAAATACATACTGTGGCAGAACGTCTTATAGGGAAACGGTTGCTAAGAAAGGAAAGGCTTTTTTTACATTTCTTTTTCTTTCAGTCATCCCTGCTGGGGCCCATCTGAAAATGTTCGAATTGGGCCCCACACTTCCTAACGCCGGCCTTTTAGACTCATAGGCTCATAGACTCTAGGACTAGAAGGGATCTCAAGAGGTCATCGAGTCCAGTCCCCTGCCCTCATGGCAGGACCAAATACTGTCTAGACCATCCCTAATAGACATTTATCTAACCTACTCTTAAATATCTCCAGAGATGGAGATTCCACAACTTCCCTAGGCAATCTATTCCAGTGTTTAACTACCCTGACAGTTAGGAACTTTTTCCTAATGTCCAACCTAAATCTCCCTTGCTGCAGTTTAAGCCCATTGCTTCTTGTTCTATCATTGGAGGCTAAGGTGAACAAGTTTTCTCCCTCCTCCTGATGACACCCTTTTAGATACCTGAAAACTGCTATCATGTCCCCTCTCAGTCTTCTCTTTTCCAAACTAAACAAACCCAATTCCTTCAGCCTTCCTTCATAGGTCATGTTCTCAAGACCTTTAATCATTCTTGTTGCTCTTCTCTGGACCCTCTCCATTTTCTCCACATCTTTCTTGAAATACGATGCCCAGAACTGGATGCAATACTCCAGCTGAGGCCTAACCAGCGCAGAGTAAAGCGGAAGAATGACTTCTTGTGTCTTGTTTACAACACACCTGTTAATGCATCCCAGAATCATGTTTGCTTTTTTGCAACAGTATCACACTGTTGACTCATATTAAGCTTGTGGTCCACTATGACCCGTAGATCTCTTTCTGTCATACTCCTTCCTAGACAGTCTCTTCCCACTCTGTATGTGTGAAACTGATTGTTCCTTCCTAACCAGCTGCAGATAGGATTCAAAGGCTCTGGGCTCCCCACAGCCGTGGGGAGCCCAAAGCCCTTTAAATCTCAGCCGTGGCCAAGATTCAAAGGGCTCAGGGCTCCCCGCAGAGATTCCCAGCCGCGGCTGAGATTTAAAGGGATCAGGGCTCCCCGCTGCCACTGGCAGCCCAGAGCCATTTGAATCCCAGAGGCGGCTCCAGCGGATGCACTGGGGCTGGGATTTAAAGGGCTTGGGCTCCCCTCAGCAGCAGGAGCTCTGGGCCCTTTAAATCCCTGCCCCAGCCCCACAAAGCTCCGGGTTCCAGCAGCCGCCGGAGCCCCGGGCCCTTTAATTTGACCCTGAGGGCTCCCAGCCAGCTCTTTAGCTGGGAGCCCCTGGTTGATTTAAAATCAAGTATCACCTCCCCACCCCCAACCTTCCTTTTTGGCCCACAGCTTTTTTGGTGGGGCGGCTCTGGGAAAGGAGGGTTTGTTTCTGCAGGGCTGGGCGGTGCTAGGGCTGAGTGTTTCCGCTGGGCCTGGGGGGGGTGTTTCCACGGGGCAGGGGGGTTTCGGCCCTCAGCTGTTTTCTTTGGAGTAATGTGGCCCTCGCCGCTTTACAAGTTGTGCAGGCCTGCTCTGAAGTATGCTTTATATGACGGGATCGACTGCTCAACTTATTTCCTCTCTTCTCTTCTAGCCAAATTAATCTAGAGAACATTTACCAGACAAAAACATCCCAACTCATTAACCAAATGATGCAATGAAACTCCATGAAAGAGATTTGGACACTGACTCTTTAAAAAGCAACTCACTGAGAGCCTGTCCCAATTCTCACTGAGGTCAGTGAGTGTCTTTCCATTGACTTTAATAGGAGTTAGATTGAAACCTTAAAGGGCACCAGATACACATGTGTTTATTGAACCATTATTGAATTTCACTAAATAGACCTTCAAATAGTTTATTGGGATTAAAATGTAATAACCATAAGAGCTAGGTTTTGCCTGCAAAGACATCCATGCATGGAATTTCCATTAAGTTCCCAATGAATTTCCTTGAGAATTTATGGGATAAGGTCATAACTCCTTAGGTAACTATATACTGAGGAAAACATATCCTTATTATTCATAATATATGCATTTAGAATTAACATAATGTAACCAGCTTGTATTGTGGGGGGTTTAATGTTGAATAAGGTAGTCACTTATATTTATTGTTTATAACATGCAATAGCTTTTCCTTTAGGAATAAATAAATGCCAATGGGGAACTGCATTTGAAAGCTTGACTTTGTGTTAGACATTTGATATTCCCTCTTGTATTGCCAGTCTTCAGGCCAATTTCTCCAGTGTTTGTCAAAATAGAAACATCTGGAAAAAATTCAACATTTAGCACTGAACACTAAGGACTTTACTGCACAATGACTATCAACACTGTATAATATGTTAAGGGTAGTTAGCATGAGCAACTCCATTTTGTAAGTTCCTCTATTTTGTATCCATCATTAACTAAAAGCAAGCACATCGTATACACGGCTCCCAAGGGCAGCATTAAAGAAAGATAAAGTCAGAAACAGGAAAGAGGATAGGAACACAGCTGTAGCAACATAATTAAGGAAAAATTCTAGTATGCAAGGTAACAGCTGGACTGTGCACTAGCCAGCAAGAGGACAGTGATTAACTGTAATAGGCTAAAGATAAGAAAATGGCTTGTTTATTGGTTAAGGTTTCTGATTCACAAGGGTAGCGTGCACTCCTAAAAGGTATATAACTTCTATGTAATCTGCAGCCTGGGTCTCTCCCTGACTAGCAGGGGGACACCATGTTCGAACATTGTTTGAACCTTGTGCAATAAAACGTTGTTATTTGGACACTCTGTAAATCTTTGGGTTTTGTGCCTCAGCCTAGAAACGAACGGTAGCATGGCCTACAGGTATAATTCGCAACAAATACAATCTGACAAATAAGCCATTACTGTCGGAGGGAAAGCTTTTAAATCAGGCCTTAACTACTTTTATTAAGGGCTTAGAAGGTAATCAGTGAAATTATATTTTTCCCCTGTGTATTTATGCCTCTGTCTGCAGTTTTTAGAGATGTGCCAGTTACAATTTATCCACTACCTGGTGTGAAACACAGGTAACCAAATACAAGCAATTAGCAAGCATTTCTCACTGTGGAAAAAGGTGTTATTTCCTCAAATGTATGTTCCCCAAGGGAGACAACAGTGTGGAGGTGACATTTTGTTCCCATCTTTTCCCAGAAGATACTTTGTTGTTCTCTTCTTATCCCAATTGATCAGTGACTTTCAGTGAATGCTGATTAGTAATATAGCAATATGTTCTGTTGCACTGAAATACCATTAAAACTCAAGTTCACAAACAACGCTATTCTATGACAGGTTTCTGTATGGACATCAACACAAAATATTTTAAATGTGTTTCTTGATATTACCCTTTGTTTTCTTTTATATTCCCCCTCCCCCAGGCACCTCCACTATCTATTATACTACCTATGAATGTGGGACTTGTTGCTCGCTTCAGGTAGGTAAGTTCAGTGAAACAGAGCAGGTGGAGTTGGGGCATAGAAGAGGTTGGTATTGCTACAGGCTGTCATGTGTTGAACCTCCACAGCAATTCCATGTAGTGGAGTCACTCCACAGTGAACATGCGGAGGGATTTCAGGGTAAAATGAGACGGAATCAAATTGTTGCAGCTCTCTGTCATGTTTCCAATGGTACCCAAAGAATTTCATTTGAGAAAGTCCCATATCACGTGCAGCTACTCCTTTCTATGCCCTCCACATTTACTGAATAGGGTAGTAGAGCACAGCCTTGGAAGACTGCATCAATGGCCATATAGCTCCTAAGGGAGCCTTGCTGCAATGTGGGAGGATTTCCTGCTGTAAGTGTGGGGGAGCAGATCATCACAAGGTATGGCCTGGGAACAGCATGGTGGCACTCTGCTTATCTCAGAGGTCCTCAGGGGCTGGCAGAGACTCTCTTCTCTTGCTTATGTTTCTTTTTGCTGTTGGAGAAAAGCATTGGATCTTTAATTTGTTTGGTTATTGGGGCAGAAATTATGGTCCTTATTCTCAAATCTGGCCAAGAAGTTGCTGGGTTCAGGTTGAGGGCGTGGGTAGTGGCGGTGACAAATGTGGATCCCTGTAGAAGCTGCTGCTGGAACTAATGGACTTGAGAAATTCATGTACTACCTGTGTTTAAACAAGAAGTTAAGGAAATTTCAAGAAATGATAGACTTAAATACTTGACTTCTGAAGTAGAGTATACTAGAAACACTAATCAGGACTAGTTTATAGGGAAACACCCAGGAACATGTAATTTAATTAAGGATAGTCGGTATGATTTCACAAAAAGGAGGTTATAGCCACCATTTGATTTCATTTAAAGAAGTAACTAAAAGCTGAAGGAAGAAAGCCACAGACATAATTTGCCTGTACATTAACTTACTTATGCATTTTCTATGCAGTACACAGGCTGTTAGCTACACAGTTCCTATTAGAGAAATAAACTGTGTAGGTGAAACTGTGCTTTGAAAATGTAAGGCCTGCAAGGACAGCAAATACATTATAAGGATGATCTACTTGCTTGCACAGGCTTGGAACTCAAAAACAGAGGGTAATTGCTAAATATTCAGAGAGAGGAAGGGAGCGCCCCAGGATCAGTATTAGAAACAGTTCTTTTCACTTTACATAGCAATAACCTGGAGGCAGGAATGTCCAATAAAGAGATAAAATGTCCTGAAACAGGTCTAGTAGTTACTGACAAAAGAGGGCTATATAATTCAAAATTAGTTGGATAAACTAGAAGCCTGGGCAGATAAGTGGCTTTGCACTTCAACACTGAGAAATGTAAGGTGCTGTAGTTTGGGGTAATATGATATCAAAAATATTCAAAGGAAAATAGCCTACATAAATCTTTGGAGGAATATCTGAGCATAGCAAAGGATAAAAGTCTGAAAACTTTAGAATAGCTTCTAAAATAGAAAATAACAAAGCAATAAACAAATACAACACTCATTAATGTTTTTATATGCCATCATTTGTGTCATACATAACATGGTCCATGTTTCAAGGAACTTACAAGCAAGGACATTGGTCTTACTCTCCTTGAAGTCCCATTGTTTTCAATGGAAGCAGGATTTTGCTCTAGGTTCGAAAAGACATTAGATCATTTATAAAATAAATGCCTGATTTAGGTTTCATTAGGTCTACATGGGAATGTTGGATCTTTATTGCCAAGACTGTGAAAAGGAGTGGATTTAGTAGGAGGAAGTGAGATGCAGAAAAAAAAAAAAAGATTGGTCCAGATCCTCATCAGGTGTAAATTGCTGCAGCTCCACTGACTTCACTGGAGCTGCAACAATTTACACTTCTGAAAATCTAGGCCATTTAATACAAGCCTGAAAAAATAATTCTGTCACCATATCAGATAGTACAGCAAAGCCACATTTAGAATGTTATATTTGTTTTTTGTATATTAATAGATTTTGAGGCCAGAAAGGGCCATCACAAAAAGTTCCTCTACTTTGTAGAAGACAACTTCATTTTTCATCACTAGCCAGAGGAGAAGACATCTTGGATCTACTTCTGATAGGGAAAAATGATTGAGAATTTCAGGACAATGTCTGACCTCCTGTATAACACAGGGCATAAAACCTTATCCAGGAATTTGTGCTCATAGCTTCTGTTTTGAGCCAAAATCTATCTTTTAGAAAGATGTCCAGTCTTCATTTAAAGACTTCAAGTAATGTACTCCACCATGTCCCTAGGCAAGTTGTTGCAAAGTTTAATTACTCTCATTGTCTAAAATGTGTACCTTATTTTCAGTCTGAATTTGTCTAGTTTCTGCTTCCAATCATTGAATCTCATTATGCCTTTTTCTTCTAAAAAGCCATCCACTATCGGAAATGGCTTCTCTGTGTAATTACTTGTAGACCATGAACATGTCACCTTTTAACTTATTTTTTTTATTTTGGCTAAATTAAGTAGATTGAGATTTTATTTTATTCTATTCTATTCGAGGTGGTGGGGAGTCTCTTCTTCTTTCTTACCACTTCCCTATTTGGGGTTTGTGACTTTTATAGCAGTCACAGTTCAGTATTGCTCTCTGGAGTCCAGCAAGGACACCCACTTTAGGCTTCTGGCTCCCTAGATGTTGCTTTCTTGGGTAGAGACATATGGCTCTCTCCCTTCTGACTGGAATATTTCCAGGCTGAACAGTTCCCTGATTATACTCAGATAACCCCAGCAAAAGACAGACTTCCAGAACAGGCCTGCTTCACTTCTCTCTTCAGAAACAGTCCACAGCATAATTGCCACAGTTAAGTTACCACACAGGCTTTTCTAAGCAAGCACATTTATTCTTGGGGTGAAAGCATTACAGAAAAAAACATATTAAAAACAATAAAAGAATCTGCACACATTCTAATAAGCTGACCACAGATCACCCCTGGTTGGTGATTAGTCCTTCATAACCCACACAGGGATTCTTCCAGAGGTCACAATTTCATCACAGTTTCAGCTCAGAACCAGCACCATAAAAGAGTCACTCTTTTATCCCATTTAGATCTTTGAAGCCACTGTGAATAGGTAATCAGACAGACAATGCTTCAAAAGGAGGTTCATTTGCATATATCTCCCTAGAGATTTCATGGGAAGCCCATTTAATTATTAAAGTTCATTATTGTCTTAGCCTATTATTTAAAAGATTTCTTTGAAGCTTACACCATTTCCCAAGTTTACGTTAGGTAAGTCTCCTAGACAAGTTACATACAATCCCCAAATAATCCATAAACACTTAAACCCACAGAAACATTTGTATTTTAATACGAGGTGCTCCTAGAATATTTAAACTTAATTCTCAAGTATCAGAAGGGTAGCCATGTTAGTATGTATCCACAAAAATAACGAGGAGTCTAGGGGCAATTTAAAGTCTAACAGATTTATTTGGGCATAAGATTTTGTGGGTAAAAAAACCACTTCTTCAGATGCATGAAGTGAAAATTATAGATGCAGGCATAAATGTACTGATACATGAAGAGAAAGGAGTTACCTTATGAGTGGAGAACCTGTGTTGACAAGGCCAATTCAATCAGGGTGGATGTGGTCCACTCCCAATAATTGATGAGGAGGTGTCAATTCCAAGAGAGGGAAAATAGCTTTTGTAGTGAGCCAGCCTAGCGAGTTAGCCCAGTAACCCAGAAACCAATCCTTGTAACAAACCCCGTTGCATACTATGTCCCCATATCTGCTCTAGCGACACCATCAGAGGACCCAACCATATGAGCCACATCATCAGGGACTCATTCACCTGCATATCTACTAATGTGATATATGCCATCATGTGCCAACAATGCCTCTCTGCCATGTACATTGGCCAAACCGGACAGTCTGTACATAAAAGAATAAATGGACACAAATCAGCCATCAGGAATAGTAACATACAAAAGCCAGGTTTCAGAGTGGTAGCCGTGTTAGTCTGTATCAGCAAAAAGAATGAGGAGTACTTGTGACACCTTAGAGACTAAAAAATTTATTTGAGCATAAGCTTGCATGGGCTAAAACTCACTTCATCGGATGCATGCAGTGAAAAATACAGTACGAAGATACATATATATACACAGAGAACATGAAAAAATAGGTATTGCCATACACATTATAACGAGAGAGAGCAGTTAAGGTGAGCTATTATCAGCAGGAGAAAAACAACAGCAACAACAAAAACCCTTTTGTATTGACAATCAGGATGGCAGAACACTTCAGTCTTCCTGGACATTCTATAACATTCAGATTTAAAAGTAGCCATACTTCAACAAAATCTTCAGAAACAAATTTCAAAGAGAAACTGCAGAGCTACAATTCATTTGCAAATTTCACACCATTAATTTGGGTTTGAATAAGGACTGGGTGTGGCCCTCCGAAGTTCTACTAGTTCTGCACTTGTAAGGTAACTCCCCTTTCTTCATGTGTCAGTATATTTATGCCTGCATCTGTAAATTTCACTCCATGCATCTTAAGAAGTGGGTTTTTTAACCCATGAAAGCTTATGCCCAAATAAATCTGTTAGTCTTTAAGATGCCACTGGACTCCTCCTTGTTTTTGTGGGTAGAGACTAACACGGCTATCCCTCTGATACTTGACACCATGCAAGGCACTGAATTTAGCCATATGAAGTGGAAATCCATCAACCTCATCAAAAAACTTGCACAGATACAGACAGACATCATCTTCCTCTCCAAGTGCAAACAGATCGACATCATTCCAAATGGACTGGTTAAAAAGTCCATTGCAGTCGACATACTACACTGACTATGGTGAGAGATTGTGCCACACACTCTCAAAGAAACTGAGGCTTCACCTGATCAGCATCCTGTATAGCAAACAGGAGAAGATCAAGAATGAGCGCTCAAAACTGGAGACTCTCATACAAAACCAACCTTCAGTTCATGTGGCTGGACTTTACAAAAATGAGACAAGCCATTTACAACTCACACTTTACTTTTCTACAGAGGAAAAAGGACAGTAAACTATCTATACTCCCACATGCCTCAGACAGAGACAGAAACTATCACATTGTCTTCTTCCAAAACTCATGGTTTTATGCCAGGCTGTCAGGCAAATTGGTCTCTCTAAGGTCTGTTGATATCTGCCCACATACCGAGTCTTTGTCCTCCCCCTAGGTCACCTTCTGTCCATCATTGCAAAAGACATCCTACTGATGGGTCTCTGCTGTACATGTCCATATCAATGTAGCATAGCTTCCTTCAACTTTTCTTCAGTTGGGACAACCTATATTAGATCCCTCACAGACTCATTTTGTTTCCTCTTATGGGTGTGTGTGGGAGCTATCAATTATTATTATTTTTGTTATTGTTATTATTTTGAAGTGTTTTTATTATGACAAAGTTGCAACAGAATGTTAATATAAGGTATCATACATCGCTTATTAATTATTCAGGATCAGGTAAATATTCAAAGAATCGGGCAAAAGATTCTGACTTGCTGGCTGGGGAGCCCTCCACCTCTGAATACGATAAAAGAGTGATTACATTTCTATATAAATATCCTCTTTTTGGTGGTACTTTTGTGCATGTGGTTGGTGTGAAAGCTTTTCCATAACAAAGAAAGTCAACATTTTACTATACCACAGTTCCATAGGAGGAGTTTTTTTTTTCTAGTAATGTGCAATACAATATCTAGCTGCTAACAGTAAAGAATACATTAATTTGTCATTCTGTTTAAAATGTAGATTGTTTTCTGGAGCATTAAGTAAACTGGTAAAGAACTCTCTAGGAAGCTGTCATTTTGTAGAAAGATGAATCTCTAAAATTTCATCTCAAAACTGTCTAATTCCTGGATACAACAACTATATGTGCAAATATGTTCTTTTCTTGCAACTTCTTCAACAAAGCACCTCCCTAGTAGCAAAAATATGATGGATCTTAACTGGAGTCAAATGCCATCCATACAGTAATTTATAAAAAAATTCTTCATGAGCTACACAAATTGAAGATGTATATCCTCTTTCCCATATAAAGACCCATTCATCTGGATCAGTTTCTTTGTCAACTCACTCTTCTATCTTTTCATCTGAGTTGTTTACTTATCAACATCTTTTTCAGTCAAAATTTTATAAGGAATAAATCTTTTGTTCCAGCTTACACCTGGGTCCTCTTCAAATATAATTAAAGGAAGATCTAGATAAAGCCTTCTAGTATCCAGATTTCACAATAACATGTTTGACTTGTAAATATTGAAAGTATGGAATCTTTATATTATTTACATTATTTCATTACTCTTGGTATGATTTCAGATCAGTAGCCAGGAACAGTTGTCTGAATCCAATAATCTCAGCTATTTACCTACAACAAATAGTCACTTTGATATTTCCTAGGGGTAAATGCCTGATTTGTAATTAAAGTAATTAAGGGAGATGGCTCCAGCAACAGGAATCTAGAAAATTTGTCCAAATCTGCTAAGATGGTCTGGATGGAAGGGTGACTTTTTATTTTTTTATTTTTTTAGATTGAGCTTTTTAAATCTCTCATTGTAAGTCAGGTTTGCTGGAACTCAGATCATTTTTGTAGCTCTTGTCTGAACACTTTCTGCTTTTAGAAATGTGGACACCAGAAATGGACTCAGTATTCCAGTAATACTCACCAATGTTGTATTCAGAAGTAGTATCACATCCCTAGAACTACTTAATATTGCCCTGCTTATGTATTTGCGTTCACCCTTTTAGATTCAACATCACACGGGGAGCTCATGTTCAGTTGGGTATCTATTATTAGCCTTTTCAGTGTCACTGTCTTCCAGCATCTCCATCTGATAATTGTGACCTCCATTTTTTGTTCCTAGATGTAGACTTTGTATTTGATTGTACTAAAATGCATATTGTTCTATGAGCCGACCTTAACTAGATCCAGATCAAGCTGTATAACTGGCCTGCCCCCATCATTATTTATCACCTAGCCAAATTACTGTGTCATCTACCTGTTTTACAGCACTGATTTTATATTTTCTTCCAGATCATGGATAAAAATATTGAATAGCATTGACTAATTTGGTCATCTTATTTTAAGAAATATGGATCAGCGTTCATGTCGTGTTCCCCATCAGTACCAGGCCTGGGCCGGGGAAACTAATGATACAACCAGCGGACCAAATTGAGTGATGAATCCTGGTCAGGTGCCACCTGAGGCACGTTGCACATACACGAAGAAGAAGAAATATACTGTAGAACTGAAGCAGATTCAACCGATGACAATCAGAGTGTTACAAGGACTTGAGAAACTGAGGGCCTGAGTCTGAGCACACATGACAGTCATTGCAATAAAGCAGTTGATGGTACTACTACATAAAAGGAGATGTTCAAGCACCCTGTATAATTGGGTCAGAGCATCTGTATCACTATTGCTTCATAAATGAAACCAGTTGAGGTATTCAGTTCTCAAGATAACAGAGAGATGAATGCTGTGAGTCCGTTTGGACGAACAGTAATGGCAAACACATGAACCAAAGGGATGGATGGGAATGAACACATATGAATTTAAAGGTGAACTCCAGAGGAAATAAAGCTCTTTACTGCCCATTTGTGATGTATGAAGACAGACTAAGAAGGTTTTCTGCTTTTTTCTTTCTTTTTTTTTTTTTTTTGCTTAGAAATATGAGGAATGCTGCATTTCGACTTTCTGACTTTCTTCTTTTTGCAGGAGGGTTCTTTGTTGAAGCATTGCCAGCCCACAGTCGCAAGGGAGGAAGGCAACTGCTAAAGTATTTTAAATGCAAGTTAGTTGTAAAAAATATTTTATCTCAAAAGAGAGGTGACCTATGGAAGATGTATTTCCTTCTGTTCTAAAAATGTCTCCAACACTTGCAAAGTTTCAGGATGAATTTGAAACTATTGCAATATTGAGACTAGCATGCATAATATTTACTATGGTGTGCAACATTATATATTTCCATATGAATATGTAACAGGATCTTCCCAAACCCAGCATCAGACCCCATATCTGCCTCAGTTTCCACACTTCTTTTACAAATGGATTTATTTACTGTTCATACACCCTGCCTAAGGGTATTTCTACCCTTCGATCTGAGGGATATGATTACTAGATCAAAGAAACATATCTATGCTAGATTTGATTGAGTGAGCACAATTAAAAATGGAGTGTAGCCGTGGTGGTGTGAGTACCAGGAGGGGCTAGCTACCAGATATACTACACTCACTAAAAAAATGCAAAAATTAGGATTGTTTTTGGCTTAATTGGCTTGTGAGTTACTTGTTGGCTAGTTTTTGGCTTGTAGCTTGTTGCTTCTTTTTTTTTGATCTGTTCCCGGCAAGCTCCCAGTAAGGGGGGCAAGCAGGGGCAAGCCGGGGAGAGAGTCAGGGGTGTACAGAGGGCCCATCACAGTCCCAGACTACACGCTGTGGGGATTTAGTCAGATAGAGTGTTGGGGTTCTTAGGGATTGGCTTGTTTTGGCCTTGTTTTGAAATAGAATTAGCTGGATTTTTTGTTTATTGTGAAAGTCGGGTTGTTTATTTACCCTGTAAAAGTTGACAGCTGTGCTGGCCACCCTGAGAACATGCCTAGCTTCTTGGAGAGGTACATATTCAGGACAGGTAGCCTTTTCCACCATTTGTAGTAGTACAGCTACACTCTATTTTTAGTATGCTAGTTCAATCAGAACTAGCATGGATAGGTCTCCTTGAGCTGGGAATTATACCCCCAGCTTGAAGTGCAGACATACCCTTGAAAGGTTTCTGCCTAAAAAGTGGGGATCCTCAGGCAGGTCTTTCTCCTAGCTGGAGTGAAAAGTCCCATTTCAGGTCCTTTCCCTAACCCAGTGTCACCTACAGTTCTTACCCTTGGTGAACTGCTTGTTGGCCTTTATCTCCCCAGCTTGGAGGCAGCTGAATAGTCACAGATGAAGGCTAAGCCCAGCTCCCTTAAAGGGCAGTGCCAGCAGGATAAAGAACATGGGTATTAAAATGTTATAGGCCGAAGAGTAATCACCTAACCCTATCCTCTGTGTTTTCTCTGAAAGACAACAATCCCTCCTCATGATAAACAGTATCAAAAGCAGCTGGTAGAACTAATAATATCACCATGGACTTTAAGGGCCAGATCCTCAGCTTGTTTAAATTGGCATAGCTCTATTGACTTAGTGCAGGGGTCAGCAACCTCTGGCATGCGGCTTGCTAGGGTAAGCACCCTGGCGGGCCAGGCCAGTTTGTTTATCTGCCGTGTCGGCAGGTTCGGCCGATTGTGGCTCCCGCTGGCCACGGTTTGCTGCTCCAGGCCAAGGGGACCTGCAGGAAGCGATGTGGAATGAGAGATGTGCTGGTTGCAGCTTCCCAAACTGGCCCGGCGAGCCACGTGCCAGAGGTTGCCGACTCCTGTTATAGAAAGAAGTAAGCTTACATACCCAATGGTTATTTTTCAAAATATATTTGTATCCAAAACAGAAGAAGTTCTCAGATGTGGGGGAGAACCAGGCACTATCTATTTTTGTTCTGAACCAGGTGCATTGTAAGTATTTCCTGCTGCTGTAAATTGGCCATGGATGC